>NW_012101809.1:8307537-8351618 GCF_000951045.1 Mandrillus leucophaeus
GATCCAAGTCTGCATTGTTGCTCCCCAGGAAGGCTCTCAGAAGAAGCTAAGGAAGGAGGACTGCGAGTCCTTTGCTGGGGCCCTGCCCTCCTATTCTTTAGGACACATCTGCCTAGGATCCCAGTTCTTTCACTGCAGGGGGATCTGCACTGCACCTTTACAAGAAAGGGGCCAAGGCGTGAAATGAGGGCATAAGGACAGCCCATCTCAAGTTTCAGCTGAGATTTAGAGTACAGCCTTCAAAGCAGGGGGTTCATTTCTGTTGTTTGGGTTTGCTTTGCATTTGTCTTAAATTTCTATATAATTTATGACACCGGAAGTCAGTTGCATTTGCTTCCCAGCATTCCCTCTCCCTTCCCCACATTGTTCTTTGGGGAATCCATGTCCTTGTCTAGTCCTGGTCCATTTGGTTCAGGGAGGGTATAAAACATCTGAGTTGTCACTGACAGCACATTATCCCCATGACTGCAGGGACTAGCTAAGAGATGCCCACTTTAAACAGGTCAGACCAGTGCAAATTGTGAACCTGGAGCTCTCACTGTTGCAATCAGATGAGAGGTACTGTCTTTGGGGTTGATAAACTGGTAAATAGAAGTTGGGGATGCCTGTGGCCATTCTTGCTTTCCTATGTGTTGGTTTCATTCTCAGGTCAACTTTCCATATGGTAGCCAGGAAAACAGATGGAGACAGAGGAAAAGAGGGAAGTAATTTGGTGACACTTTTGAGTGGTTCTGAATTCATCTGTCTCAACTGTATCTCTGGACTTCTCAATTAAATGAATTCAAAAATTCCCTTTTTTTACCCATAAAGTTAAGTGACTAAGTCAGAGCAGACAATGAAAGGAGCCCTCCTGGATTGAAAACTACGGGTCTCCAGGAGACGCCCCTGTCTCACAGGGTCTAGACATGTGCCTTGGTGTAATAAGTTCATTTCATGTGCATTTTTCCATCAGGGTAATAATGTCCTCCACAACTAAGACACTAATTTCTAATGTGCTATGTTTGGCATTTGTAAAGTCACTGTGTCTACTTTGCTTTGAGTCCTGGAATAGGCTGATACACTGGCAATTTCCTTAAACAAATTTACAGTCTCTAGCTTGGTACTTTACTTTCTTTTCATGCTATAAATCTACATAATTCGCATGAGCTCATGCCATTCAGATACATTCTTTCCTCATTGTCCTTGTTTTTCTCCATTTTGAGTAATTGCATTCATTAATCTGTTTTCTCTTATTCCCACCATCCTCTCTTCCAATACATGCCCTTGACTATACCAGTCTATTTAATACACCTAAACTTTTTTTTTCATTTTCCACATCTCTTCTTATCATATAATGAGCATGAATGTAACCATTATCTCTATACCGCCAGTGAACATTTATAAGGCCAAGTACTTTGCTATATCATTTCTTTAATCCTCTCAGACACCCCATGAGATAAGTGTGACTTTGGCTCAATTATTCAACTTCTCTTGTCCTCACCTTCCTCATCTGTAAAATGGACATAATAAATATCAGAGGCGAAGCTAGAAACTGGTTGATATTTATGTAAACCTGTGTTCTAACAAAATAGACTCCTCTACATGTGTGCCAATTCTAGGTCACACAGCCTTCAAGCAAGCTAGTTGGTTTCAGATCTCTGATGACATGGTTCACCGATGACTGATACAGGCTGCCTTGAGGGCCACACTCAGCTCTCTGAGAATGCTTTTGCAGGAAACACACAGAAGAGATGGAGAATGAAGGGAAACAAGAAGTCTAGAGAAAGCAGATAGTCAAAGCAAGACACATCCGTACATAAATATAAGAAGTTTCACAGAATGGACCCCTCTTCTTTCCAAATTTCCCCTCAAAGAATGAAGTAGAAAATAAAATACTTTTAGAAGAAAATATGGAAAGTGTGAGAAATAAAAGTGCACAGACAATGTGGTAACTAGGAAAAAAGGTGACTCTAAATCTGTACCCTCTTCCATACTTGAAAAGATTAAAATCTGGATTTCATGAAAAACCAGTAAGATTTAGAGGAGGTACAACTGCAAATATTCCTATCTAAAGGCTTTGGATAGGGATCTGCTTTCCCTCTAGGTTCTTGACAATGCTGTGATAAGAACTAATCTATTCTTTCTCCCACCAAAATGCAGTGCAGATAATAATTTGTAGAGTATGATGGGAAGCGGAGGTGGGGAGTGAGGTTAGATGCAAATCTGAGGGGTTACCAGCTGTCCACCCTTCATCTCCACTTCACTAGGAAATGGGGTTCAACAGGGCTTTCTGTGAGAGCTCTGCTCTTCATTACTTGCACACACAGAAAATTATGCAGGTGAACCTTCTGCCAAGTTAGAAAGTGGCAGCTGAAAAGAGGGTGTGTGCTAGGAGGTAGGCCATGCCATAATTTGGGGTTGTTTTTAACAAGACTATTACAGAAGGTTCTCAAGTCATCCTGGAAGACTAGAGATCATGGGGCTAGAGTATGGGTTTAGTAAACAGAAAATCTCCAAGTACTGGAAGGGAAACAGCCAATATTTACTGAGGAGCTGAGAAGAATCTTATTTTTAATCTATTTACCTGGAAGAACTGAGAAATCGAAATCATTTGGTTTCTAAAAGGGCAACTAGACCAAGACTGATCATTTTAACTGAATGGACAAAGAAGAATAACAACAACATAATAATCTCCACTACAGAGATGGGAGAGTCTTTTAAAGTTAAAAAGAGGAAAGGGAAGAAAAAAAGAAGACTAAAGGGGAAAAGAGAAAAAGAGAATCACACACACACACACACACACACACACACACACACACACACTCTCTCAAATGCTCCAGAAGGTAGTGGAGATGAGGAGGAGGTGAACCCCACAGGGCAGTAGAGCTGCTCTGGAGCCAATGTTATTCATTACAAACACAAATTAGATCATAAAAGGATTCGTTATTTGTATAAAAGTTGTAGCTGTTAAAAAAGATATACATATCATTTGATTCTCATGGCACTCTTGTGACAAGTAAGATATTGTTTAGCGACTTGCCTTTTTTTCCACTTGATATCATGGACAATTTTTTGTGTCAGTATACATAGATTAATCTACTTCATTGTAAACTCCACAGAGTATTCCACACAGTAAATAATTTAGCCATTCCCTGCTGATATGGTTTGGCTGTGCTCTCACCCACATCTCATCTTGAACTGCAGTTCCCATAATCCCCACTTGTCATGGGAAGGACCCAGTGGGAGGTAACTGAATCATGGGGCCAGTTACCTCCATGTTGTTCTTGTGACAGTGAGTTCTCACGAGATCTGATGGTTTTATATGGGGCTTTCCCCGCTTCACTCTACACTTCTCCTTGCTGCCACCATGTGAAGAAGGACAGGTTTGTTTCCCCTTCTGCCATGATTGTAAGTTTCCTGAGGCCTCCCTAGCTATGCTGAACTGTAAGTCAATTAAACCTCCTTTATAAATTACCCAGTCTTGGGTATGTCTTTATTAGCAGCGTGAAAACAGACTAATACACCTACCATAAATGCTCTTGCATGTGCTTTTGGTGAAGCTGTAGTTAGGATCACCAGTTTATGGGTCAGAAATGGAGGCTCACAAAGTTGAAGACTCCACAAACAGTTGGTGCCCTCACTCTTAAGCCCCAGTTCTCCAGAGATCCCCCAGACTGGCAGTGGGTATGGCTTTGACTGCAGAGAGAAGCTGAAAATGCCTCCTTTTTCAAGGGACTCACCTGCTCCAGGTCGTCAGCTGACCTTTTGTTTTCTCCCGCTGGATCCTGATAGGGTAGGACAAAGAGTTCAGCAGTGGTGGGTAAGCCGGGAAGCACCGCCACCAGGATGTGTTGACCTGGAACCCCTGTGGCCTAAGGGACAGACACAGGGGCTCACATTAGTGCTGCAGACAAGAAAGCTGAGAAGGGACCAAGTATTTGGTGGAGGGATCAGGGGTAGGCAGAAGACACAATAAGGGGCCTGAAAGCAGAGGTCTGGGTGTATCAGGCAGAGGATGTGAGAGGCAGCACTGGGCTATAGGTCCAGGCTCCAGAGTCAGGCTGTCTATGATTTAATCCCAGCTTCAACACCATGAGACCTTAAGCTCATTGCTCATGTTCTCTATGCCTACATTCCTTTAAATAGAAGATAGGACAGTTGCAGTATTTGCCTTGTGCATGGGTGATTTTGAGGATTAAATGAGTTACACATGAAGCATTTATGGTAGAGCCTGGGGATTCAAATGTTAGCTCTTCTTCCTAGAGAGCACCTCCAAGGTGGGGACCCCGCCAGTGAAAAGACCTTCACTTTATCATCTGCCCCTCATGCCTTAGCCCTTTCTAACCTAGCTTCCTCCTTCATCATCCCACTGAAGGTACTCTTCAAGTAGACCCAATCACATCCTAACCACCTAACCTAAGAGGACACCCTCATATCACAACCCTCAGGAGGGCCCTGTTGACTTTTCTGCAGCATCAGACCTGATGACCAACCCTGTTCCCTGAAGCACCCTGAGTCCTCCACTTGGCCACACTGATTCTTCTGTTAAAATTACAGATATCACTCAAGGACTTCTTGTTTATCCTAGCTCACTGTTCTCTCTCTTGAGCTTATACCCCAGGGTTTCCCCTGAATTCTCTCTCTAGATGCTTCTAGAATCAATAGCTATAATCCTAGCTTCTCTCTCCAGCAGTCCAATTCAGATCATGTTCCCTTGTCCAAAATGCTTGCAAGAATTCCCATTGCTAACAGGATTAAGGACATATTCAAGGCCTTCTGCAATATGGTCCCACGCTTCCTTTCCAAACTAATTAGCCACAACTCTTATGCTCTTGCCAAATGGGATGATGTACAATTTCTCAATATTTCATCCTTTTCCTGCAAATGTTTCTGTGCATGTTATCTCCACCAGAATGTCTTTTCTCTGCCTTTGCTACTTATCCTTCATGAGTCATCTTAAAGCTTATTTATTTCATTATTTCCCAATTAGGTGATTCTTAGTTTTTGAACTCCACTGTGTTGCATTTTTTTGAAGTAGCAAGAAATTCCAGGTATTAGGTCCTCACCTAATGTTGTAAGTTACTTAGCACAATGCCAGGTACTTCCTGGGTATATTGTGCTAAGTAACTTATATTATTTTATGTGACCTCCAACAACGTTATTATTATAAGTAACTTATAATATTATTTTATGCAACCTCCAACAACCCTTGGAAGCAAATATGATTATACCTCACTTTGCAGTGAGGACATATCACATGCTGGGGTCCTCAGGAAGCTGACCCTGAGTTTAGAATGCAGGATGCTTATTAAGAAGTGCTCTTGGGAACAACACCTATGGGAGCAAACAGAAGGAAACAAACATGGACAAGGGAAAAATTGAGCTGCCATGTAGGCCCATGACAACCTCAAGAGATCCCAAGGGGAGACAGAATGGCCCTTCAGAGTTGTCTTAAATTGGGCTGAGATGTCCAGGACTTTATATAACTGCACCAGCCTGTCATCAGACATGAATCACCCCAAGAAGTGACATGACTTGGAACCAGGCTGGTGAAGACTGCCCATAGCTCTTCCAGAAAAGGCAGTAAGTGTCTCCCTGAACAGAGATATGGGTGGTGCATCTTAATTTCCACTCCAGGAAAGATGGTAGCTGTAGGAAGATTAGACAGTGGCTCAAGGCCATCTAGGAAGTGACTGTTGATGCTTTTGAAGCCTGGTCTGACTGTGAAGCCTGTGTTGGGACCCAGTGCTCTGTACTTCCCTTCTCCAGACACTGACAACGGCTCCTATTATAGCAAACCCCATACTGTTTTATGGCCTTACTAGGCTGTAAACTCAGAGATTGTGCCTGAACAATCTTCATTGTACACAAAAATGTTTATAATGACATTCAATTAAAGATTTCATTGTGAAATGTCAGTCGCAAAAGTCATTTTGATGAAGAAAAGGCAAACAATTTAATACCAAATTTTGTTTCATAATGAATAGCAAGAAAATTGCAAATTAGCTGACTCTCAGTTGTACCTCTTATAGGGTTTATTAGTGTACACTTGGCAATGTGGTCCCTTGGGACCTAAGAAAGTGGTCAAGTGCAATTACTGATCTCAAAGTCAGTGTAAATTGCTAGGAACCATCAGCTGCCTCTTGGGATCAGGGAAGTAGGGAGCCTTGGAAACTAGAAGGTATTAATACCAGCACCACTGCTGATATAACCCTGCCCTGAGAGATATTGAGTCAATCTGTTTATTCTGCATATTCCTGATTATGCTGCACAGCAGGCTAGAAATATTGATGAGCAGTAATTTCTAGCCTAATGGATAGCTGGTAGAAAGGTGGAGGTACAGGACGTCTGATCTCTAGGTAATAAGTGTGGAGAGAAATCAGCCTGGAAGGCTGGACATTGCTGAGCTAATGCTTGGCTGATAAGTCACCTGGGGGAGGACCTATGGGGACACAGGTCCCTAGAATGCTGCAGATGAGAAGAGATGGGCAGTGGGTTGATTAAAGAGCATAACTCATCCTTCTTGGACAGCAGAGGACAAAAACCAGTTGTTACCCTAGAGACAGATGGCTCAGGGCAGAAAGGCCTATTCTTTTTAGGGTTGTAGTCCGGTAGTTGTGCCTTCTGGTGGTGATAATGTGTAAGCACCGATCACGTCACAGATGCTGAGAGCCATAGAGACAGAGGTGGGTGGCACTGTCCAGAGGCACATAAAGATACCCCTTCTTTACCCTAGTATTCCATCTATCCCTGTTTCTCCTTGGAATAAGGGAAAGGATGGCCCTAGAGTGGAGTGGTTAGGAAACCACAAAATGAAGATTCAGGCCTTGATGGTTTGACTCCAGAAGCTGATCTTTAAGTGCATGACCTTGGATGAGTAACCTAATATCTCTAAGTTTCATTTCTTCACCTACAGAATGGGAATAATCACCGGTTCAACATCATAAGCTTATCTGGGGGATTAAATGTGTTAAAATAATGCAAAGCACTGAAAAGAGTACCCAGAATACTTTAAGTGCTAACTAAATATTAACAAAGGTAATGAAGACGGGGAAGACCAGCTCCTTGCAAGAGGCTGGATGTAAGATCTGTTTTCTGAGCAGGGGTTATCTGAATGCCTTTATTTCATCATCTTTTTGTGTCCTGTGGCACCATGTGTTGGGAGCAGGAAAGAATGTTCAGCAAGCCTAAATTGATTTTCATTCTGAGCTAACAATATACCCTGGGAGTAGATAACTCACTTCTGATTTTCCGCGTTTGCACAATAAGCTCAAGCTGCCCCATGAGCGGCTATCCCATTCCTCTGCTCACTCATGAAAGTAGAATAAGGGGCTGGGCGTGGTGGCTCATGCCTGTAATCCCAACACTTTAGGAGGCCGGGGCAGGTGGATCACTTGAGGTCAGGAGTTCAAGACCAGCCTGGCCAATATGGTGAAACCCCATCTTTACTAAAATTACGAAAAAAATAGGCATGGTGGCAAGCGCCTGCAATCCCAGTTACTCGGAGGCTGAGGTGGGAGAATCGCTTGAACCTTGAAGGCAGAGGTAGCAGTGAGACGAGATTGAGCCACTGCACTTCAGCCTGGGTGACAGAGTGAGACTACATCTCAAAAAAAAAAAAAAAAAAAGTAGAACAAGGAGGGGGAGATGTGCCTAAAAGAAGGTGTCTTCTCTAATTGCCGGTGACATTTGCTCAGGGAGGGATAAACCACAACCACCCTGTTGTTCTCTGAGAAACCTTAGGAAGCTTCTCAGAGATACACAAAAGCCCAGACATTGGACTCAGGCCCTAAATTTTCATTTTGCAGCTTCATCCTCTATTAGATGTGAGAGTTTAGGCAAGTGACTTAACCTCTCTAAACCTCAGTTGCCTCATCTACAAAGTGTGGGTAACAATTCCTTTTCGGGGCTGTTACAGTAGAGAAATGTCTTTAAAAACTGGGGAAATAGAAATATGACTAAGTGTCATATACTGAATGCTCACTGCACTGTTATGCTCACAGTAGTGGAAGCTGGAACCTGGGACCACTTTTACTAATTGTGTTCACCTGAGGACACTTACATGCTGAGTCCCTTCCCTGGCATGGACAGTAGCTGGTTTTATACTCGTCCTAATGGCCTAACTGTGAACTGTGCTACAGAAATGTAGACAAGGGAGTTTAGGATGTCATTGTCCTCCTTCACTAAGCAGAATAAGCGTCTCAGGGGGCAAGGACCCCATGTTTGTCCATGGTTCCATAGTTGCATCCCCTTTAGTGCCTTTGATGTGTCTGCATGTGTGGGGCTCAGCTATGCAGACATCAGGCCAGTAAACTGAACTTCCCATGGGCTCTAGCTTCTTCCTGCTGGGTTTTTGTTTGTTTGTTTTTTGTACAAAATTCCCCTTTCCGTGAAATTATTCAAGGAGAGAAAAGGTACCCAGGCAAGAGGAGAAACTGTGTGCACTCACTTCCACCAGGGATTTTTTGATGACTCGGCCGACGTCCCTCCTCCACTCAGGGATGTCTGGGTTGTAGTCATCCAGGTTTGGAGAAAAGGACAAGCGAAGAGACCGGAATTCCTCTGCGGATATAACAGTAGATAGATTACTTTAAGTCAAATAGTCCTGTCAAGAAGTTTAGACTTTTTATTTTATACAAAATGGAGGGTCCTTCCCCTTCACACTTACCATAGAGACCTTTTTAGAAGGCATGTCATTACCCTGTGAGTATCTCACCAGCCCCTTCTTTTCTTTTTGTTTTTTTTGTTTTAAGGAGCAGAGAGCTTAATAGGCAAGAAACAAGGCAGAAGGAAGAAGGAAGAAGCTCCCCTGTACAGAGACAGACAGAGGGGGCTCCAAAGCTGAGAGAGGAGAGCCCCCCAATCCCCCTTTAACCTCTTTCCCCCCTTTCCCCCTTCCTCTCCTTTCCCCTCTCTCCCCCTTTCCCTCTTCTCCCTTCCCCACCTTTCCCACCTCTCCCCCTCCTCTTCCCCCTGCACTCCCCCACCACAGGCAGTGTGGCCTTGGATACCAGCCAGTTATATGAGGAGGCAGTGTCTGATTTCCACAGGGCTCAGGGGATTGGTTTGACCAGGCATGTCATTCATAATGTAGACGGGGAAAAAACTGGCCCTCCCACTCTAGCCTTTTAATATGCAAATGCAGGGTGCCACATTGTCCTACACATGTAGGGATGTGTGGGGGCAACCATGTTGCCAGCCACATGTGAGGGCAAGGGCAAGAAGAGGGCGGGGAAGTGCCATGTTTGGTTAGACCCAGTTTTTGATGGCCAGCATTTGCATATCAAAGGTTGCCAGCCAGCTCTAAGAGCTGGCAGCCCTTTATTTTCTAAACCAAACCTCTAACTTTGTTCCATGCCTATCTTTGCAGCCTTTGCCCATTATTCCTAGTTCTAGGTTCTGTACTCCTGGATAATAAATGATCTGGAGCAACCTGAATGCACGGCAGGTTTATGACCCTGGGCCTTTGCACATACTGTTCTTCTGCCTAGAATGTCCCATTCTCCCCACTGTCCATGAACAAAATATTCAAGCTCTAGTTCAAGTACTCCCTGGCTCACTACCCTCCCCCATCACATTTTAATTTTCTTTTATGGCACTACTCTGTTTTGTACATACTTTTATTACTATTATAGGATTATGGAATAATTATTATGATGATTAGATATTTATAATTATCACTGTAATCATTCTATTGCTATATTTTGTTTGCATGGAAGTTTCATTTAATGGAATTTTATGTTATTCAGGGATTTTCTTCATTGTCTCTGTAGCACCTGAGTTAGTCTGGTTCTCTAGGAAGTAAGATGGTGATTACACAGACAAGGATTATATGAGGGAAATTCTCTGTGAGAGAAAGTGGGCAGGGAGCCACAGGATTCAGGGAGAACCATCAGACCACCGTGCATGCATACAGGAAAGTCAAAGAGAGGAAGAAAGAGTGGGTGACTACTCAGCAGTCTGAGGAAGGTTCAGTAAGCTGTTCAGGTGTTTGGAGCCAAAGTCAGCTGACAGAGGAGTCCCCTGCATCCCAAAAATGGTTCAGCCTTAGTATCCCTGCTATACTCTGTCATTGGCAGGGGTAAGTCCCTGGAAGGTGAAGCCCTAGCCCTAGCTTGGTGATAAGCTTCAGAGGACAGCACTGGTGGCCTTGGTCAATTACACTCTCCAGAGCTGGATGTCTGTGAAGCCCATTCTTGTGGCCTTGACACCCCTAACCCAGCATAGTGTTTGGCACATAATAGATTCAGATCATATGGCTCCCCTAAAACCTGCCAGTGCCTCCACATTGCATTTAGAATAAAATTTAGATTCTTACCACAGCCTTCCTGCCCCCACATCACCTGGTGGGGACTTCCTTTCTTTCCTCCTGTCCTAACTGGCTTTCCTGCACTCTCTGTGCTCCAGAACCTGTACTTCCCTGTGCTCCTCAATTCTGCTGGCTCTGTCCATACCAGCTTTCTCTACTTCACTGGACTGTAGCAAACTCCCCTCTCATCATTCAGTCTCACCCCAAGAGGTCTTTCCAACCACCCAACCTCAGGTAGACTCCCTTTCACCATCCCATGCTCCCCTCATCACTGGACGCTCTGTGTCTTTTTCATACTCAGTGCTATTTAAATTATTTTGTTTTCATTGTTATGTCCTTCAAACTGGAATATAAGCTCAATCAGGATGATGGCTCTGTGTTCCTGGCCCTTGGGACAGTGTCTAGCACATGGCAGGTTTTCATTTACTATCTATGAGTCATTTATAATTAAAAAACATTTGTTGAATAAATGTATACTTAACTTATGGTGGAGGCTCCTGGAAATTAATGCATTTATTTATTTAATAAACATTTTTTATGTTAAGCACACCCTTTTGTTTCATTAGGAGCGCTTAGAAGTGACGTTAGGGATGCCAGTTTACCTTCAGGAAGCATAAAAGCTCACTTGGACATTTCCTAACAATGCTAAGAAGTTATCAAACACATGTTTTGAAGACTCTGACATTATAAGTTATGTTTTCATGGTAGTTAATATATTCCAAAGAGGTATTGTTCAAAGCTTGACTATTTTATGAGTCACTGATAGCCTATGTGAATATTACCTGATGGAGAACAATGAAATGTACATTAATTAAATAGTGTGGTAAACAGCAGTGCCAAAGAATCACCCATTAAGTCCTCACTTTTTGCTATGAAGATACAAGTTTATATCATTCTCACTTTCTCTGTACCTCTTACCAAATTGCAGAGACTTCATTTACAAGGGAGAATGTTTATCTTAGTAAAAGGACACAAATGAGAAAATGATGCAGCTCCGTCGGTAATTACTTAGCATACTAAACAGCATGGCAGGGAGGGGGCAGGGAAACGTTGTACTTAAGTTGATTCAAGAAATAGGGGATGGGTGTGGGAGGACGGAAAAGGGTAAACACCAATAATATATATTTTTTGCAGCTGTTGAGAGAGATTCTACACATTTGCATATTTTAATTTACAAGCAAACCTGTGCCCTGGAGCAAATTAGAAGAAACAATGCAAACTAGATTTTCTTTCTTTTAATTGATTGTGTCGCTTTGGGTAGACAAACCTTCCCCTGTCAATTTCTCAAATGTGATGCTTTTTTCAGTCCTATCATGACAAGTCTTCATGTTCCTGTCAATCTCACTAAACTTCAAACAAGTTTCTGTTTCTTCCTGACTGTAAGCTCCTGGACACGCTTTTCTTAAGAGTATTCTGGAAAACTTACACTTGTAAATTCCTTCTCTGTCCCTTGAGATGTAAATCTTCTACAACTCATGAATGTCCTTCTCAAGGATCTGGGAACCATTCCTTTGAAATGACATCAAGAAAGATAGCACCCCTCCCTATCTCCCTGTCTGTGCTTAAGAGTAGGAGACTGACTTCCTTAAGCAGCGATTAACTCACACAGATGGTCTAATCACACTGAAAACCCACATGCTTCCTAAAGTCCTCCAGTATTTTCCCACTAGCTAACCCCAGTGTTTACAAATCTTCCTGCCTTTTCTTTTAGTTGGGTTCAATCTTTCCTGTTTAACTTTGCCTGGTGCAACTTTTATTTAAGGAGTCACACCTGTCATTAAAACTTTCTGATCATGGAGCCAGGTGTGGTGACTCATGCCTGTAATCTCAGTACTTTGGGAGGTTGAAGAGGGAGGATCGCTTGAGGCCAGGAGTTTGAGACCAGCCTGGGAAACATAGGGAGACCCAATAACTTTCTGATTATGTATCTGAATCTCTGGATAACTCATCTGGCCGAAGACAAATTAAGGATGGCTGATGGTGCAGGAATTTGCTTAGAAGAGGAAGACAACCTTGTCCAATCTCTTAATGAAGAGACATATGATAACCTATTTTTATAAAGACGGATTCACCCTTGGGTGATACCTTTAAAGAAATTGTAGAAAGAGGAAGAAGCAAACATAGCAAGGCATGGGAGGTGCTTACAAACATACCCTCTGGATTCAGAATTCTTAGCTCTGTTTATTATACTTATCTCATGTTTTCTCATCTGTAAAATGCATAATTATAGAATATTTCTCATAAATCTGAGCAGACTTAATAAAGCAGATCAAACCAAGTGCTTAGAACAGATGCCAGTGGCTAGTAAAGTCTTCATCAATGTTAATTGCTATCACTACCACCATTGTTATTATCATTATCTGTCACCAAACAGCAGAATGACTTTAATCCAGTAATTCCCTATGTCTGGGCCATAATTTCCTATCTATAAAATGTGGGCTGGATGAGATAAGGCCAAGATTTAAGGTTATCTCCATGATTCTAATGACATCACCAACATGCATTACCAAGAAGACATCTGTTGGGCTAACAGGTCAGTGCCCATTAGAGCAACCTGTGACGTCCAAGAGGGAGAGAAAGAAAAAAAAAAAAAATCCAGTGGAAACAAATGAGAGTCAGTTAAGTAGGATAGTTTCAATGCATAGGCCCTGAGTCTAGATGGGTTGGGTTGCAAACCCAGCTGCACCACTTGCTAGCTGGGGCAAGTTATTCACCACTCTGAAAAAATGGGGGTCATAATATCATCTGCTTTACGCTTCGTAACAACTAGGGTTGTTATGAAGAATAAATGCATTCCCAGCACACAGAAAGGAGATGGAGAAGGGAAGAAAGGCAGACTTTGCCGCACTCTACACAGTCACTGTTTGACTGCCTTGTACCTCCCTAATGGGACATTGGTAGGAAAATCACAGCCCTGGTTTATTTCTTATTATCTGGGCTGATCAAGCCTTTCAGGAGGCAGGGAGAGAGAAGAAATTATAAAATCTAACACCCAGCCATGAAAGGAATAGTGTTAAGGCCTTTTGATCCTTAGATGTGTTCAAAGTTGCTTACAAATTATTTTCTGATTTTGAACGTCAAGTTCGCAAGATGAGCATTAACAGAACCTGACTCCTCACAGGACAATCCAGTTCCAAATTATCTCATCAAAATCAATTGATTCTGGAACTGGGCAACTGATATTATTTGGACCACAAGCTAGGCTGTCTGTCTCTCTCTTGCTCTCTCTCTCTCTTTCTGTTTTTCTTTCGAGATGGAGTTTCTCTCTTGTTGCCCAGGTTAGAGGGCAATGGCGCAATCTTGGTTCAGTGCAGCCTCCGCCTCCCAGGTTCAAGTGATTCTCCTGCCTCAGCCTCCTGAGTAGCTGGGATTACAGGAATGTGCCACCATGCCTGGCTAAATTTTATATTTTTAGTAGTGATGGGGTTTCACCACGTTGGTCAGACTGGTCTCGAACTCCTGACCTCAGGTGATCCATCGCCTCGGCCTCCCCAGTGCTGGGATTACAGACGTGAGCCACCATGCCCAGCCTCTCTTGCTCTCTTTATCATACTCCTTCCCTCCTCCCTCCTTCTGCCTCCTCCTCTCTCTGCACAGCATTTCCTTTTCCTATGTAATTTCCACTTCTTAGATTTCAAAAACTAATTTTTTCAGGATTCATATGTACCATTTCCATATTAATCATAAACATTTTTGCCATGTACTAGTAACACTTAGTGCATATCTATATGACTATCTTTCTATGCAGAAAGAGATTTACCAAAATGAAATCAATCCATCAAGTGTTTTTTTCTTTCCAGTTTTCAATCAATGACTCCATCTTTTCATTTCAGTACATTTTCATTCCATCTAATACTGTGACCATATTCAATTTCCCCAACTGATCACAAAATTGTTCCATAGAGCCGTTTGTCCAAATATCCAGTCTGTGGCTATGCACGGCATCTAATTGTTATGACTCCTCCATCACTCTTAACCTAGCAGAGAATTTTTTTCATGATACAGATTTGTGGAAGAGATTTTTAAAGTATTTAGACAATGGCAGATTTCCCTTATTAATCGAGAATTTTAAAGTTGAACTTAAAAAAAAAGAGATTCAATATTAGCTATTTTATAGCTATTAGTATTCAAATATTACTACCACTCTAAGTGAAATGAGTTAGGCTTACACATCCTAAAATCCACTTTACCCTATGAGTGAGTGAATAGTCACTCTACCTCTAAGAAAACCATTTCTGGATCCCGTCACTGTTTTACCAGTGATTCGAATTTCCCTGCAGGAGGAGATGAGACTTGCCTCAGTTCTTTCTCAACTACTGCCCTCCATTCTCCAGGTAAAAGTCACAGCTGAGGGATGGTCTCGGGAATCATGGTACAAGAGAACCTCCTCTGAGCATGAAGACAGCAGCAGATCCACCGAGATGGGCACTCACCATATACTGCGATGGTCTTTGTGTCTTGTAGGATGGCATTCCCAGCTGAGACCTGTACTGTGATGGTATTCATTCCTTCCGAAGTAAATCTGAAAGATATGCTTCCCTCCAAGGTGATCAAAGGCTAAAATAAACAAGGGCCCAGAGTGAAGGGAAAGCTCTTTAGTTTAGTTGAGACAGCCGCTAACTCTGAGCCAACAATGGGCTGTCTAACCCAATAGAGGCTCTTCCCGATGGGAATGACACTGGGTCCCTCTATGCCTCCCCATCATCTCTAGTACAAAACAGAAAAGAGGCTATCGAAGCAATGACTCCAAGCAAGTCTGCCTATTCATTGTGAATTCCTGATATCACCCTGATTCAGGGCTGGGGAGATGGATAGGTCTTGCTTGCTGGTGGGATATATGTCTCTCTTTATGCATGACCTACTCATATCAAGCAGATCCCTAATACAAGGAAACGATCAAAGCAAATGAGAATGGGGGCTCATATTAATCCAGATGAAAGCAGCAGTCACTGAAAATCTATAAGCTGCCATGTGTTCATCTCCAGGGTGTACGATTTCTGTAGAATTACAATGGAACATGAATCCGGTACACCAAAACCATACACTAGTTAAACAGCAGTGGCCTTGTGTGCTGGCCCCCTCTGAGAAGCCTCATCAGCAGTTTCCTGGAAGTAGCTGCTGTGGAAACAAGCACTAATTGGATAGTGGTTTGAGGATTCAAAACAGAAAGAAAAGAAAAAAAATTTGGAGTGGTGCCTGCAATACAATCGAATGCTGGGGTCCTAGAGGAGAATATATTAGCCTACTGACCTCCCTCGACACACTCCTCACAAACATTTATTTTCCATCTTTTCTTAATGAATTTAAAAATCAAAATTCATTTAATTCCCTGTATGGCAGAAAGAAGACTAAAGCCCAGCATGAGAAGCCTTTTCAATGCGGTCTCTCGAGAATCTGGTTTTCTTTTTAAAGGAAAAATTTAAAAAATAAAAAAAAAATAGGAGGTACAAAAGAAAGTTGTTCAGTACATTCACCTTCTAGTACTAGTTTTCAAGGAGATGACATAGATTCCTCCTCTTCCACTATGGATAGAGGGCCCACTATGGGCTGAATTTACACGCATAGTTTCAGATGAAATTAAAAAGGGTCTCTTTTCAGTTTACTTATGTTTGCAGTAGAGGTGAGAGGTTCTTTCCACTGTTTAGGTTCCTCCTGGGCCTGTGCAAAATTACGTCTCCAGCTAAAGCCAACTTTCAGCTCCAGAGTAGAAAAATGTTTTTATTAAAATAAGAGACATAGTATTTGAAGAGCAAAGTCACCAAGTGAAAGAAGCTCTGCTGGAAGATGGAGGGTTTCAGTCCAGAGCAGTTCATCCCAGTGTCCTTTGGGGCCTCAGCTCTATTGCCTTACATTTGGAAGCACTTTAATTTCTGAGAATGGAATGAGTTCAAAACTGAAATAGACCATGCAGCCTGGTGCAGAGGCAAGAAAAATTAATGGAGGCATCAGAAGGCCTTAAATTTGGCCTCTTATGAAGCAGCTGGAAGAGATCAAAGCAAACCACTCCAGCTGCATCACCCTCACTTTTCTCATGTGCAAAATGAAAGCCTTAGAGTAAATAAGGTGTTAGGTCTCTACTAGATTTAAAATTGCCACTGACTTTTGGGCATAGGGAACATTTGGAAAAACACATAAAAGTTAAAGCTGACCTAAATAAATAAGAGTTTTTATTTAGGGGGAGGAGGCCGTCGGGGGTGGGTTGTAATGGAAATCTATTGCTTGCACCTGTCCAGCATCCAGTTGCTTTGTTTTCTTTTGGTAATCACTTCTCCCCTTCTGCAGTTCATGTGCTTCCGAGGAGACTGACTTCCTCACCTCTCTCTCCACCCCCAGCACTGTGATCAAGGCCTGGCCAGTAAGACTCAATTTCAGGACTGCTGTTAGAACTTTCAGGAAATAGAGTTTAATTTCTCTGTTAAGCTAGGGCTGCTAAGAGTCACTGCAAAGACAAGGGCAGCTGGAGAAAAACGTAAACATAGAGGAAGGCAGAGATGAAACGCAGGTGAAGAGGGGCCAGAGAGAGAGAGAGAGAGAGAGAGAGAGACAGAACATAATGATGAGATACTTAAGCACCAAGGGAGCTTGTTGTCCTTGAAGCTATGACTGCTTCTACCCTCTTGGGTTCATAAGCCATTTCATTCCCTTCTTTGCTTCAGGCAGCATAATTTGAACTTCTGTCCCTAGACCGCACGTGGAACATGTGGAAGGTGAACCCACCTCCGTGTTGTTTCCGTACCACCACACATAGGTGAGGGTGCCCACTTGGCTGGGCCACAGCACCGCTGTTGCATTGACCTCTTTGTTCTTTGTGGTGACAAAGGGAAGAGACAGGTGCACGTGCTCCAAGGGACCTAAGGCACAAGAGAAAGAGAGGCCATGGAGGGGGAAGAGCTTCCTCTGCTCTGTCCTCCCTGCTCTGAAGAGAACACACATTTACTCCTGAAGACCCCAAAACCTGGCTGCCATATTCCCTGAAAGAAGTGTTCAGATGCTTTCCCCACTTTGGAGAAAGAATACATTGAGCACAATTGCACCTTGACATTTTGCACTTACCAATCTTTCTACCAGTTCTAAAACCTGAGTTAGGTGTGTGTAAAAGTTAAAAAAAAATTACAGGTAATTTATGAAGTCCTTAAGAACAGGCATCATTTGAGATTTCACAAGGCGACGCAGTCTTTCCAAGAGGTTGTATCCTTGGGGGTGAACCAGAGTTGTGAAGACCTCATAGAATCCATGTTGGTGAAGGGTGGGTGGACAAATCTTCAAACCACTCTCCATGTAATTACCCTTTATTGTTTATTGGGTTTTAAAGGTCTGTATGTGAATGTGTTTGTGCATGTGTCTGCAAAGCTGTCTAGTTAGGTAAGCATGGCGTACATACTGTTTGCGGTTGAATTAAGTTCAGCAAGGACAGAGGGGTGTGTGTGTGAGTAGAGAGAGAGCTCTGTGGTTCTCAGAAGATGCTCACTTACAATATAGAATGATTTTATCTACAGAGGCCTATAAGAACTGGAAACCTTAATTAGATGTACCAACCTCACAAAGATATGAATGCCCTCTTCATAAAGAACCACTAGGACCTTTCCTTTGACCCTCAATCTTCTCTTTGAGTCACTGTTTGCAAGCAAAATGCAGCTTCCTATGCATTTGCCATCCCCATCTTGGTCCCACGAGATGGAGGAGACAGAGAAACACCTTGGGCCTATTCACTTGGTTTATTACCTCCTCTTCTGCTTGCCCTTTAAATGTGTTTCCCAGAGTCGTGTTGAGACTTTTTCACTCTCTGCACACTTTTCTACTAGGCAACACCATCCGTACCTTAACCTTCAAATGTCAAATGCATGTGAAGGGCTTGAACACCCCTTTCTGGGCTCTAGACTCCTTCTGGGGGGGTCTAGACTTCTTTGGCTCCAGCAGTCAAATGTTCTCAAGGACCCTGTTATTTCCCTCTCCTGTATTCTCTACAGTTTGGTGATTAATGCTGATATTCATCCAGGAGCCCACTACAGAAACAGAAAGTCAATTTCAATTTCTTTTTGTCATTCACGTCCATTTAGGAAACCGACGATTTGGTTCCATAAATATCTCTAAGATATTTATCTCACCCTCCCCAATCTGGCGCCCTGGTTCATACTCTAAGCACTTTCTCATTTCTCTTCCAGATTTTCCTGCCTCTAACCTTTCACCACCTGAATCCATCCTCCAAATGGCCGCAACAGTAATTTTTCTAGAAAGCCAAGCTGATCATGTTATTCATGCTTGTTCAAAATTAAGATTCCCATGATCCAGCTGGGTGCGGAGGCTCATGCCCATAATCCCAACACTTTGGGAGGGCGAGGTAGGTGGATCACGAGGTCAAGAGGTCGAAACCATCCTGGCCAATATGGTGAAACCCCATCTCTACTAAAAACACAGAAATTAGTTGGGCGTGGTGGTGTGTGCCTGTAGTCCCAGCAACTTGGGAGGCTGAGGCAGGAGAATTGCTTGAATCCAGGAGGCAGAGATTATGGTAAGCCAAGATCACACCACTGCACTCCAGCCTGGTGACAGAGCGAGATTCTGTCTCAAAAAAAAAGATTCCCACGATCCATTTATAATAACGATAGCTAATACATATTGATTTAAAATTTGTGAGACAGAAGACAGAGGCTGAAAACTTCCTGAGGGTAAGAATTCTTCATATTTATCTTCATACGCAAAGACTAGCAGAGTTTCTAAGACATAATAGATGCTCAAGTATTCACTAGGTAAAACAAATGATATAACTTCCCATGTCTGCCTTTGTTCACGCTACTCCCTCTTTAGAGAATGAAAAGTCTGGTGATCAGCATACAGAATCAAACTGATCTTCTGGTTCATAAAGCATATGTTGAGAAGCAGTTGATTATAAGCCAGAACAGTTCAATGAAATAATAAAAGGGTATCATTTACTGAGTGATGACTACAACTAAATGTTCTGCTAAGGACTCTGTTTTTCTTATTCTATCCTCATGAAATAATCTTACGAAGTAGGCACTCATATCCTCCCCGTTTAGAGATGAACAAAGTAAGGTGACTTTCCCTAGGTCATACAGCTAGGAAACATCAATTCTAGGGTATGAACCAAAGCAGTTTGGTTTCAGAGCCCTTGTTCTGGCCAGAGGACAAGTGTTTGAAAGAACCTTTCCAGTCAAACAAAATAGCTATTAAGAGTTGCTGCTTCCTGATAGGTAAATATGTCCCAGGCATTGGAAAATGCACTTTCCACCTGGTTTCATTTATTGCACAAGTCTTGCTGTTTCCCCATCAAATGGTTTGTTCCAGCAAGCCACGTCTTGGTCCACCCCAGGGCCTTTGATTCTATACAACTTTCTTATGGCACCTGTCAGTCTTCAAGTCTCAGTTCCAGCATCCCCTCCTCTGTGAAATTCTTCCTGAGTCCCTGGATCTGAGTTAAATGAATCCATTAGAATACAATGACTAGATAAGCTATGCTAGAAATGCTAATTCCATTCTAAAGAGGCTCACTTCGTCTCTCACATTTTTTTTTTTTTTTTTTGAGACAGAGTCTCTGTCACCTAGGCTGGAGTGCAGTGGCACGATCTCAGCTCATTGCAACCTCTGCCTCCCAGGTTCAAGCAATCCTCCTGCCTCAGCCTCCTGAGTAGCTGGTACTACACACACACGCCACCATGCCTGGCTTTTTGTATTTTTAGTAGAGACAGGGTTTCACCATGTTGGCCAGGCTGGTCTCGAACTCCTGACCTTGTGATCTGCCCACCTCGGCCTCCCAAAGTGCTGGGATTACAGGCGTGAGCCACTGTGCCCAGCTGAGCATTTTTTAAAAGTCATAAACCAGAGTAAGAACAATACCTATATGTCATTGTCTCAATGAAAAAATTCAAATCTTGTTAGTAAAACATGGTAATTCATTCACTCAGTCTTTTTGTTTGTGTTTTTTGTTGTTGTTTTTGAGACAAAGTCTCCCTCTGTTGCCTAGGCTGGAGTGCAGTGGCACGACCTTGGCTCACTGCAACCTCCCCCTCTCGGGTTCAAGCAATTCTCCTGCCTCAGCATCCCAAGTAGTTGGGATTACAGGGATGTCCCACCAAATCCGGCTAATTTTTGACACCCGGCTAATTTTTGTATTTTTAGTAGATACGGGCTTTCACCATGTTGGCCAGGCTGGTCTTGAACTCCTGACCTCAAGTGATCTGCCCACCTCGGCCTCCCAAAGTACTGGGATTATAAGCGTGAGTCACCGCGCCTGGCCCTCACTCAATAGTTTTTGAGTCCTGTGATCTGTTGGGTATTATTCTAGGTGCTGGGGATACCTGGCATTTGGTGGAGCTTAGGTATTTCTGAGGGAGGAGGGTGCTGGATGCATAAAGCAGAGGTAGGTGATAGGGTGCTATTTTTGAAAGTGTGTTCATGGAAGGCCTCTCAGAGGAAATGGCATTTGAGCAGTGACCTGAATAAAGTGAAAGACAGCACGAAGGATCTATTTGGAAAGTTCCAGGGTGAGGGTAGAGTAAGTGAAAAGACCACGAGGAAGAGGGGTGCCTGCCATGTTTGAGAAATGTTCTTTTTTCCTTTTATTTTCACATAACCTCGTTTTGGTCAGTGACGACTTTTATTTTTTATTTTTATTTTTATCTTTTTGAGATGGAGTTCAGTGGCACGATCTTGGCTCACTGCAACCTCTGCCTCCCAGGTTCAAGTGATACCCCTGCCTCAGCCTCGCGAGTAGCTGGGATTACAAGGACCTGCTATCATGCCCGGCTAATTTTTGTATTTTTAGTAGAGGTGGGGTTTCACCATGTTGGCCAGGCTGGTCTCGAATTCCCAACCTCAGGTGATCTGCCTGACTCAGCCTCCCAAAGTGCTGGGATTACAGGCATGGGCTACCGTGCCCAGCCAGTGATGAATTTTGTAAGAGAAATTCAAGACACATAGTATGTTGGCCTTGTAGGCCCTGAAATACGTATGTGTGTGTTTGTATAAGTTCACGCTTACATGCATATATGTTATATATGTATACACATATGAAATTTATCTTTCAGATTCCCACAGCATCTTTTATTCATTTACTTTTCACGGGTTTAAAATACCTGGTTCCTGCTATACAAAAGCCTATTCTTTGACCATTTCTGTTCATCATCCATTAGGCAGTATACCCTAATGGAGCCACAGAGGTGAAACTCCAGACCCTGGAGGCCCCCAACTGGCTGCCTGCATTAAGTAGGGAGCTGAACGGGCAGATATGGCTCCTTCAGACAGGTGCCTGCAATGCACAAAAGGAACAGTAGGTGGCGCTACATCATTCCATATGAATCTTTCTGGAAAGGTGGTTGCAAGAATTGGGGAATTGTGTGAATTGGGTTTCCCTTCTCTTTTCTTGTTTATAGCCCTTCTGTGTGGCAGGAAACAACCGACTCCTGAGGCTGCACATTGCGTGCGCGCGCGCGCGTGTGTGTGTGTGTGTGTGTGTGTGTGTGTGTGTACCGGCTGCTCTGGCCTGCCTGCAGCATTTATGTTCCGGAGACCTTTGGCCACCTAATTAAATATTGTGCACATATCATATTGCTATCTGTCTGCAATGTTTAAAAAAGCTACTAGAAGAAATAAGAGTGATTCAAACCATAAAGTTGAGATCCTAAAACAGAGTTTCTCAAACTCCAGTGTACATAAAAATCATACTAATCTGTTCAAAGCAGATTATGATGTCATACTTCCAGGAATCCTAATTCAGTGAGTCTGGGATAAGACCCAGAACACTGCATTTTTATCGTTTAATTTGGGGGTAGGTGGCTCATTAAGTCACACTTTACAAAATCCTAGTCTGACATTTGCTGGTCAATAAAATGATGGTGTGAACAGTTGAAAAACTACATGGGTTTTCAAGCTACACAGATACTTTTACTCTAAGATGGGGCCAGAAAGTCTTCTGAACATGGCTCCTACATAAGGGAACAGCTAAGGGAAGTGGTTTAGGAAGGACTAGAAGATCCACCTTATCTTTTTTTTTTCTACTTCCTGTTCTGCAAGTTTGCAGCCTTCACTGATTTTTTTTTTTTTTCTGCAAGACTGGCTGCGACAGGGCAGCTTTCTGAGCAGAAATCTGCATGCTCTGTAAATCCTCTGCCCCATCCGACTGAAGGCAACACTGGCTGCAGCATGTGTCTCATTAGTTTGCAAACTAGCAGAGCACAGTGAATACTATCCCCAAGGAATTACTGTCAGGCTACAACAGATTACCACGTGCCCAGCAAGACCGGGCCCACTCCTGAAACACTAGGCAGGAACATCGGCTCCATTTGTTTCAGATGACCTTTGCAAACCCATCTTTTTTTTCAAACCCTCTGGTTTGGAATCAAATCACCTTTCTGCACTGGAGAGTGGTCAGAATGTGTATGTGAGACAGGCAATGGGCTTTCAGGATTGCCCCCCAGGGTAGGAATGGGGGAGGGGCAGAGGACAGGCTTGGTGAGCTAAGAGTTGCTGCTAATTCTACTCTCCCTCACAATCCACTAAGTCCAAATGTATATGCTACTTTATGATGATAGAAAAATCAAGTTTTACTAGGTGCCAGGGTACCATATATTTTGCTCGATGGGACTTTTGGGAATGAGATGAGCATCTGCTTGACAGAGGAGAACATCGAGGCTCAGAGAGACGGAGTGACTTCCCCAGGAGTTTGAACCAAAATCTGGACCTAGTCAGAATGCCCGACTTAGTCCAATGCTTTTTTCCCCCTACAAAGCCACCTCTGCACTTTGGCACCTACAGTCACTCATGACACCCTCTAGCTTTAAGATGCTTGAGAGTGTGACGCAGTCATGTTCTTGTTCTGACTTGCTTTGAGCGTAAAGTGATGCCAGAGTCACAGTGCTTCTCCAATCCTTGATTTCTCCATCTGAAAGACAAGGCCAGAAGTCTATTACGGTATAGATGTGAAGATGAGCAAAATGAGTTTGTGTGCATAGCAAAGCACCCTGGATCCTTTAGGAGGGAGGTACTAACCGGGCATGTCAGAATCTGCTGAAACAGTTATGACATGAGTTTATATGTATGTGAGTTAGCAAACAGCTTCAAACGTGACCTTGTTTTTAACACAATTAGTACCAAAGAGCCAGGCTTAGAAAAAAGTTCCATTATGTGAGGCATGCTTATCCAACCACTTAACCCAAGATGAGTCTACAAAATCAAAATCAGAACACGAAACATTCCATTACAAATTATCTTCCTCTAAGATTAAGGTCAAATATTTTATCCAATCAACTAGGCTAATGAAATGAAAGTATTGCAAGTGAATGAGAAACTGGTTTCTTTTAGAAGGGTTTCGGCAGCCCTTAATCTTGAGCAGAGACAATCTCTGTGTGTGTTGTTTTCCTCTCCAGAATTTTGTTAACTAGGGAGGAGTCTTGCAGGGGAGCAGTAGACACCTCGAGGGGTATGATCACACACATAGGAACGAGAAAAAGCCTACAGAGTGACAAAGAGGTGAAGCTATGGAAGATTCAATGGGAGACCCAGAAAATTTAGATCAGAAGCTGATACTGGCTTTTAAATCAGTATTTACATGTGATTGGACTATGGTAGATGTATAACAAATTTGTGGTGTACGGAACACAATTGTAATTTGTAAGGAAGCTAGTTCTCTGGCAAAATTATCCCTTATAGAATAAGCTATGAGATATGATATGATCTAGGTAGGAGCTATTCTCGGCAAATGTGCTGTCATTTTTTTTGCAAGTTATTTTTGTTACTAATCATTAATGTTTATGATGTAAAGAGTTAAGGAAGCCAGGCAATAGAAAAAGAACTCTCCAGGGGTCCTTAATAAATTCGAGTCTTCATAGTTATGGGTCTCTTCCCCATTGGTCATTCATTCATTCAAGACACTTTTAATGTTATATAAATACTGAAGATTGTCTCTATTTAAATTAAAACATTGGTCAGAATATTGTTAAATATTTTAGCATGACCATTTCTACGATACCATTGCTATCATTTCCCTACATACTAACATATAGGGGGGTATTATGTCTTAGTGAGTGGCAAGTCCTGAATGTCTATATAGGACAAGTCAGGGATGGCAGTTAGATGGAAAGGAGCCCCCGTGGTGAGTCCTGAACTATGTAGTTGTGCAACAAGCACACTGCTTCTATCCAAAATGTTTGTTTCTTCAAGATGATCTGTAAAGAGTAGGGGGTAGATGGTAAAAGCTATGGAGACAGCTCCTCCAATCCCAAGCCACTCTTGGCGCTGACACTGACTTTAGTTAGCAAGAGCTAGGATCCTTGCGGCAGGTGGACCTGAGTATGAAGCATGGTTCTGCTAGGTAGTAGGTCGGCCACTTCAAGCAAGTAACTTAAGCTCTCTGAACCTCTACACTTTTTGTAAATAGAGTTACTAATAGTGCGTACTTCACAGGACTGTTTTGAGAAGTGAGGTAATATACATTAAGAGTCTGTTTAGCACAAAGTCTGGAACATACTGTAAACTGTAGCCAAAAGTAGACAGACCGAGCTGGCACACTGAGAATCGTGTGTAACTTTGTCTAGACCTGAATAAAGGAGTGCATGTTTCTTTGAAGCACCTCTGCCATGAGAGTACAGGAGACAGAGATTAGAATTACTGACATGTTAGGAAGACTCAACAACCAAAACATCTCTTGGTCATTGCTTAATAGTCTTGCTCTCTCACTGGACCACAGCAGCTAAAAAAGAAAATGTTCTGATTGATACTTTCTGTATTCAATTTTGTTCCATGCGCAAGGTGCAGAGGAGAGGCATGGAGTAATGATGCCTGGCCTTCAGACTCTTGACTAAAACTTGATATTTGAACAAGGCCATTCATATAAAGGAGCTACTTTCATTTAAAGGAAACAATTTCATTAGTAATCAACATAAGTCCTATGACTGGGAAACCCCTTACACCTAACATATGAATGACACATGAGCACATATAACTTAGAAGTTATTATTGTCTCATCGTACTTACTCACATCTTTAGAATCCTCAATGAGGGAAAAGCTTTAGTATTTCTTGGAACTGTTTTCTACCATAGTTTCCTTAACGTTGTTTTTATACTCTTTCTCTCTACACCACCTTCTCTCTAACACCAAGTCATCCCAGATAGAAGCCCAGGAAACACATTTTTTTTTTAGAAAAGGAGTGAAACTCTAAAAGGATTATTAATAGCAACATATTATGAGAAGATAGAAATAATCAGATGGTGAGAAACTTATTTACTTGGGGTAATTCTCAATGCCTTAGATTGAGTGGTGCATGTGGATTGTTTACAACAATTTCCGACCCCCCTGCAAAACCAAATTTCTTTGTTTAAACCAAATAGCTCTGCAAGTTGCTCAGCCCCAGCCTCCAGATTCAAGTGTCGCATCTTCAAGGCACCTGGGGTAGGCAGGGGAAATGCAATGAGAATTTGAGGCAATCCAGAGAGTCCAGGATTATTCAAATTCTCTTTGATTGTCTTCTTACTCTTTCCTTATTTTGGTCTCTTAATCATTTCTTCCCCATTCCCCTTCTGCTAAAAGATAACGAGTGCACTTCTTCTAGATACAAAATTGTGAATTCGATTTGAAAGGACACAATGTTTAAGATAGGTCATAAACCAACAACAGTAATAACATACAAGTTACATGTAAGTACAGGACGGCGCTGTCAGAACCCAGACTGTTGTCCACCTGCACGGTCACACGGAAAATGCCCACGTTCTGATAGACGTGTTTGATCCCATCTTCTGTGGAGCTGAGATTGACATAAGACACCGCGATACCATCGCCGAAGTCCACTTGGATGAGTGTCCGCTGAACATCACCCTGAAAAAGAGCCCAACATCAGAGGGAAGAAGTCAGTGTTCAGCTGCTCCTGCCTAGGGGACTGGGGACTATGGCTTGTCCTAGTCCCTGGCTCAGGCATGACAGCAGCCCTGGCTCACTCCTACAGCTAGGAGCATCTGCCTGCCTTTGACAGAATCCCTGTGACATTCCCTGGCAGGCAAGAGTTTGCTATGATGGATACACTCCAAATCTGAAGGGCACCAACTACTATAAGTTTCAGGGATTTGAAAATTAATAGTGCTTCATTATCAGCTGCAATGTGATATTCAGTTCCTCCAAAGGCTTTGGTAATAGTCTTAGCATCCACAAGGATAAAAGGTGTACACACACAGCTTAAAAAATTTAGCTTACCTGGGTCAGGCGCAGTGGCTCATGCCTGTAATCCCAGCACTTTGAGAGGCTAAGGCAGGCAGATCACAAGGTCAAGAGATCAAGACCATCCTGGCCAATATGGTGAAACCCCATCTCTACTAAAAATACAAAAATTAGCTAGGCATGGTGGCACATGCCTATAGTCCCAGCTACTTGGGGGGTTGAGGCAGGAGAATTGCTTGAATCTGGCAGACAGAGGTTGCAGTGTGCCAAGATCGAGCCACTGCACTCCAACCTGATGATGGAGTGAGACTCCATCTCAAAAAAAAAAAAAAAAATTTAGCCTTCCTGACTGACGTGGTAATGGACCACTCCACTTCCTGTGTCTTCAGGACCACCCCTCAACCCGAATCCCCCTCGTTATTTCTCGTTCCCTAATTGTATCATAGGAAGGATGGAAGACACTTTTCCTGATATCTGATATGACACTGGACTCAGCACTGTTATTATTTGAGATAATAATGGTTAATTTTTTTATGCTTCAGCATTTCAAACTATCAAAATGATCTTATGTTATTCTTCACAGATTCTTAGTCTAGTCTGGAGAGAGGAGTAGGCAATCTTTTTTACAGATCTACTTTACAGATGAAGAAGCTGAAGTCAAAAAAGATGTCATCACTTGTTCAAGGTTAACACAGCTAGTCAGTGGCAATCCTGGGATTCTAACCCATCTTTCTGCACTTCCAAGTCATTCATTATAGAGAGAATATAGCACTGTGGGCAATCAAGGCTCTCCTGGGCATGAATTCTCATGTGCCATTAACAAGCTGGAAGACTTCATGCAAGTCATTCAGTCTCCTTCAGTCTCAGTGACAAATCTATGAACTGGGTATAATAATACCTTACTGTCTTAAAGAGCTGTTGTAAAAAACATGCAGGAAATGAATTACAGATTAATTAGTCATCTGTAAAATGCTACATAAAAATGACTGTAAATCAATGTAGCTGTAAAAGACCTACTATTGTCCCTTTAAAGCTTAATTGAAATTGTGTAGTTCCAAATTTCCCATGGGTAGGCAGAAGAAGATAAATTCTGCATTATAAAATCCCAGACCTGTAAAAAAAGAAATGGCCTTTGGAACAACAGTTTAGATTCTTAAGGAAAAAAGTTGCTTAGACCCCATTGACAAAAACCAGCTTCCTTCACACACAGTCCATCCTTTAACAAATTTTGTTGTTGCTGTTAGCCTTTCCCACTTTCAGGAAAGAAAAAAACAAAAACCTTTGAACTAGAAATGTATTTTCGATTAAGTAAGGTTCATATGGTATCACATTTTTTGAAAAGGCCAAGTTTAAAATGTTGACATTTAAAAGATTAATTCACAGGGAAAAGAAAAGTAGTTCAAATCCTATGAATCTGTGTGACTACTCCTCTGCTCTACGCCTAGCCAAGCATTGTATGTGGGACTCATAGCAGTAGACTCTCAGTAAGTACACAGGCACAAATTCTCCCCTAGGGTAAAAAGAGAAATTCCATTCAAAACTACAAAATAAATATCCTCAAGCCCAGATATTGTGCACTTACTTGAATTCCCTTCACTAATAAATATAAATGTCAACTATTCTTGCTGACGTGTCCTTCATTTAAACAACCAAAGTGGACTGATCAATTTCTCATTCTGTTTCCAGCTAGTTTCCACTCCTAGTTTTTAACAGAGTTGCCAGGAAGACGGCCCTAGGTGTGGGCATGGGGAAAGAGCCCACTTTTGAAGCAAGTATCTGAGGGAAATAGCAAGGATATCTGGGGTTATCCACAGAATAAAACAAGGAATGCAGTTTCCACTAGAGAGGGGGAGGACATGAGGGAAGAGGGAGACAGACAAGTTTAATGTACTTTGTGGCAACAGAGTGAGCATCAGGCAGGGCCCATCATTTGCAAACGGACAGGGGAGATTCACACCTTCAGTCACCTCTACTTCAGCCTCCACTGAGAAAGAGCAGACACACAGGTGGGAAGAATACAACTTTGGCTGCCATTGCTTGAGTCTACCTTGCCTTGCCCTTTCTGTCTGGTCTTCATCACTTCCCTTTTGTTGTCCTGCATCAAGACCAGTTACACAAAAGCCCTTCAATTTCTATCTCTCTTGATGTCTACTGTCTGTCTTGCTGCATTTTGTTTCATGATAGGATTCTTCATTCTCCATTCATGGAATGTTCTCTGCCTATATAACAGGTGAAAGGATGGAGCTACTCAAAGTTTGGACTAGTGCATTAGTAAGGTTTCCATTACAGAGTCAGGCTATTAGGGTGTTAGGTCAGGTATTTTACATATAATTATATAACAGATCATACTTTAGATGATAGAATCAAGTATTAAGTTTAACATGCACCTGACAGTCCCTGAAGACAAAGGCATGGAATTCTCCAATCAAATGTGAAGTCCCCAGGACCTCCTGATGTTGGGACAGACCTCTGGGCTTGGACTCTGCACTAAGAGATAAGAATGTCAAGGGGCCATGTATGACAGCAGAAGGCAGCAAATTATATTCCTGTTGTCACTTTCCACTAAAGGTGGACAAACTAGATTCCATGCCTTTTCCTTCAGGAGCTCTCAGGTGAGTGGTAAGACTAATACCACTGTAACAGCTTCATACTGGGGCTCATCTGTCATTAGATTCTGGTGTTTCCGGGCTCAAATAACTGCTAGAAGCAAGGATGCCAGCCACTTTCAGAGAAAAAGAAACCGAGCAAAGGGATGACAGCCCAAGTCCTAATAACTATTGACTAGGCAAACTCACCCTACCAACTCTCTGGTCATTCGTTCACCCAACTGTCAGATATTTATTGAGTGTCTATCTCATGTCAGTCACCAAATGGAAAATGTTATTAAGCAAGCAATAGCCAAACAAACAAAACAAATATGGCCTGGGCTTTCATGAGCTTACAGACCACTAGTGAAACACATGTACTTTAATTAACTAATTATGCAAATAAAATTATTGCAGGGTGACATGAAGGAAAGGTACATGGAGTTGTAAGCTTTTGCAATACACAGGACTAGAGAGCTGATCTGATTGGGAATTTCAAAGTAGGCTTCCAAAAGGAAGTGATATCTGAGCTGAGAATACCTGAAAGAAGCAGGTAAATTAACCAAATGGAGGAGATGAATGAATGAGGTACAACTGAGAGAGTGCAGGCCAGGGGAACAGAGGGAACAGATGTGCAAAGGACCTGTGGTAGAGGGAGATAGTACGGTTGAAGAAATTTAAAAAGAAGGAGGAAAAAGAGAGAGAGAACAAGAACATGTTACCAAATGAGGTTAAAGCAGAGAAAAATACCTTTCCGGACTTGTGAGTCAAATTCCTGATTTTTATCTTTTTCCTAAGAGCAATGAGAAGCCATTGAAGTGTTTTAATTTTTTAAATGTTTTTAAAATTTTGATTGATAATAATCACATATATTTATGGGGGTATATGTGATATTTCAATACATGTATATAATGTGCAGTGATCAAATCAGGGTAACTGTGACATCTATAACCTTGAACCTTTTTTATTTCTTTGTGTTGGAAACATTCAAATTCCTTTCCTCTATCTATTTTGAAATATATGATAAATTATTGTTAATGACAGTTAACACTGTACTGTGTTATAGAACATTAGAATTTACTCCTCCTGTCTAACTGTGATTTTGGACCCATTAACCAATCTCTCCCTACCCAGCCTCTTGTAGCTACCATTCTACTCTCCTATTCTGTGAGATCAACTTAATGATTCAAGTGTTCTAAGTAGGGGTTTAAGGGAAGATGGCATGATGATATTTTTAATTAAAAATGATCACTCTGGCTATGATATGGAGATGAACTGGAAGGGGATCCAAGTGTGCTGGAAAGCCAATTTGGAGGTATTCTAGGATAGATGATAGTAGATTAAACAAAACAAAACAAAACAAAAAAAAACAAACAAAAAAGCTCCAGCAGAAAATTATATGCACCTTTCTGTCAAAATTAATTCTCAGAGTTTATTGGTTTTGAAATCAGTAATTCTGAGCCTTTGATATCAACATCTCTTTTAGGAGTTTTATTTCTTAATCTTGATGTCCAACTACTACCCAAGATCCAGCACTGTTTTGAGGCCTCTGAGAGGATGCCCAGTACTGCTGCAGTCTGAGGTCTGTAGCCGATGCTGGGCTGTAGCGAAGGCTGAGGTCCTCTCATTCTGATTGTTGAATATTAGGTCTTCTTGTGGTCGGATTCATCTGAAGATGAACACTGCAGCACAAGTTGATGCTATTCTTACTTGGTTTTAATATGATGAAAAAGCTTTACCAGGATGCTTTAGGATTGTAAATACTAAGGTTGTAATAAGGCTGGGAATGGAAAGACTAAACTCATTGTTCGTGGACTGGAGCATAATCACAAACAAAAGTGTCATAATACATACGCAGACAAGATTAGCAAACTTCACTAGAAAAATGAGTTGCTGGGTGGTACTAGGATAGACTGTGTGAACTCCACGGGTCTGAGAAGTGTCTGGTTAATGGTTGTATCTTCAGTGCCTTAATGCAACGCCTGCGAATGATCCTTTTTAGTTCCATATAATTTGAAAATTGCACATTTCTATTGTGTTTGTCAAAATTCTTTCTTATATATTATCTCATGTGGATGTTAGGACCCTAGGAGATAGAAAGGATAGATGTTATTTATGTTTGATACACCAGAAAATCTGGAGTACAGAGGGGTTAAGTAAGATGCATAAAGTCACGCAGCTAGTTAGAGACCTACAAAAGGGTTTAAGAAGATCTGTGCTTTGACTTGACCTATTCAGTTCAGTTCTCTTTGAGTTTCTTTAATTGAAATTCCTTGCAATATTTCTCTCAGACCAAGAGGAAGGTGGTAACAAAGATAAAGTATTATTTTCTTTTCTTGCTTGACTGCATTCCTGGCTTTGACTCTTTTCCTCTCTAACAATGATAGGTTGGCATTTACTCAACACTCCACTTCTGTCTACCCGCTAGTAAAACAGTATCATGTTTAAGCCATAAAGAAGATAGAGAATATGAGAAACAATTGGTATTCATAGTCAGTAGTCAGTAAAGTCATGTGTATAATTAAGTGAAAAATACTTCAATCTAATAAATCAAAAGAAATCATTTCTGAAACTAAATCCAGGCTGGCAAACATCTAGACTATTATAAAATTCTTTAGATCTAATGCTCTTTAGTCACATATCCTAATACAGACACAGAATTGAGAAGACTAGTTCAAAAGAAGTTCCTGAGAAAGGCACAAAACCCACATGAAGTCCACGTGATGATTCTATTCTCCAAGGGCATTGCTGACTTCTAGAATAGAAAAACAAATATATCAAATGGCCACCAGGAAGCCAATATTAACCTGAGCAATGAAAGGTGTGTGAACCTATCAGTTCCTGTAACACAGATTCACAGAAGAATGGGAAAATAAATGCTATGGAAACTCAACACGGACAGCCTCAGTCCAGAAATGAGACTCCAAGATGTCCCTTAAGGCATCAGAGACCCATTGTAGACAGATACCAGGCTCGTATATCAGAACCTGGTCCACGCAAGCACAGCAGTGGCCCTGACTCAAGCTTCGTATGAGCAAATTACATTGCAGAAAAATCACTAGTATAACCCATTTTTAATTAAAAAAAAGCAACAAATAAAACAGCAAATATAATAAATCTGTGTGTGTTTGTGTGAGTACGGAGAAAGGTGATAGCAAAGGTAGCCCAGACTGTTAATATTGATTACCCTGGAAGTGGAGTGAAGTGAAGGGCAGGAAGGGATCAGCAGGATTAAAAGAAAGGAGTGAATGAGGGGAAATACCTATTTCTCCAAATTTAAAAGCGGGTAGAGGACTGTATAACACAAGAAACATTACAAAATACAACATTATACCTCTGTTATTACTGTAAATATTTTAATATGGATTACATACATTGGAAATAACCAATGTAACACAGACTTTGTTTTGACTGATGATGGAATATAACCAGCTGGATTTATGTTGTTATTTTTGTGTTCTTTTGACCACAAAGTAAGATTTTTCACACATTAAGCAGCATTGAGTGACAGAAAGGAAATCAGATTATTTCAGCCATTTCTTTATATGACTAAGGATATTTAGGCAGAGTACAGCATATGAAATAAAAGTATCTCACCATTATCCTGCATACCCTACTCTAAGGAGGTAGACTCAGGTTAGCAAGGTCTCAACAAGAAGTGGAAAAGGAAATAACATTTCAATGTACCCTGGTATTCAAAGAAGAGATTTCATCAGCCAATGTAGTAAATACATGGAGAGAAAAGCTATCCTCCTGTGTTTATTCAGAACAGTGAACTATGGCATGTGACTTTGTACACAAAGCGAGAGTGCAAGTAAGATTGATCTAGTTGGGTGCAGTGGCTTATGACTGTAATCTCACTACTTTGGGAGGCTGACGTGAGGGGACCACTTGAGTCCAGGAAGTCAAGGCTGTAGTGAGCCATGATTGCACCACTGCACTCCAGCCTGGATAACAGAGTGAAACACTCTCTCATTAAAGACAAAAAATAGAAAAGGAAAACAATTGCTCTAAAAGATCCCCTGGGTGGTCACTAAAGGAGAAGAGAGAAAACATTTCTTGAAAGTTTACTGTGTCAGAAATAATAGCAACTACTTTCTATATATTATCTTATTTAATCTTTGTATCAGTCTGTTTTCACACTGCTATAAAGAACTGCCTGAGACTGAGTAGTTTATAAAGTAAAGAGGTTTAATTGACTCACAGCTCCACATGGCTAGGGAAGGCCTCAGGAAACTTATAATCATAGTGTAAGGGAGAGCAGGCATGTCTTGTGTGCTGGCATGTGAGATACAGTGTGTGTAGGAGGAACTATCAAATACTTATAAAACCATCAGGTCTCTGAGAACTCACTCACTATCATGAAAACAGCATAGAGGAAACCACCCCTACGATCCAATCACCTCCCACCAGGTCCTTCCCTCAGCACTGGGGATTATGAGGATTACATTTCAAGATGAGATTTGGGTGGGGACACAGAGTCAAACCATATCAATCTTCAACCCTAAGAACTCAGACCTGTTCAAATTTGCCTAGAGTCACAAGACTAGTTTGAATCAGGCTGTTCTTAACTCTGAGTCCAGCACTCTTACAACTCGTTCACAGAAAACACTCAAACTACACTGGTGCTCATTCCCAGATGGGTGCTAAAGAATGAATTCACTGATGTGTGAAACCAAAGAACTTTGTGAGCTTCGCTAACTACAACCCTTTAGAGGAATGCCAAAGTGATGTAAGATGATCCCAGTGTAATATGCCAGGCTCTATAAAATACCCCAGAAGCTTCAAAATGTGTTTGTGAGGGTTCCTGGTGGTGTGAGTATTTGACAAAGTCTAACATGACTAATCAGGAAACAAATGTTGTAATTGTGTTGGACCTTCTCATGTGACATTTTATAATAGTAAACTGAGCTTTTATAGAACAAGAAAAAAACAGTCTAGGATAAAAGGCAGCTACACACAACCTATCTTCTGTTCCCAAGCAAGTTATTTGTCCTCTCTGACTTCTCTTCCAAGAGGTGCTGCCACTGCTGAAAGCCAAAGTTTCCACACCAGAGCAGCTGGGACAGAGTGCTCCCAGGATGTCTGGTTTGAATCATGCCCTATAGGTGTTTCTTCAGTTTCAAAACTGAGCTCTGGACAGTGACTTCAAGATGTTCAAATCCCTGCATAATTACAGAGTATTGTCAGCCTTTTCCTCTTGTCTGTTCAAAGATGGTTTTCTAAAGCACATGTCTTTCTCCAAATGTGCACACCTCCTGAGCTTCTCTGCAAGCAAAACCTACAGTGAATTTGGATGCTCTGGCCTGGGAGATGAAGAGTCACCACTGTGAAGAGGATAGTGCAGAAGGTTTTACATTTTTTCTAGAGAACTCAGATCTGTCAAGGCCAGGAATTCCAGAGAGAGCACACTTTGAACACACCAAATCATTTGCCTAGATTTATGACATTTCACTTTCTCTCAGATGAAATGAAGATGGCTGTTTTTCGGGCCCTTCTGTGAGGTCTCAGATCCTTGGGACTTGACTAACTAAAAACCCAAATACTTCTGGATCTAATGCCCAGATCAAGACATTCCAATAGCAACATCACAAAGTGGTTTAATCCTTCCCTTGGAAATGGGCGATAGTACCATGTATTTCACTGAATCTCAAATTTCCCTTTTGTGTGTTCTGTACTTGGTGTCTGGTTTAAAATGGAACAGAATATATAAGGCAGGAGGAGTACTTAGCGTGTGTAAGCAGATAATGACTATGAGCTGGGGCCTCTGCACTCTATCTAGATACTGTGGTATAGAGAGGTTCAGAATCTTGACCCATTGCAGTTTGGAAGCACTTTTTAGATAATAAGGGGCACTGCTATACTGTTACCACTGCATGGTGGCTGTAGGAATTACATCAGCAGGCTCTGGCTGCCAAATGACACAAATCTTATAAATGTTTTTGAATGACTTTGGAAATTCACTCATAAAGGAAAAACATTCAACTATGCAATTAGAACAAAATTATATATACTTTGAAAATAGGAGGAAGTTTCCTTTAGGAATAAATCTCTATAGAATCGGGTTTTCCTAGTAGTAAAATATGTAACAGAAATTTGTCAGCATAGTTAGAAGAAATTTTAAAAAAAAGAAAAAAAAGGCACGGTATATTCATTGGTAAAATACAGAAATACATAAAATGATGACAAAGAAAATCAAAATCACCCATAATTATATCACCGACAGACTACCTTGTTAACATATTGGTGAATACCATTTTAATCAATGAGAATGCACGTGGACACAGATACCACTCCTGTAACACTGGAATCACTATACTGTTTTAAGCATTATGTGGTCAACATGTTTAAATAGCTTAAATTTTTATACCTAGTATCACTTGGTGGTCTTAACCAAGTCATAAGATCTCTTCTACGAAATGGATATATGATTTCTTGCCCTGGAAGTCACTTCATCCCCCTTCTAAATTATTAGGTTGTTGTGAAATTCATTTTAAAGAGGTGCTGCATGTGAAAGAGGTGCCCTACAAAAGTTAGGTGGCGACCTGCGAATTAGAAGACCTACTTTTATGTCCTTCAAAAAACATTGTTTATTTGGACCTCAATTTCTCTACTTGTAAATTAAAGATGTGAAGAGCCGATGATCCTAATTGCCACTTCCAAGTCAGATAATCTGTGATTTTTACAATTCTATTATTCTTGTTATTAGCATTATTGTGAATCAACACATATATATTCTAACATCAATTTGTGCTGCTGAGATAAGCTCAGATCTCAGGTAAAGATGCGGAACTTATTCAAGTGCTGCTGTCGTAAGGTGGAGACTTTCCACTGCACATTAATGGTAGACCAGCTTGAGGACTGAGCAGCTGAGCAGAGGGTCATAGAGTAACAAATGGCAAAGTGCAAAGCCAGAAGCCTGAGGAAGTTACTCACTCAGATGAGGATTGCATGGTGTGATGAAACCTTGATTCAGGGCTGGTGACCACCCAGGTGGATGAAGTGGGACATTAGTATTGTCAGGGCCTAAAGTAGGCAGACTAGAAGATTGAAAATTCAAACTGAAGACTATTTCATGAATCCAGCCTCTGGGATGTTTGCTGAACTGGAACTGTCAGTAATGAGCCAGGTATACAAGTCAGACTAAAGTTCTTAGCAAACATCTTTTCATTGAGATCCTAAAGAACAGCAATACTCCAATATAGTTGCATTTGTTTTCAGGGGAGAGAAAAGTGGAGCCTTAGAAAGGGTTGCTGACCAATCCAACTTGAACTTCAGACATTAGGCTTCTAGCTAAAGACAACCCATATTGCCTGCCTCATTTCCTTCAACAACAACAAGTGAGAAGAAATTAAGTGGCTCGATTTCCTTGCTTGCTAGAGTCAAAGAGAATAATGCTGAATGGAGAAAGGAGTAACACACGAGAAAACCTCAAGTCTTCAAGGCTCACTGAAATCAGCTTCCACTCCTTTGTATGGAAGAAGGAAACAGTTGAGGTGTCTATGTCAGAACTAAGCTGACTTAGAAACTGATATCTGCCTCACAGGGTCAGGAGATCGAGACCATCTTGGCCAACATGATGAAACCCTGTCTCTACTAAAAATACAAAAATTAGCTGGGCGTGGTGGTGCGTGCCTGTTATCCCAGGTACTCGTGAGGTTGAGGGAGGAGAATCACTTGAACGCAGGAGGCGGAGGTTGCAGTGAGCTGAGATCACACCGTTGCACTCTAGCCTGGCAACAGGGTGTGTCTGAAAAAAAAAAAAAAGAAAGAAAAGAAACTGATGCCTGCCTCAACATAACACTGCTTATTAACCCTTTGTGCCACCACTAAAGGCTCCAAATAACCTTTTCTCCAGATGAGAAAGTAGGTCAAATTGTCATGAATTCAGACGAGTGAGTATCTCGTAGAAATTTTTATCAACAGCCATCTTCTCTACCATCTGATGGTTGACAGCATCCTGCAATATTTATGAAGTGTTATTACACTGTGGGTACTTTAATGCTCCCCTAAGTCTTTCAATGTATATGAAATTATGAATCATTGAAATCTGTCTAACGAGGACACAGTCCTCACGTTTTAGAGTTAAATCTCACAAAAGTGAAAATCATGAATTTTCCTTATTAAGTTTCAGTCTTTGTATGTAAATTGAAGTATTAAGACAATGAGATACAGATCAAAGTTTTAATTTTTGTCCCTTGCCTTAGATTTAATTTAAAAGTCTTAAATTATGCAGAGAATTGCATCTCTTTACTCTTACAGCTGTTTAAAACAGATTTAATTATCTTCCTTAACACGCAGATACTACTTCTGCCTATCAGTTCTCTCAAACAAATGCCTCCCAAATCAGTTTTGTTGAGTTCTTCAGACTGATTAGGGCCTTTGCCATCTATCCTGTGCCTTCAGGTCCTTGCATTGGATTTCTCTGGGAAGCTGAGTTATTGTGTTGAAAGTCTATAGGCTCATTAGGTTCTCATTAGTGGTCCAGAGGACATCCATCTTGAGTGAGTCTCCAAGCACAGAGATGCCACCTCTCACTGCCTGCTTGAATCTCAGTGCAAAACACCTTCGATCAGTTTCCTAAAAGTCAGGTATAGTTTGAAAATGTTCAGCATCTTAGACTCAACTTTATGGACTTCTCTACTCCTCTTCCAGTTGGTTCTTGGATTAACAGTTCTTTATTTTTAAGGCAATAATGATGCCTAAATGCATTGTGTGTGCTTGTGTGTGCACGCACGTGTGTTCTTCTTTCATCTGCCACAGTGAGTCTGGGATGGAAGTACGACTGCTCCTTTGCCTTGTGCTGCTAATGAAGGTTCTGTCATGAGAGTACACTTGGAGAGAACCCTAAAAGCAGCAGGAAATGAGGCAGGTGGTATTGATGACATTGGAATTTTTCATCAACCTCAGAATAGCTATGTGGCTTTCTGAGTAACACATCAGGTGAGCCAAGTTGTGGGATTTTGGAGGAATTGTGTTATGGAAGCATTTCTGTCATCTAGGTTTTGAGGGTGACCTCATATGCTATTTGCAGGAAAGAATCCCATTTCTTGCATATATTAAATCTGTAATTTTCTGGCTTGAGCATATACTACTGTATATGAAGTTGCAAACTAGTATCAGTGTACCTAGCCTTTAATTATTTTCTGTCAATAAGAAGTTCTCTTTGCTCTGGTTTCAGCAATATTTTCATTGATATTCTTATGCTAGAATTAGGATACGCACTAGGAAAGGATTAAGGAAGAGATTTAGATTTCAGATGAAGATTTTACCATGTTTTGACTGGTTTTCAAATGTTAAGAGTCTTTTCCTTTTAAGTTTCAGTTTTATCTCTATGCTTCTTGGGGAAGCCTATCCAAATCCAGATACATTTATTGAATTTCTATCAATATGTTAGGTACATTGTACAGAGATGTGGGAACTGCAATCAGGAGTGACATGATTCTTACTTTAAACTATACCCCCAGTATAGTTTACTGGGGGATGCCAAAAATATTATTACAAAATAATGCAATAAATTACTGCATTATAATTTATTATATTTAGATAATTTATTATTAATCTTTTTTATTTCCAATAGATATAAGGTATTAGGCACTTCCTACTTCATGTCATTAGATTTTCATTTAAAACTCAATATAACAGAGGTCCTAGTCAAACCAAAACATATAGTCCCACAAACTAAAGTAAGTCCATTAATGAATGAAAAGTACATGATATAAAATTGGCACTTAGTAAAATATTCATCAAAGAACAAATAAACAAACACAAATATCTAACTATTTGCTGAGGCAGTTGATGCTTCAGGTCTCTGATGGTTTAGATGAAATGCAAAGGAGATGGAAATTACAAGGAGGGGTTTGTATGCAAGTAACTGGGGCAAAGAAAAGAGGCTTAGATCAGTCCCTAACCCAACCTAGCCCCATAAACGAAAGACAAGAAAGTGGGAGAAAGCTGAACCATGATATAAGATGGATAGAGGCACAAGCTTTGGTACTCACATGAAAATAAAAATACTGTAACAACTTGGGGAGGTGAATCTTTTGCATTAATCACACTGTGATGTCCTATCAGAACCTAGCAGAGATCTCTAGGTTTCTTTGGTACCTGGAAGACTTGCTTTTTACAGGCATCAGAAGCATGACTTTAAGATCCCTCTTTTTATAAAGAGTTGGTACCAGAAATGGGGCAAGAGTCAGGCACTATTTTCAAAGTAAATTCAGAAGGATCAAATTTAAATAAGAAATGCACTCATAGAGATTTTGAGGAGAATAAAGACACCATGTATTGCCAGTAGGGGCACATGCCAGGGATTGTTTGTTTTTGTTTTGGATTTAATTAAAAAATATTATAGCCTAATTTATACCCAAGCCTCTAAAGAAATACATGTATTCTAAATTCCTTGGGTGCTGCATTCATATCCTATGTTTTTGCAATATTCTTTAGAATAGATAAACAGTGTCAGGCACACTAGGCATTCAACGAAGGCATCATTTTCCAAAGAGGGTGAACCCAGAGAGGATTTCGCATCTCTCTTTGCTGAAGTGTTCTTCCACAAATGGATCCCAAGCCATTAGCATTCTCAGAGAAGCCAGGAGGAAAATTTTGGTACATTTATTGATTAGTGTCTAAGAATGAATATAAGAGCCACAGGCTAAACTGGCTTGGTCATTGATGATTTGGCCTTTTCTTTCTACTCCTTGATCTTCGTGACTACTGATAATCCCAGCCATGGGTTTCTACAGAGGCTTAGGAGCTACATGAAGTTCTTCTTAGAAGCTACATGAAGTTCTTCTTAGAAGCTACATGAAGTTCTTCTTAGAAAATGGTTCCTTCACCATAAAGAAGCAGTAGAAAGACAAGATACCACAGATCCTGGATTAGACCCTAGGCTCTAATAGTTAGCAGTTGTGTGATCTCAGGTAAGTTACTTGCCTTTCTGTGCCTCAGCAGTGCCATCTATAAAATGACAATAATGGTAACACCTACTTGCATAGAGTTGCTGTCAGATCTACATAAGATAATTCAAGAAAAGCCTCACAAACTGGAACAGTGGTGCTCAATGAATGTTGGATAACCACATTATTATTATTGTGTCAAGTGTCAATTCTCCTCAACTTTTGAGACACTCTGTGTCTCTTCATTCTGCATTGCTAATCACGTGCATCTCCCGTGCCTACATATATAATCCAGAGGGTCACAGAGAAACTGAGGGTCTTTTTCTGCGAGGAGGAGTCTGAATCATCAGCACAGCATCTCACAATCACATGTGAGGTCCCCAGGGTCTCCTGATATGAAGAATGTGCTGTTGGCTTGGTGCTCTGCACCAGGAGAACACAGCGTCAAGGAGCCAGATCTGACAGCTGGAGGCAGCAGATTTCATTCCTGCTGTTGAAGCTTTGCCCACTCAAGTGGAATGAACTGACTTGTTATCTTTTTTCCTTCTTGTGCCCAGAAGGCATGAATTCACATATCTTCGAACCAGATTCCCCAATCTGTTCCCACATCACTCAACCCAGTGTGAGATGCCTGATGATGATCTTTGTTACATGGAAAGCAGAGTTGAACAGATGAGAACCAGGTCTCTGTCCCTGAAGTGTGTTCTCTATCATTTGCACAAAGGCTGGAGCTAATCAGAAGTGAAAGTTCTTGTTTCAGATCTTGCTATATTGTGTTCTCAGAAATGGAAAAGCTCTCTGAACTCTGCCTTAGTGTAAACATCTGCTGCTTCAAAAGACGACACTCCTCTGGGTACCAGGATCAGGTGCCTCATGTCTCTGGGAAGAGAACCTTCACATTCACCTCGCACACAGGGCGGAAGTTTGGCCCTAAGCGTACCAGAAAGGTTTTTCTTATTTTTCCTTTTTTTTTTTTTTTTTTGCCCAAAGATGTAAATATAAAGTACTGTATTTTAAATGGATTTCCAAAATGACTTTTAAGTAAGCTTTTTGTTGAGTAAAAGGTACTTAACATTGTACATTACTGAAATTGTACATTAAGGTAGTGTACTCATTGTACATTAAAAATGTACAAATCACTGAATATACAACTTGAATTTTGCAAAGTGAATGCATCCATTAACTGCTACCCAGATGAACCACCTGAAAACTGTCAGTACACCCAAAGTTCTCCAATCACCCTGCCTCCAAAGTTAACAGTAATTCTCTCTTCTATTACATGAATTATTGTTATTGAGACGGAGTCTAGCTCTGTCACCCAGGCTAGAATGCAGTTTTGTGATCTCAGCTCACTGCAACCTCCGTCTCCTAGGTTCAAGCGATTCTCCTGCCTCAGCCTCCCAAGTAGCTGGGATTACAGGTGCCCACCATCACGCCCAGCTAATTTTTGTACTTTTAGTAGAGATGGGGTTTCACTGTGATGGCTAGGCTGGTCTCGAACTCCTGACCTTGTGATCTGCCTGCCTCGGCCTCCCAAAGTGCCGGGATTACAAGTGTGAGCCACCACACCTGGCCACCATAAATTATTAATAGCTTTGACTATTTTTGCATTTTAATTAAATGGAATAACGCAACATACATTCTTTTTAGTCTGACTTCTTTAGCTCAATAATGGATATGACATTTATCCAAGTTTTTTGCATATAGCTTTAGTTTGTTCTTTTTCATTCCTGTATGACATTTCATTCTGTAAATATACTATAGTTTATGTATTCTACTATTCATGGATGGTTAGATTGTTTCCAGTTAGGGCTCTTACAAATACTTTTGCTACGCAAATTATCTTACATACATTCTGGTGCGTATGTGTATGCATTTCTGATAAGTATATACCTAAAAGTGGAAACACCGGGTCATAGGTGGTATACATGTTCAGCTAGAGCAGTTAATGTCAAACAAGTCCCAAATGGCAGTATGTATCTACACTCCAAATAGCATTATATGAATGACCAGCTGCTCCACATTCTCAATAACACCTGATATTATTAGTCTTTGTTTTTGTTTTTGTTTTGTTTTGAGAGGGAGTCTCACTTTGTCACCCAGGCTGGAGTGTAGTGGTGCAATCTCAGCTTACTGAACCCTCCACCTCCTGGGTTCAGATGATTCTCCTGCCTCACCTTCCCAAGTAGCTGGGACTACAGGCACATGCCACCATGCCCAGCTCATTTTTTGTTGTTGTTGTTTTATTTTTGTTTGTTTGTATTTTTAGTAGAGATGGGGTTTCGTCATGTTGGCCAGGCTGGTCTTGAACTCCTGACTTCAAGTGATCTGCTCACCTTGGCCTCCCAAAGTGCTGGGATTACAGTTGTAAGCCACCACACCCAGTCTATCATTAGTCTTTTAAAATATACATCTTCTGATGGTGCACAGTAATATATTATTATAAATTAAGTTGCATTATACAGGGATGCTCAGAATTTTTTCATATGCTTATTGGCTATTTGGTTACCCTGAGTTATTTGTGCATTTTCTTTTTTCTTTTTCTTTTTTTTTTTTTGAGATGGAGTCTTGCTCTGTTGCCCAGGCTGGAGTGCAGTGGCACGATCTCAGCTCACTGCAAGCTGCAAGCTCCACTTACTGGGTTTACACCATTCTCCTGCCTCAGCCTTCCAAGTAGCTGGGACTACAGGTGCCCGCCACCACGCCCAGCTAATTTTTTGTATTTTTTTTAGTAGAGATGGGGTTTCACCGTGTTAGTCAGGATGGTCTCGATCTCCTGACCTTGTGATCTGCCTGCCTCGGCCTCCCAAAGTGCTGAGATTACAGGCGTGAGCCACCACGCCCAGCCCCATTTGTACATTTTCTATTGAGTTACCAGTATTTCCCTTATTAATTTGTAGAATTTATTTATACTCTCCTAATTATGATTCCCTCATTGCAATTGTTTTATTTTGCATAATAAAAACAATAAAAAACAAATAAAACAATTTTATTAATTACCGTAATAATACCTTTTCAGTAAGGTATTATTACAAATACTTTTTTCCCTCTAGGGCTTAATTTAATAATAATAGGTTATTGAAAAGGTATTATTACAGATATCTTTTTCCCCTCTAGGACTTAATTTTTTATTTTCAAAATAATGCCTTAACAGAAATTCTTAATTTTAATGTAGTCCTATTTAAAATTAGTATAATTAGGCTGGGCGTGGTGGCTCATGCCTGTAAATCCTAGCACTTTGGGAAGCTTAGGTGGGCAGTTCACTTGAGGTCAGGAGTTCAAGACCAGCCTAACCAACATGGTGAAACCTTGTCTCTACAAAAAGTACAAAAATTAGATGGGTGTGGTAGCTGGCACCTATAATCCCAGCTACTCAGGAGAGTGAGGCAGGAGAATCTCTTGAACCTGGGAGGTGGAGGTTGCGGTGAGCCAAGATCATGCCACTTGCACTTCAGTCTGGGTGACAAAGGTAGACTCCATCTCAAACAAATAAAAATAAAAATAAAATTATAAAGAAAGTATAATTATAAAGAAAGTATAATTATAAAGAATTTCTTAGTAAAATTCCTTTATACTTAATGGGTTTTCTTTGCTGTTTTAAAAAAAATCTTTGCATAACACAAGGTCATGAAGATACTCTTCTGTGCTTTCTTTTAGAAATATTAGTATTGCCGGGCACAGTGGCTCATGCCTGTTATCCCAGCACTTTGGGAGGCTGAGGTGGGCGGATCATTTGAGTTCAGGAGTTTGAGATGAGCCTGACCAGCGTGGTGAAACCCTGTCTCTACTAAAAATACAAAAATTAGCTGGGCATGGTGGCATGTGCCTGTAGTCCCAGCTACTTGGGAGGCTGAGGCAGGAGAATTGTTTGAACCCGGGAGGCGGAGATTGCAGTTGAGCCGAGATCTCGCCACTGCACTCCAGCCTGGGCGACAGAGTGAGACTCAAAAAAAAAAAAAAAAGTTAGTACTAGCTTTCAAATTTTTACTGACAATACAGTTATAATTATGTTTGTATATTATGTGAGATAAAGATTCATGTATTCCCATAAGGATATTCAAAATTGTAGCACCCAGGTATTGAAAATATTATAATTTCTCCACTGTACTGCAGTGTCTCATTTGTCATAAAGTAGGTGTGTGTCTATATAT
>NW_012101809.1:8352288-8389153 GCF_000951045.1 Mandrillus leucophaeus
GTAAATATTTGTTGTATTTTGATGCTATTATAAATTTTACACACACACACATAATTTTCTACTTGTGTAGAGGATTTATATGTTCAGGCATCAAGACTCACCCTACCTCTAGTGAAAATATAATGTGTTTGAAATTAGTAATTAACATAGGGTTTGAAATTCACACCAAGGGAACAGAATAGAGTGCCTAGAAATGGAACCACAAATAGACAGTCAGTTAATTTATGACAAAGGCTTATAGCAATTCAATGTGAAATGAATAGTCTGTCAAGGATATTGGGACAATTGGATATGCGTGTGGACGAAATATAGAAACTTGAAACAGTTTTATTCAAGATAAATCATATACATTAATGTGAAACCTAAAGAGAAATCTTGTGGTATGACTGTTTTCACAATGTTGGTTTAGATAAAGACTTCTTAAGCCTGACAAAAAGCACTGAAGTGACAAAAATCACTAATTTTCAAAATGTAATTATTGATAATATTTGAGTATATATCTACCATTTTTAAATTTTAATTTTAATGTGTTTGAGACAGGGTCTCACTCTGTCAGCCAGGCTGGAGTGCAGTAATTATGGTTGACTGTAGCTTTGAACTCCTGGACTCAAGTGATTCTCTCACCTTAGCCTCCCAAGTAGCTGGGACCACAGATACATGACACCATGCCTGGCTATTTTTTTAAATTATTTTTATTTTTTATTTTCGTAGTTGTCCAAGCTGGTCTCAAACTCCTGGACTCAAATGATCCTCCCACCTTGGTCTCTCAAAATGTTGGGATCCACCACACCATGCCTATATCTACCATTTTAGTAAATGTTTTCTATTTGTCTCAACTGTATTATGTTCTTTTTTTCTCTTTTACTTGCCTTACTTTGGATTAATGAAACCCTTTTAAAATTACTGTAATTCCCCTGTCAGTAGCTTGATGATAAGATTCTCTTACTACTTCTTCAGTTGTTACTCTAGGTATTGAAGCACACATTCTGGGTATGTTGGAGTCTAATGTAAATTAGTACTTTTATCTCTTTATAGATGTATCATGAACTTTAAACTACTTTAATTCTATTTAATTCGCTCCACATACTGTGTTATTATTCTAATGTATTTTAATTCTACATATATTTTAAATCCCACAGCTGATTATCACTCTTGGTCTGCACAGTTATTATTAATTTCAATTTACCCCCTTTCTTGCTCTTCATTCCTTCCATTATTTTGTGTGTGTTTGAGTGTGTGCCTCTGTCTGGGTCATTTTCTTTATGTGTGAATAATTATTTTTAGTATTTCTTTTTATAGGCAGTGGTTTTTATGAGATATTGCTATGGAAGGAAGTGTTGGGAAGGGAAGGGAATGGTCCCTTTAAATGATACGGAAGCAGGGAAGGGCGTGGTCCCTGGCTAGGGCTCCACCCCTGGGCCTGTGCCTTGGGACCCAGGTGAGGACAGGCACTCCTGCCTTTGCACCCAAATGTTGTGTTTCCCAAGACCACCCTAGCCTGCCATGCCCCCATCCTGTGCCTATAAAAGCCCCCGACACCCTAGCAAGCGGACACACAGGCAGATGGACGTCAAGAGGAATGCACCGACAAGCACCAGCATGCCAGCAGGCCACCGACCAGCAGAACTACACGGAATTTAGCTGGAGCAGTTGGAGGAGAGCCCAGGCCACTGAGCGGCCCGACTCCAGTGGAAAACCTTCCCACTCCATCCCCTTCTGGCTTCCTCCATCTGCTGAGAGCTGCCTCCGCTCAATAAAACTTTGCACTCACTCTCCAAGTCCAGGTGTGATCCGATTCTTCCAGTGCACCAAGGTAAGAACCCAGGATACATAAAGCAGTCTGTCCTTGCGACAAGGTAGAGGGTCTAATTGAGCTGGTTAAGACAAGCTGTCTATAGACCGCAAAACAAAAAGAGCACACGTAGCAAACGCCCACTGGGGCTTCAGGAGCTGTAAACATTCACGCCTAGACACTGCCGTGGGGTCAAAGCCCCACAGCCTGCTCCTGTGTGCTCCCCTAGAGATTTCAGTAGTGGGGCGCTGAAGAAGCGAGCCACACCCCCATCACACGAGGGGGGCAAGGGAACATTTCCCGTTTCCGTATCTCCATTATTGTTTATCTACAAAACCATTTGTGTTTTCTGCAGCGCTTCAAAGATGTCATTCCATTTTCTTCTGGACTTTTTAAACACCTCTCTCTGATTTTAGATTTCAGCAGTTTGAATGTAATAGCTCAGTGATTTTTCTTTGCACATATTCTTCTTGAGTTTGCTGATTCTGTTAAATCTATGGGTTAATATGTTGATATCTTTCATCAGGCTTGGAAAATTCTCAGCCCTTATCTTTACAAAAATGATTCTTGTTCCTTATCTCTCTCCTCTCCTTCTGGGGCTACAGTTGCATCTGTGTTAGACCTTTTTTATCATTTTCCATTTGTCTCTTATTATTTTTTCTCTATATTCTATTTCTTTCTTTTTTGCTCTAGATGGTATATTTCCTGCTGTCCTTTCTTCCATTTAACCTCTATTCCTATGGGTTCAATTTGCTGTAAACCTAAGTTCTTAATATCAGTTATTATATCTTTATTTTTACAATTTCTATTTGGTATTTCTTATTGATTACTGCCCTGGGGTTCAATTTTCCACCTTTTCTCACATTCGTGAACATATTAATCACTGTTATTTTACAGGATATCTTAAATAAGCACTATATCTCATCCAACTGTTGTTCTTTTCTGTTTATCCCCCCTGTTGGTCCTGTATCTTGACATACTTGGATTTTTCTAAATGCCCAACATTTTATATGAAAAATATTGGGTAAACCTGTGGTTTATGTTATTTTCCATTAAAGGAGGTTTACTTTGGTTTCTAATAATCATTTTAGAGTTGAAGAGAATCACTCTAATTGATTCAGAGACTGAAGTGATTTCAGACTGGATTTCTGGGTACAGAGGGCCTGTTCTAATTCAGGTTTGCCTTTACTCCTAGGACAGAGATTTCCAGAAGTTCCAAGAACCAAGTCTTAGTTCACCAGGGTCCTCCTCCTTGATAGGTCTTGAATTCAAATTTTTATCTCCCCAAAGAGCAATACTTCTAAAAACTTTGTTTAACTTCTCAGCCTCTGACTGCTTTCTATGTTTCCTGTGTTACTTAGGTATCATGAAATACCTCAGGGAGGAAAAAGGCCCTGGGTATGTGCTGCTTCCCTGTGCTTTCCTTCTCCCTGGGATATGACCTTATCACTTCCAACTTTGGAATGTCCTCATAGTCCAATTTTTATCTCCCAAGCCTTGAGAGTCTATTAACACCTGTTTAGCCAACACTTTCTACTTGGTCTTTTACTGGAAATCTGAAATCTGTACCTCCTCCATAGTGTGGCATATGAATTGGTAAAGTTCTCGAAAGGCAAATATAGCATAAAATGTTGGACTCATTGCAGTGAATTTCCCATTTTTTAAGAAAGGAATTTTAGCTTCTCAATCCTCTTCATAGTTGTCTCAGCTCCTAGTCCTCCTTTCCTCCTCTTCATTTTTCTTCTTCTTCTCTCTCTGTCTCTGTCCCTCTTGCTCTAAATATATATGCATATATTTGGTTTACTGCATGCTAATCTGTCATAGTCTCAAGCAGAAATCCCCAAAGAATTTATGTGAAAAATGAGCGACTCCAATTTGCCTAAATTGGCCTGTATTTTTCTAGTTCCAACTGAAGAATTTTTGGCACCTTAGTATTTAGAAGATTGAATACAATTGAAAGCCACTCATTAAGGAGATAATCAGGAAAGGAGTATTGGGTTACACAGTGGTTCTGTAAATGGCCCTTGGACCAGAGATATGCACATCATTTGAGCTAGAGTTTCAAACTCGTTATTTCACAGTTATTTTGCCTATGAGATTTAAAATACTACAAATTTTCATCAAACCTGACAAAGCAATCATAAATGCTTCATCTTTCCATCTTCATGTCACACTCCAGAGCCTCTGACTTCTCTATACCCCTCGCCTTGCCATGGTTTTTGTTTTTCTTGAGCACAATGCACAACCTGTGAACTTGTTAGAAATGTATATTCTTGGGCCAGACTCCAACCTACTGAATCAGAATCTTTAAAGATGTGGCCAAGAAAACTGTGTTTTCACATGCTCTCCAGGTGATTTTCTTCTACCTGGCAAAAACTGAGGGTCACTGGACCATCAGCAGAGGAAGCTGGAAGTCAATGTTATATATTTTAATTCTGGTGTCATTGTTAGCCCTTAAAATCCCTTTGTATTTACAGGGCTTTACACAATGGTAACCATAATTAGGTACCCAGAAAACGTGACTGAGGATAGGACTGCTTGGTTTAATAATTGAGATGATTTAATGTCAGTACTTATGCTTTAGAGACCGTCTTCCTCATTTACAAGATGACAGATTCCTGTGTATATTCTAAAATATATAAGACAAATTTCATCTTATCCACCATATAAATAGACATTTCAGACAACCATAATCTGGCAAATGATAATGCATGCTTTTAATGATATCCCTGAGGTGCCACACAATACAAACTCTCAACTGCCAGATAAATTACACTCAATTATGTTTAGATTGGTCTCAGTGCTATATGCATGACCATCATGTTGCCCTTGGAAAAGAAAACCCTGCAGGCTGAGAGGGGATGAAAGTATTAGCATCTCTCAGGTTAGTTTAGTATGTGTATATATTAAATTATTTCAGGAATATTATTTATGTATTCTGAGAAAATCGATTTTGCTAAAATTGCCAAGAAGGCAAGATTAAATCTGACAGATCCTCCAAAAGTAAGAGATTAAGTATGAGTGAAGAACAACTTGCGGTGAAATGTAAGTAATTAAAGAAATAGATCAGGGAAGGTGAAGTGATAACAACAAAAACCAAGGAACTAAAAGTAAAATAAAAATTTTTACATAGCATCTAAAATGGAGAAAGTTGAAAAAGATATGGAAACAAAACCATGGTTTATTAACAAAAATCACTGGCCATAGAAAGTAGCAGGGAGATAGGAATCAGCCCTACCTCTTCTAATTGCACCATGAGAGTGACGTTGTGTCCTTGCTCCGCTGTCAGCTTTCCATCAGCCGTGACTATCCGCAGCCCCCGCGGGGCTTTCCCTGGGCACTTCTGTGGTTTAGCAGTGTACTGTTCCCTTACTCCATCAGTGCAATTATTGGAAACCACCTTCCTGTACCTAAATGGAAAGAAGCTCAAGTTGTAAGGCAGCTCATTATAATGTGAATCATTCCCACGTTTCTAAATTAGACATAGTGCCTAGCCCTGAGGACCATCAGTAAGCATGTAACCATCTTTCATGCTACTATAAGGAGTAGGATTAATTCATATAAAGCACCCAACAGAGAGAGAATCATGGTCACACGCTGTATCTATTACTAGCATTGTAACTGAGTTTTATTCATCTCTAAAATTAATGAATCACTTCATTGTGGAGTTGTGGGAAATGCGCAGAAATAGAAGATATAGTCCCTACTCTCACTAAGTTTATAAGCTAGTTGGAAAGACATAGATGGCTAATCTAGGAGATAATTCAAAGGCTATATAATTAAGAACTAGAATGAGTAATAAATATTGCAAAGGCATTTACAATTCAGAGAAAGAATAGATTATGATGGATATGTGACTCAACATTCATAGATCGCATACAGACTGCTACAGTTATGGTGTAGCACAGACAACACTGGCTAAATTTGATATTTCTACTCAATATTTCATGAGAGGTTATACTGGTTAAACGATCAAACCTCACATTAAAGAGACTTTAGTTTTTGCAGATTGATGCTCTTTTGCTTATTTCTTGTTTTAGCTATAATGGGAAAAAATTTATTCTATAAAATTAACCTATATAATTTATCAGATTCATAGTAAACTAAAAATTTGCAATTTTAGGATGACAAACCTTTAAGATTTTTGAGGTTCAGTGTTATCTAGCCATTATCGTTTTATACTGTTGGGTCCATAGCAACCACTTTATGTATGTATATATTTGATTTCCCAAGTTTAAGTGCCTAGAGTTAGTGGTAGAGCCCAAATGAGAAGCAATCAAAGCTTACTTTCCACTCTTCTAGACCAGAGGTCAGCAAACTTTTTATATAAAGAGCCAGATAGTCAATGTTTCAGTTTTGCAGGTTATGTAGACTTTGTCACAACTACTTAACTCTGCACTTACTGTATGAAGGTGAACACAGACAACACATGAGAGAATGTATGCAGCTGGATTCCAGAAAACCTTTATTTACAAAACTGGCATAGTTTTCCAATGTGTTTAAGTCCAGTGAATGCCCTTTCCTCTGCGAGAAAGTCAAAGGAGATACTGTCTGGAAAAGTACTTTGAACACTACGGATCACTACAATGTCAATTATTAATGCTTAACTCATTTCATATGTTAAATGTAAGAATTAAATGGGTTAATAATGTACACAGAGTACTTAAAAGTACCCTAATACTCCGCAAGTGCTCATAAAATATGACCAATTATTTATGTTTAATATTATTACTATTTCTCTTCTCTGTTCAAAACCTTCATGGACTTCATATGACCTTAGGATAAGCTGTAAATTCTGTAATCCTGGGCATGAAGCCCTCCACTAGCTAATTTTATTCTACTTTCCTGGACTCTTTCTCCCTCATAAGCCCACGTCCATTCTCCTTTTAATTTTCTTGAGAGTACGTGTTTTTTCTCCTTTTCTGCTTCAATGTCCTCCTGCATGCCCTATCATCTGCCTAAAATGTGCCCACCTTTAAGGTACAGCTTACTTCTTGTCTTCTTTAAGACAATTTCTCTGAATATAAGAGTAAAATGGCAGGAATTTCATATTTAGAGTGCTTACTATGTCCTAGTTATTGTGCTAAGTTCTTTACATAAATTAACTCATTTATCTTCGAAAGTATCCATAAGATACTGTAACTATTCCCAATAAACAAATGGAGGAATTGAGATTCATAGGTGCCAACCAGTTTTCTCAAGATCAAATAGCCAGGACCCTAGACAATTTGCAGCACACATCCCCTCTTTACTACTGCACTGCTGCTTTAAATGGAGTGAGATTATCCCTCCTCTAAACCCTTAAAAGAATCCTTATGATTTACTTGATAGGAATTCTTTATACCTTGTATGATTTTCTTCCTGGTGTGGCTGTGTGAACTTCAAGCTCGTTGAGGGCCTCCTTGTGTTCCAGACATTCAAAGCTGGTAATCAGGAGGGCCATACCAGTAACTGTACCAGTTTAAATGTGGAAATATCTGCATATTAATTGGTTATTACCACATCCCCAAACCCTCCAAGCATCTCACTCACCAACCCAGCTATGCTGATCCCTGTCCTTAGAGTCCTTGCTTCTCACAATTCAGCAACTTATGGGTTAACACCTAGCCCATGAGGGGGTCACCGAAACTCTGCTCCAGACATAAGATCACTGCCCATGCTGGTTGGTCATTGTTACGTCTAAGCAATTTGAACATCATTCCATCTGGTTTTTTTTTTTTTTTTATACAGTCTCGCTCTGTTGCCCAGGCTTTACTTGGCTCACTGCAGCTTTATCGTGGCTCACTGCTGCTTCCACCTCCTGGGTTCCAGCTATTCTCTGGCTCAGCCACCCAAGTAGCTGGGATTACAGGCATGTGCCACCACGAATGGCTAATTTTTGTATTTTTAGTAGAGATGGGGTTTCACCATATTAACCAGGCTGGACTCAAACTCCTGGCTCCAAGTGATCCACCCGCCTCAGCCTCCCAAAGTGCTGGGATTAAAGACATGAGCCATCACACCTGGCCTCATCTGATATATTTTTTAAAAACTCCTTTGTAGTTGCTTATGAGTATATGTATATTAAAAGAGAAAATAAGGGCAGGTGAGAGAGAGAAGGAAATAAAACACAAAATGCATACACTGGTGTATGATAGCATCCTGGTACCAGCAATAGTCGCAAGAAAATGACCAGTGATGCCACCCAGGTTAAGTTTGGTATCTCAGTGAGTTTCACCATGCATCAGAGACTGCCTACAGGTTTCAGAGGTGAGGCACTGTACAAACTGAAGTCAGGTTATGATTTTTAATCACTCAGCATCCAAGCACACCTGTGACTCTCTCTTGGTGTGCAGCTATAGAAACATGGGTTCACCATCACCACTAGTATCATCAGCTAGAGAACATTCTTTTGTTTGTCACTGTTCTGATCAATCGTTACCTTAGGCTTTCCTGAATCCTGCAATAACAGAGTTCTGCTTAAATCCAAAGCACGAATCCATCCCCCTGGGACTATGCCACAGAGAAGGCTGTTGGTAATTTTTTTAAATGCTCATTAAAAACCATTCTGAAACCATTTTATTTCTTGTATGAAAATGGCATCACATTAGCCCTACCAGACCTGTCCCTGAAATTTAGAAGAAAATTGTGCCGTAATACAGAGTTCATTTACTCAAGTAAGCACACACCTGCTTTCTGCATTACAGAATGGTTCTATTTTCATCCCAGCAGCTGTCCCTGGGTCTGAGTTATATAAATGAATAATGCATTTAATATGTTATTAAATGGGGCTGCTACCTCCGTAATAACAAGGCAACTTATGATTATGTTGGACCTGCGCTCTGAATATTACTGGGATGCATTTAGTTGGTAAAGCATTCTTCAATCTGCCAAGAAGAAAAGTGCTTTGTAATGGCAAGGGAGTCTTTGTACAATTACTGAAAAGGAAACATTCTGCAAATGTGCCTTTGATATTACCGATGGTTCATCAGTAGATAGGATTTTATTACTCCAACAACCCCAGTTTCAGCTATTCTCTTCCTCCCTATCTTGATATGCCTCTGTCACATTTTCCTTTTTGCCCCTACCCTCTTTGATTTTGCTTCTTTGCTACCTGGAAGTCTTAAAAAAGATGAAGGCAATAGGCCGGGAGTGGTGGCTCATGCCTGTAATCCCAGCACTTTGGGAGGCTGAGGCAGGCAGATCACGAGGTCAGGAGATTGAGAACATCCTGGCTAACATGGGGAAACCCAATCTCTACTAAAAATACAAAACAAAATTAGCTGGGCGTGGTGGCAGGTGCCTGTAGTCCCAGCTACTCCAGAGGCTGAGGTGGGAGAATGGCGTGAACCTGGGAGGCGGAGCTTGCAGTGAGCTGAGATTGTACCACTGCACTCCAGAGTGAGACTCTGTCTCGAAAGAAAAAAGAAGGAGGCAATATTTTTGTGAAAGTAAAACTGGAAAAAAGCATTAAAAGTCTTTGTAGCCTGTGACTTTTCTATTTAGTAGGTTTTTTCCCTGACATTTTGAGGTGGTGATGGCAAAATACAGATGTTTTTGAGTATTCAATGTATATTAAAGTGACAGTATATTCTAGCTTAGTAGATCTCAACCCTCTCTACCCTTTGGAATTAGCTGGAGGTACCTTTAAAATAGATGGATACCCAGGCTCTGCAACCAGAAATGTTGATTTGAGAATTATGGGCATCAGTTTGTTTTTGTTTTTAAGTTCCCCTGGTGATGCTAGTTTGCAGCCAATGTTAAAGACTACAAATTTAAGAAGGCAAAAACCAACAGATGTCGATGTGGATGTAGTGTAAAGGGAGCGCTTATATATGGCTGGTAGGAATGTAAATTAGTACAAATTAGTACCATGTCTATGGAAAACAGAATGGAAATTTCTTAAAGAACTAAAATTAAATTTACCATTCAATCCAGTAATCCCACTACTGGGTATCTACCAAAAGGAAAAGAAGTCATTATATCAAAAAGACATGTGTACATGTATGTTTATCACAGCACAATTCACAATTGCAAAGATATGGAAACAACTTAAGTGCCTATCAGCTGATGAGTGGATAAAGGAAATGTGATGTATAAACACAATGGGATACTACTCAGTCATAAAAAAGAATGAAATAATGTCCTTTGAAGCAACTTGGATGGAGCTGGAGGCCATTATTCTATATGAAGTAACTCAGGAATGGAAAATCTAATACCACATGTTCTTACGTATAAGTGGGAGCTAAGCTATGGGTACACAAAGACATAGAGAGTGGTATAATAAACTTTGGAGACTCAGAACGGGTGAGGGAAGAAGGAGGGTGAGAGAAAAAACTACATATTGGGTACAATGTATGCTACTCAGATGACAGATGCACTAAAATCTCAGACTTCATCACTACACAATCCATCCATGTAACCAAAAACCACCTGTACTCCAAAAGCTATTGAAATAATATACATATAATATATATATCCCAAAAATATATAACACTATATATGTGTGTGTGTGTATTTTTTTTCAAGAAAATAAAACACTACTGACCTGAAGGTTAAAACTAGTGTTGTGGAACCAAATTGTCTGAGTTTAAATTCATTCTCTTACTCCATGAATTTAGGCAATTTACCTATTCTCTCCCAAATCTTTGATTCTTTGCCTACAAATTAGGGATAATTATGGAATCTTTTCCTAAAGTTCTTGGGAAGATTAAATGAGACAATGCATTGAAAAGGGCTTAGCATAGATTTTGGCACATTTAGAACTTAATAAATATTAAAATAACAGAAGTTAGAAAAAAGTATTTAAGTATCAAATATTAACTTGCTATGATAGTTCAAGTTCCCCCAAAATAAAACTGATATACTTATTGCCAAGGTCGTCTTAAGATCAAATCCAATTATGTCAATTCCTTTCTTAAAATCATTCAAAATTTCCCATAGGCTTATTCTAAAGAGTAACATTCAGGTTTAAAGTAAAGATCCATGACCTGATCTCAATGCATTTTTCTTGCATCAGCTCATTCCATGGCCTGACATGCTCTCTTAGCCAAGTCATTCTGTATACTAAATGCCTTCTTTTGCCTGTGCTGTTCATTCTGCCCAGGATGCTTCTTCCTACTGACAAACTTCTACTCATCTTTTAAAAAAAAATCAGCTTCAAAATCATGCTTTTTGTGAAACCTCCTCTTCCCTTTTGTCACAGTAGTTATCACATGCAACCAAGGTGAAACTGGAACTCTACGTCTTCTTGTACCCCAGGGGGTGTTACTGTCATTGAGCAATGGTGTTCCTCATTTGCACTCACAATAAAAAAAAAAAATAAATGGTTTAATTTCTTGGCTTGTGCTATATGCATTTGCTTTCAAGGGAAAATACTGCCTTGTTACAATGACACTAGACTTAATGAAGCAGGAAATGAAGGAAGCCTTGGGGATGAAGAAGGGGGCTAGTTCTGGGTAGAGTATATGGCTAAGACCTAAAATCTTCCAAATCTACCACCTTAGTAATGTGGGTGTGCAATGACAAAACAGCTATTTGTGTATGTTCATGTGTGTAAATTAAAAGAGCTGTGTAACTATAGATCTCTGACATGAAGACACAGGGCTGCGATGGCATGGCTTAACAATTAGGGTAGAGAGAGATTCTTCTACCCCTGCATCCAGAGAAACTGTTTCTGAAAAAGTAGTAGTGGTGGCAGCCTAGATTTCCTGATCTCCAGTGAATAGGGATTATTTATACCAGACTTCCAGGCTGACAGATCTCATTGGTGGCTGTATATTAATCATTGTGACTCTTCATCAATAGATACAGGCATCCCCAAAATGGCCATTTATTCTTTAACTGCGATCCCATGTGACAAGGTATGCTCAGGGGTGGCAATGTGTCCACATATCAACAATAATCTTATGTAGCAGCCATGGCATCAGCAATCAGGAATAGAGTTCCATGGCTGGCTAAGCAGGCTTTCCAAGTTTCTCCCCTCAAGGCAACAGGTCTTTGGACTATTCCCCTCAACGGAGTAAACAGACCTTGGGATTAAGGGACAGGCATAAGACAGAAGACCAGGTAGAAAGAAGAAAGCTCCTCTTGTACTAAGCAGGATGGAAACACACGTCATTTAATTTGAATAGTAATGGGTATGTGACTTCATTTTGAAGATGAGCTTGATGAAATGGTGAAATGGGACATATGGGCACACACACTTCACTAAATCACTTAATATCGATAATCATACTGATTGAGAATGCCTCACAGAATCCACTGTCTGAGCCCACCAGTTGTACAACTAAGTTATATGAATTTGTCTTCTATCTTTTGAGCACCTACAGTCCCAGGAATTCTAATACTGAATCCTTTCAATTGGTCATGTAAATGTTAAAGCTTGAAGGGGTCTCTAAGATCACCCAATACTATCCTTTTGTTTTTCACATAAGGAAAAGGAAACACAGTTTAGAGAGTTGCACCTCACACAGGGGACGAGTAGCACGTCTGGGACTCTGGACTAAGTTTGGTGTTCTCTTGCCACTGTACCATAGCACCTGAGTAAGAATTGTTAATGCCAAAGCCATTGATGTGGGCAAGAATCGCCATGTGAGAAAGCAAGTCTCCATATACAGTGATATTCACCTTTTCCTTCATTTCCCAATCCCAATGTCATCCATGAAAAGATGGAAAACCTCATTTAAGAAAGGTACTCTGAAGAGTCAACTCTGTAGCAACCAACAATTACTGAGTGTGTGCAGTGAGGCTGTATGGTTCCTGGCTAGAAAACAGCTACAGAGGCCCCCGCAGCGATGAGTCTGTAAATAATGCAAGTGATTGCCTTTTGTGTGGACTTTAAATACATGCACCAGTTTTAGGGCCAATTATTCTCCTTGATGCACACTGAAAAATATCCTTGAGAGGAGATCAGAGCAAACATCAAAACCCCCACAAGGCAACCAAAACAGAATCATCTGGAAAAGACCAAAGCCCCCAAAGACACTGGAAATAGCAAATCCAGGAAATGGCAGGTTAGCAGAATTTAAGTGTTTTATGGCTTATGTAGAGAGGAAGCTTTCAAGTTTTTATTTTTAATTGACACATTAATTATACATATTTATAAGGTACAGTGTGATATTTTGATACATATATACATTGTGTAATGATTAAATCCATCATATCCATCACCTCAAACATTTATCCTTTGTGGTGAGAATATTCAAACTTCTCTCTTCTGGCTATTTTGAAATATACAACATAATATTATTAACTATAGTCACTCTACTGTGAAATAAAACACCGAAAGTTATTTATAAAAAGCATATTTTAAAACATTCCAAATGTATGTTGATAGTATAAAGGTAACTATTTTGCTAGAATTTATGTGTGTATTTTTTCTTGGACCCACTATATATTTATAAATAGATACAAAACTTTAACTTTTTAAAATGTATTTATTGTATAAATATACCCATTGGAATCTCTTGAACACGGGAGGCAGAGGTTGCAGTAGCCGAGATCACACCATTGCACTCCAGCCTGGCCAACAGAGTGAGCCTCTATCTCAAAATAAAGAGAAAAAGAAGTCCCCATTGCATATTGAGTAACTAACCCTGAAGAGCAGTAAGAACTGTCTTTGTATCTTCTTCCATGAAGAATTAATGGACCCTATAAAGAAACTCTACAGATAGAAATTTCTATACATACTTTTTAAAGCACATCTAGAAATATCTCAGCTTAATAGCAAGAAGAAATCTTTCCCTTGAGAAGATTATCTCGATTTCTTAGAATAAACCAACCCAATGCCCACTTTATTTTATATTTACAGAATCTTTTACCACTGGCATGAAACAAGCAACATGCTAGTTAATTTGGCAACTTAAATTTTGCAGTATGCTCCCTGGTTCCAAAACAGTATAAACAAGATTTAACCATATATAAGTATCACTAAATGAGCTTGTGCTTGTGGATATGCATACTGAGATATTTATAGATACTGAAAGAGAAACAAAGAGGAATAAATTTTGGGTTATTTCAGCACTAACATGAAATAAAATAAAAATGAATACTGATTTCATTTTATTTGAGCAAAAGGAATTCGTTCAGTAATCAGCTAAACACATTATCTGACCTGACTGGCATAAAGGGACAGACATGTTTTGGTATACACTGCTTTCATCACTTTCTAATTATGTAACTTTATGAGCCTATGTAGGTTCTTATTTTTGTTTTACAAATGAGAAAACAGAGACTTGCATTAAATATGTCCCAGATATTAGTACTGCAGTGACAATTAAACATCAAATACATGTCTGGACTGTGGATTCATAATACAAATAAGTTTTTTCCCTTCTTTCTTTACTCTACAGGAGTCTTCAGACAATAGTTATTGGTGATGGTACACATTTTATAAGGTGATGACTATGTGCTAGGCATTGTGCTACATGCTTTACATACAGCGTCACATTTAATCAAATTCTGAAGGCAAATAAGAAAATGTTATAGGTTAAGGAACTAAGGTCAAGGAAACAAAGTCACTTGCAAAACATAACAGTAAATGGCAGAGGTTAGATTGAACATCCTTAATTGTTTCATTCCAATTACTCCCTTTTTCACCAAACAAAACATCCCCACTTGTATTTCACTCTCAATCCATAACAGGCTGAGGCCCCAGTGCCAGCCTCCTTACTTTCCACCTTCATGTAAAATGACACGTAGAAGCTGTGAGGGCAGAGGGTGAAGAGAGGCAGGGAGCCAACTGTGGAGAACACAGCAAGCTCTACCATTCCACTGTGTGGGTATGAGAAACCCTGATGCCACTGGACCAAGGAGCAGGACTGGTGGTTACAGCCACCTGGAGGGACATTCTGCACCGAGTTCACTTCTTATTCCATCCATCCTTTCTAAGTCCTAGCCAACCTCTAAAACAAAAATTGTGCAACCATTCACTTCTACGTAGTGAAGCTGCTAAATACAATAATAACCGATGCCAGGATTTCCCCGTCATGGAGAAGTGGGTAAACCTGAGAACACTGCTATATACACAGGGTAATAAGCTGACAGTGAAAGTAACCATAGACATTTATAAAGTGAGGTATTTAAGAACTTTTTTTAATAAAAGGAAAGTTTTCCTGCACACTTCCAAGTAAACTCTCAGAAAGGTGATGCTGGGAGGTTTTGTCATTCACCCCACTCAATTCACTTTCCCACTGCATGTCTGTACCATGAGCTATGCTGTAAGAAAAGGGTGAGACAAGTGAGGTGCCCAGGGAGCAACATTTATGGAGGCACTCACTCTCTGGCCAACCCTACACTTGGGATTCCTTTGTGCTTCATCCCAGCCCTGAGGCTAATACAGATTCTGCATTGACTGAGCATGAGGTGACCACGGATGGCTTAAAATGGCACTGGACACAGGGTTCCCAGTGGCTGTTTAACTCTTTAAGCACACAGGCATTGGCATCTGGGCTTGTCCTTGAGAAAACTACCACTGTGGCCCTTCCCCAGGATCATCTCTTGTTCTCTTTACATGAAATGACCTTCTTCACCTTATTAATTTAGCTAAATCCTACTTCTCCTTCCCCTCAGCTTTCCTTTACAGAATCCACTGGCATCTGAATTTTAAAGGAGGATGGCACTTAATACAAATGAATCTCCAATACGTGGGACTCACAGGCAGTCCGTGAGCAGGAAGCTAGTGTTTTAACCCTTACAAGGGAGAAATGTGGCAATGCCTGATACTCAGGTCTGAGACAGAACCAGTTGGCTGAGTGGAATTTGCATTATGAGCTAACAGAAACACCTCCAATTGCCAAAAGAGACTTAATTCTCTTTGTATTATCTGTATAACAAGTATTAAAGGATGAGAATATTAACTGCAGCATTATTTATAGTGGCAGAAAAAGCAAAATAACCCAAATGTCCATGGAAGAAGGATGACTGATAATACTATAATAATACTTAATACCATGGAATTAAATAAATGAGAAAGTATCCTTATATATTCTGACTTAGAAAGATTTTTAAGTCATATTTTTGAATGAAAAAGGAAAACAGAAGAACAATGTATCTAGTAGGAAATCACATATAAAAACAACCTCCCAAATTAATTTGTGTATTTTCTCTTGGGACCAGTATTTGCTAGCAAATGCAAAGAAAAGTTTTAGAAGCATGCATATCAAACAGATCACAGTTGTGAGGGGAAAGGGGGCCAGGATTGGGGTGATGATGTAAATTGGCTTTTAAACATATAAAACATACACATTTATTTTGTGACTAAATATTTGTAAGTAAAAATCTAAATGTATAGTGGCAGCATTATTAGTGGCTACAACATTATATACTGAATCTGCTTATAAAATACCACTGAATCAACACATAGCCAAATGACATCTGTGGAGAGGGGCTGGAGTAACATTAAGGGAGACAGAAAGTTTTTTTCCAAGTTCACCGACATTTTACCTCTTACCAACTCTTGAGTTGGCTACAGACAATGCAAATGGGAATTCAGTGGTGTGAGGCCTTCTTTGTAGATGATTTCAGGCCTCTGTCCCAGCTAAGGGTCTTCGTGTTCCTAATGCAAAATGTGTAGTTGAGACAACATGCTGATCAGTGGGGTTATTATTAACAACCATTCCCTTGACTTTAGTGTGTAAGGCCCTATTTGCATATTCACTCCTCCACCTATGAGCATCTTACTTATGAGAGCAGAACATTTACCATACCTGCTGATGGCTGGTATTTATCATATGTTCTCTTTACAAACCAGCTTGCTCACCAATGCTGATGCTTTTCTGCAAAATGTTTAACTGGAACATGCAAAACTGGTGGATGTGGCAACTTAACAAAAATCATTTGGGGTCAGATGCTATCGTGTAATACCCACTGAAATGAACAAGCCCCTGAGAGCGAAGGTGGAGTCCTAGAAGGTAGAGTTGTAATTTTGTGACTACTAAACATAACAACTGCATTGACCAACATTTATATACCTGGACGCTTATTGCTAAGTCACATTTTAATTGACATTATAATTTTAATTTTATGTGGCATAGATGGTATTCCTTTTGAATATAAAATTACTTAATCATCACTGATGTTTTATTTGATGTTAGTCAGGATTTATAAGATCTCAATGGGCCAAGTGCAGTGGCTCACGCTTATAATCCCAGCACTTTGGGAGGCCAAGGTGGGTGGATCACGAGGTTAGGAGATCACCTGGCTAACATGGTGAAACCCCGTCTCTACTAAAAATACAAGAAATTAGCCGGGCATGGTGGCGGGCACCTGTAGTCCCAACTACTCTGGAGGCTGGGGCAGGAGAATGGCGTGAACCCAGAAGGCAGAGGTTGTAGCGAGCTGAGATCACGCCACTGCACTCCAGCCTGGGCGACAGAGCGAGACTCCGTCTCAAAAAAAAAAAAAAAAAAAATCTCAATGAACTGAAGAGTGAGGGGTCACAGGTGTCATTCAGCCTTGGTCTATAATTGAGTAGCATCTGGAACAATTTGATCCCTCTGTGTTTCAGCCTCCTATCATCAATACCAAAGACAGACTAATGTAACTTCCTTGACTGATTGAGCTGGTTATAAAAAAAAAAAAACAAAAAAACAATTCTTAAATTAGCTTGAGGGGCTTCCAATGCCCTTTACAGTGTCTAAACATGCTAGTACCTGCAAGTAATAAAACTCCTGTCTTTTGCATTCCTTCCCCATTAAGTTTAGTTATTTTATCAACCTTTTCATTTTTTTCCCCCATGGTACCATGCTAAGACCTCACTGACCCATTGCTATAAAAATGTTACTTGTATTTCCTTGGATGTTGTGTTATCATTCAAAAAAATCATAGCTTATTCCTTTATTCAAAGGTTCTAGGAATCCCTAACATCAGAAATAGGAATCATTGCAGTCCTTTTCTATGCCTTTCCCTCCTTGAAAAGAATAGTATCTATTATTTTGATAATCTTAAAAAAAAAAAAAACATATTTAACATTTCAAATACAGAGTACATAAATGGAAGTCTCACCTCCTCAAGTGGATTCTCTGTACTGTGGCTGGCTTGAGAAAGGAGAAGGGGCTTTATCAAGTAGAAATGGCGGATTGGTAAGGCTCCTACCTCCTTATTTCTCCTTTCTCCTTCTTCCTTCCCTTTCTCTCTCTCTTTCTCTTTTTTTTTTCTTTTTTTCTTATTCTTTTTTGTTTTGTAGAGATGGGGGTTTCCCTATGTTATCCAGGGTTTTCTTGAACTCCCGGACTCAAACAATCCTTCCACTTCAGCCTCCTGAGTAGCAGGGACTACAGGCACATACTACCACACCGGCTTCTTTCTAACTTTTTATTATCAGAATTTTCAAATATGTATGAAGAAAAGTAATGTAATCAATTCCCATATGCTCATTACCCATCTCCAAAAAATTATCAGTGCTTACCTGTTTTTTAACACTTTAAAACAAAACTCACACAAATATGTATCTCTAAAACCAAGGCTGTTTTCTTAGTCTAGCCAAAATGTCTTTATCATGCCTAAATATATAATTCTTTAATATCACTTATGATGGTTAACTTAATATGTCAACTTGACTGGGCCATAGTATGCCCAGATATTTGGTCAAATGTTACACTTCTGTGTGTTTTTAAATGAGATTAACATTTAAGTCAGTAGACTGAGTAAAGCAGATTGACTTCTCTAGTGAGGGTGGGCCTCGTCCAATCAGCTGAAGGCTTAAATTCAACCGGCTGACAGTTCCCAAAGTAAGAGAGAATTCCTTCCCCCTGATGGCATTCAAATTGGAACACTGGCTTCTTTTCCTGCCTTCGGTCTTGAACTGAAAGACAGGCTCTTCTGGGTCTTGGTCTGCTGGCCTTTGGACTAGAACTACAACATTGGCTCTTTGATTTCAGGCCTTCAGACTTGAACTAGAACTACACTGTCAGCTCTCCTGGGTCTCCAGCTTGCTGACTTACCCTGCAGATATTGGGACCCACCTACCTCCATAATCAAATGAGCCAATTCCTTACAATAAATCTCTCTCTTTTTTTTTTTGAAATGGAGTCTTACTCGGTCACCCAGGCTGGAGTGCAGTGGTGCAATTCCGGCTCACTGCAACCTCTGCCTCCTGGGTGCAAGTGATTCTCCTGCCTCAGCCTCCTGAGTGTCTAGGACTACAGGCGCACACCACCATGTGTGGCTAATTTTGTTTTTTTTTTTGTATTTTTAGTAGAGATGGGGTTTCACCATCTTGGCCAGGCTGGTCTCAAATTCCTGACCTCAAGTGATCTGCCCGCCTCAGCCTCCCAAAGTGCAGTGCTGGGACTACAGGCGTGAGCCACCACGCCTGGCCAATAAATATCTTTCTAAATAAATATACATCCTACTGGTTTTGTTTCTCTGGGAAGCCCTAACTAATACATTACCCGAATTAGTGTATGTTCAATTTTCCTCGAGGCTCAAATGTGTCTTTTTACAGATCATTTATTTGAATCAGAATTTAAATAGGTTCCATACACTATTTTAAAGTTTATAAATACCAACTACATTTGAGACAAATTTACGAATTTTTTTTCCTTTTTATAGTATTTCTTAAATAATCCTGCATAAACCCCATGACACAGAATATTAAACACCAAATTTTAGAATGTGATTCCGGATTTACAAAGGTCAAAATGCATGTTTAAATGTGTCAAGACTGAACATAAAGAGAAAGCAAGATACATTCGTATTAGCACTACTATACTTTTGAAAAGTCAATGAGTTCCTTTTGTGATTCCAGGTTCCACATCTATAAAACAGGAAATGCAAATATGAAATATCTATTTGGCCTTCCTCATCATGGATATAATAAGGGTAAAGGGTAACTTCACAGGATTAAATAACTTGAAAACAAAGTATCGAGAAAATGAAGACATTTTTATTTCAATATTGTCATCGTGATCTTCATCCAATAAACATTTCTCTTTTTTAAATTTGCAATTGGGATCTTATTCTCACATGAAACTTGCACTATTAGTGCAAAGTTGTGCTTCATTGCTAAAATGAACAAAAGCAATTACATCGTGCTGTAAGGAAATATGCCTGGTCTTTGATCAGAAGTAATTCTGTCAGTATAACACATGCTGAAAGGCAGCAAAGGTTGGCCTCTCAAGGTCACTACTCCAGATACTTACCCAGTACTATTGAGGTAACTCTGTCCCAAGCTGCAATCTTTTGACAGAGAGGATGGATTGAACCAAAATGCCGGCAGGCACTGGCCATTGCTGTGTCGCTCATAACCATAGTCGCTGTTAGGAAAGAGCCGAGAAAAACCTTTCAGTAGGTGGCAAAATTACTGAAAACAATTCCATGTCAGTCCACAGCCAAGTGCTACACTAATCAATTAGTCAAAACAAACAAAAACAAGACAAAACACACATACACACACACACACACACACACACACACACACACAAGCATTCCCTGAATCAATGACTTCTCAAAAATAGAACTTTTTTCACAGACTATCTATCAATTATTCAGGAAAATATCCTATATAACTGGTCATTCCATTTAAATACTCTTAAGCTGAGCGAGTAGATTGTGTTCTCATTAGAAGGATACACAATACAGATGGCTGGACCCAGAGAAAGCTGTAATGAGAAAACAGGCAGTGGTGGGGCTCAACCCTTGGTGAGAAATTCATTGCAGAGTTTAACATGGTCACATGTGGCACAGTCCTCATTACTGGTGATGTCTTTGGGATGCTCTTCCAAGACATCTGGATCTACCAAGTAGAGCTGAGCCAGGTCTCTCTGTGTACACTCCATATGCTTCAAAGTTACAGCCAAAAAGGAAATGTCCTTCAGGAGTGTCTCGAGCATTTCCCCTAAGGAAATGTTTCATACTAGGCAGTTAGCACTGCCAGTTGGAACTAACTGCTTTAAATCCTCTCTCTACTTTGGAAATAGTCAAAGACTCCCCTCTCAGCCTCCTTTCATGCATGCTTCCAGAGGCCTCTGAGTTGCCTGATATTCTTGGCTTCTGGCAAATGAACCTGGGCACAGAGAATGACAACAAATTGCACCTCCACATGCACAGACAAATCGCAGGCAGCAATCGGCAAGCATTAGTATGAACTGGCCCATCTGTGTAATGGAGGTGAGATGCTGGCACACAAGGGTCAGGAAGGGAGAAATAGACTCAGCTCAGAGGCCTGTCACCAGGCAGCTGGTACTTAGAATTTTGCACATACCAGCAGGATTTGGTGCTGGTTCAATGCAGCACGGGTAGGAAGACTTCAGAATTGCTGCCTATAGGACAACCAGTGTTCACTTTGGGGAGTTACTTTACAAATGCTGGAGAGGGACAGGCAAGGTCATTTGGGGAACTGTCCAGGAGAAAGCCAAACCAAAGAGAAACATTCAGGGACAATCACCTTTCATTACACTACAGCCAGGTGTAATCACTGAAACTCCAGCTGCTGGTAGAAACCCAACAAGGTCGTGATGAGCCTTCCCAAATATTTTCAGAAATCATGCAGTTACAGAAATCCCACTGGATCAGAAAACCTTACAATGGCCTCCTTCATGATTAATTTCCCACTTCTCAGAATGCATTTCAGCTGGTGGGATGAGTAGCCGATCTAATCACAAACGAATGCAGGGATTGGGCCAAGACTGAGGGGCACAAGGGATGTGGGAGAGGAGAAATCTAATTGCTTTCCTTATCTGGTATTCCTTTCAGTCTGGACTAGCTTACAATTGAAAAAGAAAAACAACAACAACAACAAAAGACTGGCTTCCTTTGAAGCCTGTAGAAAAGATTCCCAGAGAAGCAAATGTTTTGAGGAGAAATCAGGACATTGGGACATCTCATCTCATTTTTTTTTCTCTTTGGTTTTCTTTTTTATTTATTTATTTATTTATTATTATTATTATACTTTAAGTTCTAGGGTACATGTGCATAACGTGCAGGTTTGTTACATATGTATACTTGTGCCATGTTGGTGTGCTGCACCCATCAACTCGTCAGCACCCATCAACTCGTCATTTACATCAGGTATAACTCCCAATGCAATCCCTCCCCCTTCCCCCCTCCCCATGATAGGCCCCGATGTGTGATGTTCCCCTTCCCGAGTCCAAGTGATCTCATTGTTCAGTTCCCACCTATGAGTGAGAACATGCGGTGTTTGGTTTTCTGTTCTTGCGATAGTTTGCTAAGAATGATGGTTTCCAGCTGCATCCATGTCCCTACAAAGGACACAAACTCATCCTTTTTTATGGCTGCATAGTATTCCATGGTGTATATGTGCCACATTTTCTTAATCCAGTCTGTCACTGATGGAGATTTGGGTTGATTCCATGTCTTTGCTATTGTGAATAGTGCCGCAATAAACATACGTGTGCATGTGTCTTTATAGCAGCATGATTTATAATCCTTTGGGTATATGCCCAGTAATGGGATGGCTGGGTCCAGAGAATAAATTTGCCTCCTGCTAAAGAATGGCTGTTTCTTAAGGCAAAAGCTAAACCACTAATGTAAGATGCTAACTTCCTTTGCAAATCTTCCTTGAACAGGATAGAAGAAGAAGAAGCAGTTGCTTCAGAAAGAGGGATGCGACAAATGACTTAAAAATCTCATGGTAGTTTTCCCTGTGAATGCATTTCAGGGTGTGAGTCCTGAAGGGTAGTACAAAGATAAAATATTTTTGTCATTGTAATAATACTGCTCTAACTAAAACAGAAGTCACAACTGGGGAGGCCCCTGAAGATTTCATTTGGAGCTTCAATGTAACTGAAACTCTGTTGCCCTCTGGCTGAGCCCAGAGAGATATTTCATTGGCTCTTGGCTTGGCGTCCTCACCAACAAGGGGTACAGCTGTGGGTTACTGGTCTGACTGCTGGCTGCCACTCTTGTCAGACCTTCTTAGTGCTAGAATATCTCCAGATGTCTATCACAAGAGAAGGTTTAATTTTTCTAAGATATGTGATGCGTATGTACACAGTATCTCAGTCCAATCACTTATATTTTAATGATTCAGTATGTAACCTGAGATTGCAATACAGCTAGAAATAAATTGTTAAAAAATGACTTTAGTTCTTATGTCGGTCAAGTTTGGTAACACATATGTATACATTTAGTGATTGTGTTCTCTAAATTAAAAACAAACAAATAAAGGAAAAGCAAAAAGAAGAGGGAAGAAAACAATGGAAAATGAGATGGAAAATACCAAGGGAGTTACCACCTACTTGTCCTCAATAATGTGTAAGCCTTACCTGAACAATTAACACTGACAACAAGCCAAGGGCTTCACTGTGCCCACAAGCTAGTTTTCTGCTGAGTAAATGTCTCAAGAAGGCTCTACGGCACTCTATGGCACATTTAGAGTTTAATCTCTAAATGTCTCAGTACTTCTCCAGTTTAAATTAGCTTAATCCTGGTAAAGCAAGAAGTCTCCTTTATCGCTAGGTTCACTGAGTTACAGATTTGCAATGCCATTGAATCCATCCTTGCTCTGAGTCCGAGAATGTCTTCCATGAATCTCATAAGCTGTGGTCAGCTAACGACGACTTGAAAACTTGCAGGGACAGAAAATTTACTGCCCTAAAAGACTATTATTCCACTACAGGCAATCCTAGATTCTAGAAAGCTTTCATCTAGAACACAAATATGTTTGTTTTGTTTGCTCCCTAAAAAATACACTTACTGTTTCTTACTGTTTCCAGTGTTGCTGTTTGAAGCAGCACAGAAAGAATCTGCCTTTTTTTTTTTTTTTAAGAGATAGTCTCCCTCTGACACCCATGTTGGAGTGCAGTGGCGCAATCTTGGCTCACTACAACCTCTACCTCCCGGGTTCAAGCGATTCTCCTGCCTTAGCCTCCTGAGTAGTTGGGATTACAGGTGCCTGCCACCATGCTCAGCTAATTTTTGTATTTTTAGTAGGGATGGGGTTTTACCCAGGCTGGTCTCCAACTCCTGACCTCAAGTGATCCACCCCCCTCAGCCTCCCGAAGTGCTGGGATTATAGGCATGAGCCATCACGCCCGGCCAAATCTGCTCTCCTTTGGTCCTAGGAATCTAGCAATTATATGAAGATAATTACCAGCCATCTTCTGAGTCCTCTTTCGGTCTAAAGAAACTCTTGATTATCCCACATACACATGTACATAGCTAGTAAACTATGAGGTAATTTTATAAGAATATGAAGCTTGCCACTTAGCCCTATGTATGTTACTATTATTTCAATTCTAAGGTTTCATTCAGGCCCATGTGGATTTGATACACCGAATGGCTCCAGGAGATAATTGCACAAGCTCACCAATCAAAATCAGCCTCAGTGCAGACACAGGGTTCAGATTCCATAGCTCCTGCATATTTTCCTTGCATACACTTCCGCTCTGATTTTCGCTTCTTATATATCCTTTTTGCTCCCATGATACACGCTTCCCCCTGTAAGCAGAGGAGGATCACAAATACTTGGGCACATAGTTTGGACTTTCCCTGCTCCAAATGAGTGACGTTTAGGGAGACATTTGCAAATCTTAGTGTAATGTGAACTTTGGTAGCCCTCTTTGTGCTAACAACATTTTCCTTTTGCGGTCTAGAGCCCTCTTATACAACCTGACTATAAAGGCAATCCTAACAATCACTGAGGATTATTAAATAACATCCTTAATTTTGTGTGCACTTACCAAACCTTTATTTGGCAAAGTGTTGGGTGCAGTGCTATGAAGGATACACAGTTAAGTAAGACTCAGTCTGCACCTAGTGCATTGACAACAAATCTGTAGTAATTAAGTTCAATTCCCCTATAATAAAAGATTTACACAGTTGGTCATTTATGAGAGCATGAAAGAGGAGCATTGCTAAGAAATATAAAGATCCATTTTGCCTCGATTTATTATGCCTCTGCCCACACAACTTTATAGCACAGATTTTAATGCTCCTCTACCAGACAAGCGAGAGAGCTAAATTCAGTGTTTTCCCACAAAATAAATAAAAGCTTTGAATATCACAATGATTGTGCATCCCAAAGGAGAAAATATCAGCAATGTAAATGAGCGATTTTATTGTTTAGCCTCTGAATAGGGTGGGTGTTTCCAGATAACGCAGGGCCCACTATCAGACACACTCCTCCTCTTGTGTTTCTGAAAAATCAGAGTAGAATTTTGCTTAATCTACTGAACACCGTCTTTCTTGAGCAAACTCACTTTAACTGGCTTCATTACACATCTACATTTAAACATATTACTTAGTCTAGGTTTGAGGTATATGACGTTTTTCTGCCTGAATATGGTGATGGCTTTGCAGCAGGTACTTCTACCATATCCTTTGAGAGATCTGTGGAACGACTTGTACCTTGGGAAATCAAGGGAGAGACACTTCCATCCAAGCATTTTGATATAAGCTGAATAGGTGAGAGGCCAGGACAAATGAAAGTTGCCTATTAATAATTCTGCATTCTCATACCAGGAGTACCTGGCAAGGAGGCAAAAAGTACTATATAGTTCCAAGGAATCAAGGCAAATGGGAAGAAGGATTTCTCTGGCAACACTCACCCAGCATAATTTTGTTATTTTATGTCTCTGTTTGCACTGCTAGATAAAACTGAAGATCTCGTCCTCATCCCCTCCCCCACCATGCAACCATATGACATTCTTAGATGAATTATGTTTGGATCTCAGTGCTGAATTGGTATTTCATTTTGAGCTGTAAGTCTAAGCCAAGCACATTGGAATTTTATCTCATTATATTTTAGCACAATAAAAACAGAAATGACTTCACAACAAGCTATAAATGGTGAGCTTGTTCACTGCTGTGGAACACAAAATGTGTAAGTAAACAGTGGATGGACATTTTGGCCTAGATCATCCTAGTTCCTATACCTTAGCAACCAGCTTTCCCCCAACACCACTCATGCTTCCTGCCCAGGCCTTAGTCTCAGTTCTTTTCCTCCTACCTGGCTGTGCAGCTGCCAGGGTCTGTAGTCCTCTTCGGCACACCGTCTATCAAAAATGGACTTGTAGTCTACTTTGACCAGCTGCCATTCAGAGCGGTGGCTGAAGTGTCCAAACACTCTACAGAGTTCATGGTGATAAAAATAATCACAATGATAATAATGCCATGAGTAATAACTACAGAGAGCATTTGTGGAGTGTTCACCCTGAGCTAAGCACATTACATGAATCACATCATTTAATCCTCAAAACACATTCATGAAGAGGGTACTTTTTATTTTATTTATTTATTTATTTATTTATTTATTTATTTATTTATTTATTTATTAGACAGAGTCTTGCTCTGTCACCATGCTGCAGGGCAGTGGTGCAATCTCGGCTCACTACAATCTCCAACTCCCTGGTTCAAGTGATTCTCCTGCCTCAGCCTCCCGAGTAGCTGGGATTAGAGGCATGCACCACTACACCCAGCTAATTTTTTTTTATTTTTAGTAGAGATGGGGTTCCACCATGTTGGCCAGGATGGTCTCGATCTCCTGACCTCGTGATCTGCCCGCCCTGGTCTCCCAAAGTGCTGGGATTACAGGTGTGAGCTACTGCACCTGGACGAGGAGGGTACTATTACTGGATCCACTTCACAGATAGATAACATGAGGTTCAATGAGTTTTGTTAACATTGCAAAAAACAAAATCATGTCATAATAACAGGTAGAACCAGACCCAGGGTGTTTAATTCAAGAGCCCACTTGTACATATTGTGCCACAAGATTGGTTGGGAAAATATGGTTGAGAAAAACAATCATAAATTCTGTATTCTATGTGGTCCAAGATTAGACTTCTAGGTTATCTCGCTCATGTACATAGTTCCCATGGTTTCCATGCTATTTTACCTTCCCACCAGCCCCTAGCGAAAGTGATCAGCAGAGCCAAGTACTAATAATGGTTTCCTACATTGCACATTCTATTCTCTTTACTCAGAGAGACTTAAGTATTTACTGAGATGTTTGAATTACCAATCAGAGGTTTGAAGAAAAGCCATGAAGTGGCCTGTTGGGTCAATTTTTAAAAATCTGTTTTGAAAATATAAAAATTGAAGAAAGACAAATTATGGAACGCATTGCTAATTTAGCTATGTTTCTCATTAAGAAAAGTGTAGCTATTAGTCATATTAGATTTTTATTATTGTTTTCTGCCATTAAAAAGTAGTAGTGGTAGGCCGGGCGTGGTGGCTCACGCCTGTAATTCCAGCACTTTGGGAGGCCAAGGCGGGTGGATCACGAGGTCAGGAGATCAAGACCATCCTGGCTAACACGGTGAAACCCTGTCTCTTCTAAAAAAAAAAAATTAAAAAAATTAGCTGGGCATGGTGGTAGGTGCCTGTAATCCTAGCTACTCGGAAGACTGAGGCAGGAGAATGGTGTGAACCCAGGAGGCGGAGCTTGTAGTGAGCTGAGATCATGACACTGCACTCCAGCCTGGGCAATAAAGTGCGACTCTGTCTCAAAAAAAAAAAAAAAAAAAAAAAAAAAAAAAAAAAAGGAGTAGTGGTAGGGGAGAGAATTGGAAAGCTTACCAAGTATTGACTTTGGCTTGAAAGTTTTCATTGATGACAGATCAACTACTTTACAACCATCCCTATTTTCCATGTCCAATTTTCCAAAGGAATGAATTATTACAGTTTCATACTTGAAATTCAAAGCCCATGTACTGAAGCTCATAGGCAGGGTCATTAATCTTTCGCAAATTAATGATCATCACATTCCAGACAAAAATGAGTATAAATGCAATTTCACAAGAACAGACTGTTCTCACGGTTTTCCTCATATGCCTCACAATTGGGTTAGGTAAAGAGCCAGGGAAAAATACAATGCTTTGTGGGATTTTGATGAAACTCTATGTTCTGACTTAAAGCAAAATCATTCCTATATGCCTGAGATTTTCTACATACGCAGGTTCTTTATTATTAAAGTTTTAAATGTACAGATTTATTTCCTATTGAAATTGTCACTTCTAATTTCTCTAAGCGCCTCAGTCTGGGTCTCCTAAAAACTATCAAAGAACCAAGAAAATAGCTGCCCACATTTTTCTTCCCTATTTTCTGTACGTTCTTGCAGTAAGATGCAACAACCTTAACCTAACAGCTGCAAATCAAACAGGCTTAGCTATAAAACATTTTTGTAGATTACTCTTTTTTATGAAGGCTGGACCACATCATAGTTTCAACTTACGTCATGATGAGAGTCTCTTCTCCAGGCTCACCCAGAACCCCATCCACAAAAAGTGGAATAGATGTGAAACTGTATTTGCTCCAAGATCTCCCTTCATCAAAACTCAACCTAATGATATAAAAAATATCAGTCATCAGATCTCCGAAGGAAAAAAAAAAAAAGTCATTTCAAAGGGAAGACACTCTCAACCCACAGATAATACATTTTAAAAGTAGCTGAGACATTGTCAAAATGAGCCTTTCATATAAATAAGTATTCTTAATTATATCGGAAAATAGAAATACAGTTAGCCAAGCCATGGGGACACAGATGTATTAAAACATCAATAAAGGAACAGCTACATTAAATGGGAATTAACTATAAGTGTTTCATAAAATTTTTGAAAGTTTGGATTTTTTTTATTTCTTAGACCTCAAGCTCTTGACCCTGTCCAAAACCTCTCTACTGTCTAACAAGTCTCACAGGTGATACTGAAGAGTGATGACCTTGTAAGACTTACTTAGATTTCAATCAACTCATCTCTAAGTGACCAAGTCCTCAGTGTGTCCTTCTTACAACTATAAATCCTGGTTGACCTCACTGAATGAATGAGTACAGGATAGGCTCTTGAAAGCAAGAGAAGATAATTCTTCAGTCCTGACGGTCACTGGAATGGTCTAAATGCTTGTGTCCTCTCTAAAATTCAAATGTTGAACATCTAATCACCAATGTGATGATATTGGAAGGTGGAAACCTTAGGAGGTGATTAAATCATAAGGGCGGACCACCCATGAAAGGAATTAGTCATCTTATAAAACAGGCCTCAGAGAACTGCCTTGCCCTTCCACCATGTGAGGACATAGCAAAATGGTGCCATCTATAAACCCAAAAGTGGAGCCTTCATCAGACACTGAATCTGCCAGCACTTTGATCCTGGACATCTCAACCTCCAGAACTACGAGAAATTAGTTTCTGTTGTTTACAAGCCACCCAGTTGACGGTATTTTGTTATAGCAGCCCAAATGAACTAAGATGGTCACCCAGGACCCTTTCTTTTGCTCTGCGTTTCTTTATGAATGCCCTTGCTCAAGCTTAGCCTGTTTTTCTTTTCTCTTTTGCAGCTTTCCCTTCTGTCATCAAAATAACTAACAGTAGAAGGAAAACTGGGCTTTTGATTTTGGACAAACTCATATATGGAGAGAACCACTTTCAAAAACACGGATGAAAGAGCCTATCGATAACTCCTCTGGAAGTTAGTCCTTATACATCCATCTGTGGGACATGCACAGGCAGAATTGTGGAATATCACCTCAAAAAAGAAAAACAAGAAAGCAAGATCAGGAGAAATGAGACTGGAGCAGAACTGTGATGAGTTGATCATCTCTGTATGGAATGCAAAAATGGATATGGATATTAAACTCTAGGAGATGTTATTTGGGAAAGGTGACTGCAAGAAGTCAAGCTATTCAGAGACTATACCTGATCATGAACATTGTTCTACCTGTAATCTTGTTGAGAGAACAATATACTGGTGAGGGAGTGAGGGTGAAAGTATCATAACATTTGCAAAGTATAATGCAATTTCTCTCTCAGGGAGTAAAACACTCTCACACACTCACTCTCTCTCTCTCTCTCTCTCTCTCCTCCCCCCCCCCCCCCCCCCCCCCCCCCCTGTCTGTGTCTCTTTCTCTTTCCTACCACCACTGCTCTAGTAGACCTTGACATTCTGAAACTGGCCCAACTGTCCTATAGAACCGATGTTTACGGTTTCTTTGAATAAACATAGAAATTGATCCTCCCTATCTTAAAACTTGAGAAAGTTACATTTGTCTTATCTGAGTTCTTTTCTCAGGAAACCAACCATCAGGCCTCCCAGGTAGTATCAAGGAGCTGAAACTTACCAGACAAAGGCATCTGACAATGAGAAGCCAGACAACTTACCCATCATGACTGTCTAATTGCCAACTTGCTTCCTGTGGACCACTTCCTCTTCCCCACCTCCTCTTCTTTATCCTTCCCTAATTCCTGTTTTCCCACACCTGGTTACGTTTCTTCCCTCTATATAAACCCCTAATTTTAGTCATCAGACAGATGGACTTGGGACTGATTGCCCATATCCTTGGCTGCAGCACCCAATTAAAGTTTTCTTTCCTGGCAACATTGTTGTCTCAGTGGATGGGCCTTTTGTGTGGAGAGTAAGAGGACCTGAACCAAACCTCGGCATTTTGGTAACAGATTTACTGCAAAAACAGACACAGTTCGATAGCCTGACTCCTAGACTGATCTTAGCAGTGCAGGACCATCAGGTGCAGATCACACAGGCAGCAGGTGCCCTTACCAAAGATGTCGAATTGGGAGAGATGTGTGTTTCATAGCAACCAGTACTCCACCTTGATCCAGGTACAAAACACTGTGCTCTTCTTCAAAGATCTGGATGAGGAAAACACATACATGGACACACATCCACATCCACACATACCCAAGCTTCAAAGAATAAGTCTTCATATGAGAACAAAAATCCTTCCCATGATATAAATAGGTTTCCCTAAATCTTTGGGAAAATAAAGTTATAGAACAATTCTCCCCAACCTAGGCTACTGTACCATTGGTGTTACACAAAATAATTTTAGGTGTGTATAAAATAAATTTGAACAATGAATATTTATGGGTTCATGCTTAGATTCCTTCATTTTCATGATAATTTCTATTGATTCCCAGTTATGATGATGTCAGAATATTGGTTAACTGTCATATATTATACATCTCTAGACAGAGGGAACCTTAGAAATAATTTACTCCAACAGTCTCATGTTCATAAATAAGGAATCTAAGGTTTAGAGAGATGTGGTAACTTGCCTGAGATCATGCATACAGTAATGGACGGAACTTGGACTTGCTGCATTACAGTGCCCTTTCCAGATCTTATTACTCTGAAGTTTCCGACTGTTATCAAAAACTGTTCTTGTTTAATTAATAGATGTTCCACCAAAATCATGGTGAGTTCTGTTGTCATCTTTGGGTACATGTGTCATTGGGTCTTTCTCCAAACGTAGAGAAACAAATTTGAAGTCAAATGGAGACACAATGGAAACAATCTCTAGATCCTTTCTGTATAAGATGCACACTGTTCTCTCAGATTATTAGTATAGGCTTGCCTGGAGTTACATTACAGACACTCTTCTTCCAATTTGTTTATTTCTTATACCCAAGATGCACCCCAAGACTACAGAAGTAAAGACTTCTCTGCCTTGTTTGGGGTGTTGGAAAGAAGAAAATGGGATCCTAGGTCTCTGTTCTCCAAAGGAAGTTTACTTAGGATAGTCCAAGTTTCTACATACCTCCAAGATCAATTGCTATGGGGTTTCTTATGCAAATTTCTTCCCTTCCTCCTCCGCTCAAAATATCAGAATCCCACTGAGGATCTATAAAGAGTCTGAAGCTAAGAAATGGCAATTGGAACATAATGTGGACACCTCTATCTAAAATGTAAAGCAGAGTGCTCTCATTGCTAAGTGTGATTACCTATGCATTAGATTTCAATTTACAGTGCTAGTTATTGTATGATAATTAAACATCGGTAGGTTATTAAAACATATTTATTGAGGTATAACCACCACGTATTAGGTGCATGTCTTGTTAAGATTGCTAAACCTCATTAAATGCCTGTTTTATAAGCTATGGGTACCTAATTTTCATTCAGAAGAAAGGCATGAAGCACTTAAACTAAACACACTGGTTTAAAGTATTCCATTTCTACTTTCTCTAACATATGCATCCTGATGGTTATTACTCTGTCTTTTGCACATGAGATTTAAACATCTCAGAACACCACCTGGGTAATGGCCATTTCTATATCTGCATTCCTTCCTATTCTGACTTCAAGGCAAGGGGAATTTATGGAGCCAACTCAGCATTAGATATGTAATCTACCCTTAAGGCTGCATATTCCCTATATGATAAACCCTTAGGTATTCTGGTTTTCATCTACAGGAAAAAATTTAGTCAGACTTAATTTGGTTTCGTTGTGACTTATAAATGTCCTTACATACAAGCTCTGAATAAGGAACATCTTTATTAAATGATAAAAAATCTAATTCTATAAATATTTGCTAAATTCCAAGATTTAAGACTTTTATTAAAAAAGGAAAAACAAACATATTCACAGTCGTTAGGATTTATGTGTAGCACTGCTGAAAAAGTTCCCAGATTTGAACCAAGCTGGGCAATTTTTATGTTACTTAAACTTTGGTGATTTGACCCAGGGTATTTTCTTACCTGTCTCCAGGTGTTTCCTGCATCTGAAGAGACAAACATGCTGATGTCAGTGTCTGACAATTCAGAACCTATATTACCTAGAAAGAGAATGATGACATTAGTGAAAAGAACTTTCTGCAAAAGCAACAATGGACTATATTGGCAGGTGCATTGCCTGAGAAAGATTTTGACTGCAAGCATTCTGTCTGTGCAGGAGTTTTCTGCAGACTTGCTTCAGGGCCAATGGCTTAGGTGCCTTTCAAAAATATTTTTAGCTTGCTCATTAAGTTCCAAGTACAGATATCTAGCTTCTTAAAATAAACACTATTTACCACAGCCAGCAAACCAGGCAAGCTTCTTACCTGATGCCACTATGATGCTTGGAGCTGTGTCTTTGCTGGCAATGATCCCTGACGTGTAGGGATTCTCGGAGACCTTCAGGTGAAGGTGTAGTGAGCAATAGGGCTGAAAAGAGAAATAATAAGTGCCACAAAATCACATAATCAAAATGGTCATTTGAAGCTCAGAATTAGATCATCCATCCATCCATCCATCCATCTAACCAACCATCCCATTTACCATACATCTATGCACCACTCCAACCACCCACTGTACCTATACCTACCCATCATCTTTCATCCCCCAAATATCTAGTGTCCACTAAGTGTAAAACAATCTTCAAGTTAGTAAAGGAAAGATCACCTTCATTTTAGGTATAATCTAATTTGGTCTTTGTCATTACAGAGCTTACAGTTTATATAGAGGGCATGAGATCCTTCTATTAATTACCATAAAAGAGAATATTTTAACAGCCATAAAAAATGTAGAGACAAAATAGTATGAGATTGTAGAAGGTAGAGATACTATGCTGAAGTTTGAATCATGAATGACTCCAAAAAGAAAACAGTGCCTGAAGCAAAGATGGATAGGTTATGAACAGTAGGTAGATGTTCAAGAGGTTAAAGAATATTCCAGGCCTGAGTAATAGCAACAACAAAGAAAAAGAAGCAGAAAAGGTGAGTAGCACAGTATGTCATCAGGAAAGACTGAAGAGGAGAAATGGGATACGAAGCCAGGAGAGAAGGTCAAGTCGGGTGGGAGGATTTTGAAAAAGTAGGTTGGCATCTCTTAGTCATCCTCCATTTGAGACCTTGGTCTCAGTTGTATAGAAAAAGTATATGAAACTATCCAAACACCCGCCAAACAACTGACCCAGCATCTCTACCAGGATATTATCAGAATCAGAATCATTCAATATAAAAGTCATACTCGTAAACAAAATGCACTAGTAGTAAAAATTTAAATGAAAATGTAAGGGACTTGTTTATCTGTGCAGAAACCTCAGTCAAATTATCTGATTGAGATATCAACAGTTTTCAAGAAAAAATGGATACTAAATCTTATATGAATTTTGTTTAAAATAGTTCTTGTACTGAGTTGTCAAAAAATATAAGTTTGTGTTTAAACCCACATTTCTTTTCATCTCTCAGGAAGATTACTTTCTAATCTTATCAACTGGAGTTTTTGGAATCACCATTGTATCTCTGTTATTACTTTTATTCTGCTCTGTAAGTTTCAGCCAGCAGACATTCAGACACCTACAGATGCAATGATTAAATTTATATAGGATGGAGTAAATGACAAAGTGAAAATGAAACTCAGGAATAAAAGCAGCCAGAACGCTGGTGAAATAAAACAGCAGATCACAATTTTCTTTACTGCCAACAAAGTAAAACTCTCAAGGTACAACAATAGTAAGAAATGATTGGTTTTGCATACAAATTTCATGTAAATCTTTCAAAAAAAGGAGTCTCCATTTTATAATCTTCTACAAGAGTAAAAAAGACAGCCCCTATTAGAAGAAATATTAGGCCTAGATGCTTGGCTTTTATTTGTCCATGAGGAAGACTAGAACAGATATAATTAAATGCGGTGGATGTTCCAGAACAGCATAGTACAACACTCAGATGATGTAAGACAGGATAAGCCAGGAGTGCAAAACCAGTTTTCCATGAAAGTCTTCCTGATAACTGCAGCCTATCAGGGTCTCCCCTCCTCTAATCTACAACAATTTATTTCACTATGCACAATCTTGTATTATGTATTTCAGGTATATACAATTATATCCCTCTAAGAATATACTCTATAAATAAAGATAACTCATTAAGTAGTGCTTTGCATCTTTTGTGAAACCTAGCACAGAATCTAAACAAGATAATAAATAGAAGCTTGCAATATCAAGTAATGTTTTTTTGTTAGGACATGAAAGATATCGCTTTACTATTTTACTCAGAGCAATGCTAGAAGTATGTGGGCAGGACTATAAATCACATAATCTGAATAATGTTGTGAGCATCTGTACGGCATTCCAAGAAGTAGACTACTGCTTGGGGATTATCCCTAGACATATGAGCTTAACAGAGGACATTTTGCATCACCAAGGACTTTTTGCAACAGGTGCACCTGGCTCTCCTAGCCAGGAGAGCACCCAACTTGCAATCTTAAGCCAGTTGCTTGCCACAGCTGGAAGATTTTGGAAGTTATTTTCCACCTGACCTAAGGATTATTTGGTAAGGGGCAGTTGCCATTACAAAGGAAAAATGTCAGGCCATGCATGGTGGCTCAGGCCTGTAATTCCAGCACTTCGGGAGGCAGAAGTGGGTGGATCACTTGAGGTCAGGAGTTCAAGACCAACCTGGCCAACATGGTGAAACCCTGTCTCTACTAAAAATACAAAAATTAGCCAGGGATGGTGGCAGGCACCTATAGTCCCAGCTACTCGGGAGGCTGAGGCAGGAGAATCCCTTGAACCCGGGAGGCGGAGGTTGCAGTTAGCCGAGATCACACCACTGCACTCTAGCTTGGGTGACAGAGCGAGACTCCATCTCTAATACAAAACCAAACCACACCAAAACAAAACAAAACAACAACAATAAAAACCAAAACCAAAAACAAAGGAAAGATGTCATTTTCCACTGGCTACCTCAGCATGCCTCTGTTGCTATCGCTTTCAGAGGACTGAAATCTATTAATCTGAGAAAAAAAGACACCAGTTCACGCAGTAACAGCAACATAAGAAATTATCTTTTGGTGCACTTTTTTCTCCACTCTCACATTTGTAGTACTGGATTGCCCCCAGCTGGTACAAGGAGAATATTCTGTGGCTTTTTTCTTTCATTTTCTTCAAGGCAGTTATAGTCTACACAAATGTTTAAGGAAAAAACAGTGTGAAGTGATTCATCTTCACTTTTTTCAACTTAAGCTGCTGTACTGACCAGTTTTGGACATTTGTCCAAGTCAAGTCGTAAACAATTAATATAGTTTATATTAGTATATTTTATTATAATGCTTATCAAACCCCTCCAAGGTCCTGGAGGACACAGGACAAAGCTCTCCAGTTCTTATGCACATCTTGCCAAGGCTGGGGGCACATCATAGGCCCCTCTCTTCCTTTCTCTTGTCTTCCTGCCTTCTTTTATCTCATTAGCAAATATGTGCTGACTACCTACACAGGCTAATAGTCGCAATAGTTGCTTTTTTCTTTCCAGGGTTATCTCCAAGTCAATAGAGTCAAAGCACAGCCTGTTCCAAAGGCAGTTCTCTATTTTCCTGACCTTTCCACATTCAGAAAATATAGAAATGTACACCCAAACCACCAATGCCAGCAGCTGACCTACAGAGGATAGAATGACCAGCACACATTATTGGAAGCTGCCCTTTGCATCCTTACACATAGTCACAGGCCACGGCATGTCAATTATCCATGGCATACCAATTCTAGGAGCAACTAGATCGTTAGTCTGTAATCTTTTCTCGGTCAGGTACAAACTTTGGGCATCTGATGCAAACTAAAGACCAAGAAAAAGTGCACACAGACAAGTACACAGAGTCTTGCACTTAATTTCAGGGAGTCTGCAAACCCGTGAAACCATAAGTGGACCTCTAGTTACTAGTTACCTTTCTTTGCCTAATTCTTTTATTTTAACCAACAAAATACTTTGGTTATTGCAAGTGTTCAATAAATGCCTGCTGAATTTAACTGATCCATTATTATTTTATACTTCAAGTATTTATCATTTATTCCTTCTGTCTAACTTAAACATTGTACCCTTTGCCCAATATCTCCCTATTTCCTCCGACTTCTAGCCTCCAGTGACTACCATTCTGTCTCCGCTTCTATAAGTTTGATTGTTTTAGGTTCCAAGTAGAAGAAACACAGACTTGGTCTTTCTGTGCCTGGCTTATTTCACGTAGCATAATGTTCTCCAGGCGATCCATAAATTATTTCTAGCATTGTAGATCCCACTGGGGAATTACCATATAATGGAAGACATTTCCCCATCATGTAATAAGTCAACTTTAAAGCTGTTATATTACTTAAGGGTCAACCAGCTTCAAATCCCAATTCTTTCTCCTCAGGCTCTGTATCAACTGCCTTTAGATCCTTTCTTCATGGTACCTTTATCTCCATGGTATCTAATCTGAATACTGTACTGAAAAGACACATCAGAGCTTTTGTAAAGAACAAGCTCCCAAATAGTATCCCTAACACTCTCCCTCCCGAAATACACACTCAATTGTATAATTTCTTTCTCTGACTTGAAATTCGAATTTATTACATCTTCAATAAAGAGTCAATGGCAAAGAGGAAGGAGGCCCCTGGATCAACTGGCTGGGTATGGGGAATTCAGCTCCAGCCCAAATCAGCAAAATATATGGAGTCA
>NW_012101809.1:8389478-8392378 GCF_000951045.1 Mandrillus leucophaeus
AAAAAAAAAGAAAAGAAAAGAAAACTGCCAGACGAATCCACAAAGTCAGTGCCTCTTTCCACGAAACAGTGTGCTTTCCCTAAGGGCCCAAGGATTTGTCACAGGCTCAGTTCAGCTCACATCTTGCCTCTTGGGAGCCCAGTCCTGAGGCTTTGGAGACAGGTGGACTGTGACCTGTAATATTCTATCTAATTGTACAATTCTGTCTTCAGAGGAAAGAAATCCCAGCTGGGCCCTCCAGGCAATCAGTCTAAAAGTCCTAAAAATATAGCCCAAATTACCCTAGATGTCTTATTTCTATAGCATAGATTTTTTGCCAGGAACATTGCATTCGGGCTGTAATTCTGAACTTATTCCACATCTGTAACAGTCCTGCTGGAAAAATCTCTTTTCTAATCACTAGGCTGTGCTTTCAGTGACACTGTCACTTTCCAAGTACTCACAATCTAAAATCACTTTTTATCTCATCTTTGCCACCAGCTCCCAAGCCTAAAGAAGGTTTTTAACAGTCTTCGTCTCCTGTAGCTCAAAAATTTCCTTTCCTATTTAGTGCCTTTGGCAGATTTTTGTAAAGTGATTTTGGTCTCTCCTCCCTGCTTCCCTTTGTCATTTTCCCCTTCTCACCTGCAGCCTGCTTTCTGAAGCTCAGGTTAAAACTACATTAAACAACAGGGTTAACAAAGAAGGAAGGCTGGAAGACTCCTGAGCTCCATACATCTGTATCCCAATAATCCATCTTTCTTTCATCTTAATGAGCTTCCTGCTTTTGTTAACTTTGGGTTCCACTTGAGCCCATGAGCTTCAGAAGGGAGACAATGTGACAAATCCTCCAGTGGACTCTCAGAGGGAATGAACGGCTTCCATTAAAATCCAAATGTGAAACTGTCACAACACCTTTCGATGGAGTGCATACTCCAGACATGGCACCCCTCATGTTGAGCCCCTACCACGTGGCAGGTATGATTCCTGGAGCTGATTCTTTGGAATGGTCAAAAAGACAGGCACCATCCCTAGGCTCATGAAGCCCACACTTCAGAAGATAAGATGGACAAGAAAATTAAGCAGTACACCTGCTGATTTCAGGTAACAGTAAGGACCACGAAGAAAATAAAAAGAGTTAAGACAAATACAACTTTAGGGGATGCTCAAGAAAGTTCTCTAAAATTAAGATAATGAAGCAATGATCTGAATGCCAAGAACAAGCCAGACAAAGAGAAGGACATTTGAAGAGAAATAATAACAAATGCAAAGACCCTAAGACATACATGAACATGATGAGTTCACGGTATGGAAAGAAAAACCCCTCCTCCACCTTGGCTTACATATAAGGAAGAAAGGGAGAGGGGAGAGGCTGGAGACCAGGGAGGAGAACTACACAGAGGCCAGATCACATGAAGTCTCATTGGTCATGATAAAGTATTTTTACTTATTCTACGTGTATTAGAAGCCATTAGAAGGTTTAAGGAAAGAAGCGATACGATCTAATTTCAAGTTGATACCATTTACACACAATTTTAAAAAACAGCAATCTACTATACAGGAAAATAAAGTGGATCATTGGTTGTGCTGGGCTGAGAGTGTGGGTTCTAACTGCAAAGAGGCACAAAGAGGTATTTTTTAGGGCAACAGAAATGTTCTGTCTTGATTGTAGTAATGGTTATATGGGTATATACATCTGTCAAAATTCACTGAACTATACTCTTAAAATTGCAGGTATATGTATTTTACCTCAAAACAAAGTTGATTTTTTAAAAAATGGTCCCATTGGCTGCTGTCTAGAGAAGGGATTGCCAAGTAAAAGTGGGAGGACCAGTTAGAAGCCTGTCACTGTGGATCAGGTGAGCAACGATGCTGGCTTGGATTGGGGCAGTCCCAGTAGTGATACGGAAGTAAGTTGATACTACATTTATATTTTGGAAGTACAACAATAAGAGTTTCTGACACTGGGTTAGGGGGTGAAGCAGGGAATACCTTGCTAAGTGCTTAAAAGCCATTTTTAGTGGTTCATTTATAATGCCAGAGTCCCCAGGCAAGCCCATTTAGGTGACATGGTTAATTCTCTCTCATAATTCTCTCTCATAGGCATTTAATCTCCAAATTGTGGAGTAGAGACCAGCTTAAGGAACTGGCATATCCCACGCATCTTTAGTTAAGCAGCACTATGCTCCAACTTGCTATAGCTGAACTAGGAAGGTGATCCTGTTTTTTTAAAATGCCACTGAACTGTGCCTTGCATAGAGTAGGTATTCAATAATAGTTGCTACATTTACTTACTCTGTCACTGCCATTACTATAACAACTGGCCTTTTCCCCCTGTAAGTTGCCAGTAATAAGGATAGAAGCTGAGTGGGAAGCTGAATTTTAGACTGCTTCCCTGATGCACAGTGACAACTGTGATATTCTCTGCAACTAATAAGGTCAAGCTATGGCTGCTGGCATCTTCTCAACTAGGAGGGTGACCCGCCTACAGCTGTGAGAGATGAACCTGCAAAGTGACTGTCCAGACTTTGCGGGATGGAAGGAAGCAAGCTGAGTGCAGATAACATCAAAGTCAGAACTGCATGAAGAGTGTGAACAACTATATACGTGTAATTCACACACACACACCCCCATCCCCTACAAGCCCTTCTTACTCAGATGAAGTGGCCCTCTCTCTAGGCTTACACAATCATCTCTCCTTTTTCTAAATTTAGACACAACTTCTGAAGTGTTTTACAGACACTGATAGTATTAATAATGTTTGCAATTTACAATTTGTCTCTTCCTCACCTCCTTCTGCATTCACTCAGTACTTAATGTGTGTGTCAAAATTGGGGCAGGCATCAGAGCTACTAAGAGGAATGAGATGTGACTCTGCAGTCTTCCATTTATTAATCTAGTCACATTCAAGTAGCCAAGTA
>NW_012101809.1:8392428-8410007 GCF_000951045.1 Mandrillus leucophaeus
AATGTGACAAATCCTCCAGTGGACTCTCAGAGGGAATGAACGGCTTCCATTAAAATCCAAATGTGAAACTGTCACAACACCTTTCGATGGAGTGCATACTCCAGACATGGCACCCCTCATGTTGAGCCCCTACCACGTGGCAGGTATGATTCCTGGAGCTGATTCTTTGGAATGGTCAAAAAGACAGGCACCATCCCTAGGCTCATGAAGCCCACACTTCAGAAGATAAGATGGACAAGAAAATTAAGCAGTACACCTGCTGATTTCAGGTAACAGTAAGGACCACGAAGAAAATAAAAAGAGTTAAGACAAATACAACTTTAGGGGATGCTCAAGAAAGTTCTCAAAAATTAAGATAATGAAGCAATGATCTGAATGCCAAGAACAAGCCAGACAAAGAGAAGGACATTTGAAGAGAAATAATAACAAATGCAAAGACCCTAAGACATACATGAACATGATGAGTTCACGGTATGGAAAGAAAAACCCCTCCTCCACCTTGGCTTACATATAAGGAAGAAAGGGAGAGGGGAGAGGCTGGAGACCAGGGAGGAGAACTACACAGAGGCCAGATCACATGAAGTCTCATTGGTCATGATAAAGTATTTTTACTTATTCTACGTGTATTAGAAGCCATTAGAAGGTTTAAGGAAAGAAGCGATACGATCTAATTTCAAGTTGATACCATTTACACACAATTTTAAAAAACAGCAATCTACTATACAGGAAAATAAAGTGGATCATTGGTTGTGCTGGGCTGAGAGTGTGGGTTCTAACTGCAAAGAGGCACAAAGAGGTATTTTTTAGGGCAACAGAAATGTTCTGTCTTGATTGTAGTAATGGTTATATGGGTATATACATCTGTCAAAATTCACTGAACTATACTCTTAAAATTGCAGGTATATGTATTTTACCTCAAAACAAAGTTGATTTTTTAAAAAATGGTCCCATTGGCTGCTGTCTAGAGAAGGGATTGCCAAGTAAAAGTGGGAGGACCAGTTAGAAGCCTGTCACTGTGGATCAGGTGAGCAACGATGCTGGCTTGGATTGGGGCAGTCCCAGTAGTGATACGGAAGTAAGTTGATACTACATTTATATTTTGGAAGTACAACAATAAGAGTTTCTGACACTGGGTTAGGGGGTGAAGCAGGGAATACCTTGCTAAGTGCTTAAAAGCCATTTTTAGTGGTTCATTTATAATGCCAGAGTCCCCAGGCAAGCCCATTTAGGTGACATGGTTAATTCTCTCTCATAATTCTCTCTCATAGGCATTTAATCTCCAAATTGTGGAGTAGAGACCAGCTTAAGGAACTGGCATATCCCACGCATCTTTAGTTAAGCAGCACTATGCTCCAACTTGCTATAGCTGAACTAGGAAGGTGATCCTGTTTTTTTAAAATGCCACTGAACTGTGCCTTGCATAGAGTAGGTATTCAATAATAGTTGCTACATTTACTTACTCTGTCACTGCCATTACTATAACAACTGGCCTTTTCCCCCTGTAAGTTGCCAGTAATAAGGATAGAAGCTGAGTGGGAAGCTGAATTTTAGACTGCTTCCCTGATGCACAGTGACAACTGTGATATTCTCTGCAACTAATAAGGTCAAGCTATGGCTGCTGGCATCTTCTCAACTAGGAGGGTGACCCGCCTACAGCTGTGAGAGATGAACCTGCAAAGTGACTGTCCAGACTTTGCGGGATGGAAGGAAGCAAGCTGAGTGCAGATAACATCAAAGTCAGAACTGCATGAAGAGTGTGAACAACTATATACGTGTAATTCACACACACACACCCCCATCCCCTACAAGCCCTTCTTACTCAGATGAAGTGGCCCTCTCTCTAGGCTTACACAATCATCTCTCCTTTTTCTAAATTTAGACACAACTTCTGAAGTGTTTTACAGACACTGATAGTATTAATAATGTTTGCAATTTACAATTTGTCTCTTCCTCACCTCCTTCTGCATTCACTCAGTACTTATGTGTGTGTCAAAATTGGGGCAGGCATCAGAGCTACTAAGAGGAATGAGATGTGACTCTGCAGTCTTCCATTTATTAATCTAGTCACATTCAAGTAGCCAAGTAGACTGCAAACTCCTTGAAAGCAAGATTCATCTTTGATCCTCCTTTTGGATGCCATCATATATCAAATATATAAATAAATTCCTACGAATCTATACACTGCCCAAATGTAAGGCAACTAAAAGGAAGCCATACTTTAAAGTAGGGGTCAGCAAACCCTTGTAAAGGGCCAGGTAATAAATATCAGGCTTTTTTCATGATACAGAAAATAAATACGTTGGCCTTTGTTCACCAAACAGTCTCTCTCATGACTACTCAATTCTGCCTTTGTACAGTGAAAGCAGCCATCGACAATACGGGACTGAATAAGCATGACTGTGTTCTAATAAAACCCTATTTAGAAAAACAAGTGGTGGGCCATATTTTTCCCACAGGTTATAGTTTGCCAACTTCAGCTTTACAGAATAAGACAAAAACGAACAGAACATATTGTAAAGAATACCAATAAGGGTATAAATCAGTGGTTCTTACCTTTTTTGAGTCATAAACTCCTCTGAAAATATGATTAAACATCTCCACAGGAAAATACACCTACACGACTCTGCATTCAGTTCATCAACTCTACAGCTGAATTTATGTATCATTAGTTCTGTAACAGGTTACTCATGAGCAAGTAGGTTGTTCGGGGTATATCATCACCAGGGATAGAAACTATCATATTCTCCCTCAAACTACCATTTGAGGCCCTCATCAGAACTGGGGCAGGAACCAAGGATCCTGGAAGGGCACAAGAAACTGCCCATGTTCTCCTATCTCTCTGGCACATCACACTAGGCAGTGCTGTGAGTTTTCTATACCCTTTGCCTTCACGCCCCTCCCCACTCCCTTTTGTTCATGAACTGAGCAAAAGTTCCAGAACTATCCTCATCCTCTGTTAAATATCCATTTCTGTCCCTCTACTGTGTGAAGCATTCTGCTTCAATATGAAGACTCACCAGCAAGCAGTGCACAGGGTCCCCCCTTAGATCCGTGTCCGGTGCCTGCAGCAAACGCCAGTCTCTGCCTTTGTTGTATGTGATGAAAGTCTTCACTTGGTTGTCAATCTTCTTGTTAGCCAAGAACATTCCCTTTATCCCTGCTACCTGGGAAAAATTGACATGGCTGAAAAATACATCAATTTGAGAAGCGATATATTTGTTTACTTAAAAAAGAAAGAAGGCTGTCAAAGTCAGCTGAGAGCACTTATCTTGGAGGAAAGAAAGGTTGACGATGGGGGAAGGAGGTGACACTCAAGGTATAATGACTTCCCAGGCTACTGGACAAACAACAACAGATTGGTGATCCTTATCATATGGGGGTCACAATAAGAGTTTGATAGCGACTTCTTATTACCCCTAACATAGGCTGACAGGAGCCTGCAGTTGCCAAGAGATAAATTCTCATGGTTTCAGCTCTGTTGCTTGTTAAGTAATAACAAATAAATAGGGGTTACTTTTATTGCATGCTAGCGTAGCACCCATAGTCTCAAATACTTGATCTCACCTAATCCTTAAAACAGTCCTCCTTGGTATCGTTTATTCTATTTCACAGATGAAGAAAGCTCAGGCTCATCCAAATAAAGTGACTTGCCTAAGGTCACACTGCCCAAAGGAACACAGTAAGTATCAGACTCAGGATTATCAACTCACAACTCTGTGGCTTCACAGCTTATGCTCTTAATGCCTACCTCAATTATCAAGCTATCTGCAGGCTAGGGCAATTGAAAGAGGTCAGTTAAAGCTCCTGATCCAATTACTGTTGCTTTATTTCTGTGTAAGATCTCTCTGTTAAGCCACCAGAATGCACTGAATATAAGAGGACAGCTTTTAAATTTAAATAAATGGTGGTTTTCCTAAATCATCAAATACTCCCTACTTTGTTTTTATAATACCGTTGTTCTCAGCCTAAACAGATGCTCTTAATTATTTGCCTCTGAAAATGATTGTCTCTTCTCTTCTATATGTTAGGTAAGAAGTAATCATTAGTAAGTTGTCAAAATCTTGCAAAAGCAAATAATTGTACATTATATTTTTCTTGTGTTTTGGAGTTTATCAAACACATTCATGCACATTTTACCCTGCTTGAAATTGTAACAACCCAGGAGAACAGGAGGACAGTGAGGAAAAGGACTGAAACATGTTGAGTAATGCATTCCAACGCTGCATGTACATTACCTCATTTAATACTCAGAATAACCATGGAATAATTATCATTAGCCACATTTTGAGGATGAGGAAATAGACACTTTGACTTGGTGGCTTTCTGGAACACACCTAGGGAGTAAGTGAGCAGGCTAACAAGCATATTTAAACCTACTTAACTTGGGCCCTTTACAACATGAAAAATTTTTAAGCAGAATAGTGAGGCAATAGCTGTCACCTCTTCAGACCTCGCCAAACGCCAAGCACTATGTCCAGTATTTTATTTATAAAACCTCTAATACTCACTACAAACCTGCACCTGCAGCTTTTACCCCAATTCTACAGATGAAGAAACTGAGATCACACAAAGTTGAGATTCACACCCAAATCTGCCTGACTTCAAATACAGCTTGAATCTGTCAATTCTAAGAGGTTGGGTTTCAATCGATAGAAGACACACATTTTTCCTTTGCTTTTGACAGTCAGACCTCATTAGTGTGTACCCGCTGATCTGGCATCTGGGATAATTTACAGTTGGGCCACGTTTGTACTCTTTTGAAACAACAAGTATGTTAAACAACTAAACGGTATAAATCAGTTGTGGAGAGGAATACTTTGAACTATTATACACAGGAAACACGGTGCATTCTGGGCAATCAATAGCACAGAACAATTTCTTGTGCATTGTCTAACCTCAACAAATGTGGAAGGCATAAACTCCAGGAGCACTCTACCTCCCAACAGCAGTGCGTTAATTACAAATAATATTTAGTAATTCACTGCACCAGCTCCGCAAGGGCTGCCCACCAGGGAACTCCATATTGGTTTTGCATATGTTCAAGAAGCTGTTACATACTTAAATATGAATATACTGCCAGTTCTTTAAAAAATTAAATTACGTAAATCACAATTTCACAAAGTCATACTGGTCTTTCCTCTATACCATTCCCAGGAATGAGAAATGACCCTGTCTTAACCATTCAACACTCAAGAGGGTGACAATAAGTGCAGAAGGAATAAAAATGTTACCTATTCCAGTAGTTTCATTGCCCATTTTCCTTCCTGCCCTCTCCCTCTTCTGGCAAGGGTGCCAGCACAGGGTTATGCATGTTTGGGAGCTGGTTCATTTGATTTGCAGAAGTGGCGACTTTATTGGCCCCCAACTGCTTGGCATTATCAAATGCCACTTGAGCAAAGCGCTGTGCTTTGTAATTCATCTCTGGCAGCTTGGCCTTCAGGTTTATCTTGAGGAATAAAAACTTGGCAAAGTAAAGGGAATGTGTATCAACACAGGATAGAGCTGGAGAGGGTCTGCTTATCGCTTATTTTCCTCTTGCAGCCAAGGCACTTTATCCATTTAAGGTAGGATTTTTTTGTTTTGTTATTTTCTTTTGCTGCTTTGGCCTGGTCTGCAAAGGTAGTCAGCCCTAGTCTTAGGTTTTTGTGCTATTCACTGTTCCTTTCACTCTGAGCTTGAGAAATCCATCTTTCTGTGTGTCTCACGGAAACCCCTAGGCATGCACGAGCCACTTTCTTCCAGTGCTCTATTCTAAGGTCTCATCCTATGTTTCCTGGAACCTCTACCCTCTCACTGTAGGATTTCAGATATCAACGGGACTAATACCAAGCATGAGTGCCCCAAATGTGGAATGTGCGTGGGTGTACATGTGTGTACCTGCCTATGCATGTAGTATATGTCTCTCTCTGTGTGAGTGTAGGGTCTGAGGTTCCACTGAGAATGAGGGGGCATGTTTATGTTTCTAGATAACCTCTCTATATCCACACTGCATGCATATTTATGGAATAGAGTGGAGCTGAGGGATGGAGTACGGTGGGGTAAAGCAGTATGTCCTGCGGAAGCCATGTCTTCTCATAGACACAGAATTTCTGATGACGAAACTCCCATGGGAATGGTACATCCCACTGCTGGAAGTCTGTCCTCCTTTGGGAGAAGAATTGTTGCCTTTACTGCCCGTCTGAATTCTGTATAAAGATCTTTAAGAATTCTGAGTGTGCTGGAAAGCTACTTTAGTCTTTGCTTCTCATATAGAGAAATGTGCTACCAGATATCTCAAAAGTAATTAACAGTTATTTCTTATTTAATATAAGTCAAGGTATCATTTTAATTAGACTTTAAATGTGAAGTGTTACAGCTCAAACCTTAATTCTAACACAAAGTACATTGGTGCATTTCCTGTTGCCAACATGATGGTCTCAGAACACTTTCTTCCCTTCTCTTATCTGACTCTCTTTGTTCACAAAGGTTACCCCCAACTCCCTTGGACAGCCTCCTGATATGCCTCTACCTATTCATCCCTCAAGATTCAGCTCATAAACCTTTTCCAGAAATCAGAATCTCTTTTCATCCTGATTATCCCGACACTTATTCTCTGTTCTTTAATTTGTCTCTCATACAGATGGTACCTGTATCTTGGCTGTCAACAACTGTGGGATCTTCCTATGGGACTCAATCTTCCCGTAAACATCTCTAGTACTCCTTATACTCTTTATCATATATTAATTCCAATTTTGTCATCCCCTGTGACCTCTCACATTATGGTCTCCTACTCTAACACAACCTTCAGATTGTCATTCACTCTACCAAGCTACTCTTTAAAATTAATAATAGTAAAGTAACTTTATACAAAGAACCCTGGTTTTTTTTGTTTGTTTGAAACAGGGTCTCTCCCTGGCACCTAAGCTGGAGAGCAGTGGTGTGACCACAGCTCACTGCAGCCACAACCTCCTGGGCTCAAGCGATCCTCCCACCTCAGCCTTCTAAGTAGCTGGGACAACAGTTGCACGCCACCATGCCCAGTTAATTTTGGGGGTTTTGTTTGTTTGTTTGTTTTGTTTTGTTTTGAGTAGAGATAGGGTTTTATCACATTGCCCAGGCTGGTCTCAAACTCCTGGGCTCAAGCAAGCCACCTGCCCCGGCCTCCCAAAGTGCTGGGATTACAGGTGTGAGCCACCGCGCCAGCCCCTGTCTTTGTTCCTACTGAAATAGGCAGTGAGCGTTCTGCATTAGAAGGTGCGACACCCAAGTCTCTGGTAACCATGACCGGGGAGAAGATGCGAGGAGGAGAAACGGGGAGTGACTACTAATGGTTGTGGAGCTTCTGTACTGGATGATGAAAATGGCCTAAAATTGTGGTGGTGGCTGCACAGCTCTGTGAACATACTAGAAACCATTGGATTTTACATTTTAAGTGGATAAATTGTACGATATGTGAATTATATTTTAATAAAGCTGTTTTGGAGGAAAGATATCACAATAATGGCAACCCAAATGTATTGAAATTTAATAAATTTCAGGTACCAGAGGTTGAACATCCCTAATCTAAAAATCCAAAATGCTCCAAAACTTAGAATGTTTTAGCACTGACATGATGCCATAAGTGAAACATTCTACACCTAATCATATGTGATGGGTCACAGGCAAAACACAATCAAAACTCTAAAGAAAAGAAAAATATTTAAGGTGATGAATAATCTCAAGTACACTAATATGTTATTTACTAATTATATAAATTACATTATTATATATACCCTGAAAATGTGTGCCTATTATGTACCAATAAAACATAAAAAATAAATTTCTAGAATACAAAAACTTTCATGCACAAAATTATTACACATATTATTTAAAATTAACTTCAGGCTATGTGATAAGGTGTGTATGAAACATAAATTAATCCTGTGTGTATACTTGGGTCCCAGTTCCAATATATCTCATTATATATATGTGAATATTCCAAAATCCAAAAATATCTAAAATCTGAAACCCTATTGGTCCCAAGCATTTCAGATAAGGTATCCTCAACCTGTACATGAAAGGCTTTGCAAACAGGAACTTGTGAATATCTGCATGCATTAGAGTTCATATTATCCTCATTTACAGATGAGAAAACTGAAGTTCAGATGTGGCTAATCACTTGCCTAAGGTCATCCCCCTGGAGAATCTTAGATCTGGACTCCGAGTCAGTCTGTCTAACTACAGAGTCTATCTACACCCTTAGGCCTGTGGCTATACTGCCTCTTCGAACTTCTCCTTTTATCCTAGAGAAATATCGCCTGAGAGAAATATCGCATCAGAATGTTCTACTCAAATAAATTGTATTTTATTCAGTCATTAGTACATTTACTCTAGTCATTCAGTAAATATTTTCTGAGCATCTACTAAGTATCATACGATCTTCTAGGCACTTGCAGATATAATACGTAGAATATCTCAACAACTACATTTTTTGAGAGTTAGAATGTGCTAGGTGCTGGGAATTTCTCCCGTGTTTTTTAGGTTTACTTTCTGGATGGTTCTGTCCTGTTCTTAAGGGAATCAGGAATCTTCTTATAGACATCTCTAGTACTCCTTATACTCTTTATCATAAATTAATTCAAAGGAACTCATGTATTTGTGTAAGAAAACCCTTTGTAAGCTCCATGCAGAGGCTAAGTTGGGAAGACTCCTGTGCAGGTGTTTTTGCTTATTTCTGCCTTGAATACTGACTAAAAGACGAATACTACCACCCTCTCAGTCTCAGATTTAGATTACAAATCCTAAGTGCCAAAATTTGAAAAAAAAAAATCAAAAAGATGAAACAACAACTGTGGCAAGAAAGAGAACATATTCATGGCCACAATTTCTTTGGGCTTTGTGGATGGGATATTTTTCTCTTCTCAAGAGAGGATAGCAGGAAGGAGAGACATGAGGCCAGGGGTGCCTTCACAATCAGGGAAACCATTGGCCAAGAAAAACCTAAATGTTCTTTCCTTCTCTGTTGCCCCAACCAAAGAGCACTCTCCTCCTCAAACAGCACTCTCCTCCTCAAGAGACAGTAGCCTGAAATAATAGTACATTCTTTTCTTTTATTATTATTACTATTACTATTATTATTATTATTTTTTGAGGAGGAGTCTCGCTCTGTCGCCCAGGCTGGCACCATCTCAGCTCACTGGAACCTCCACCTCAAGGGTTCAAGTGATTCTCCTGCCTCAGCCTCCCAAGTAGCTGGGACTTCACCACACTCAGCTAATTTCTGTATCTTTAGTAGAGACAGGGTTTTGCCGTGTTGACTAGGCTGGTCTCACACTCTTAGCCTCCGGTGATCCTTCTGCCTCCACCTCCTAAAGTGCTGCGATTACAGGCGTGAGCCACTGCACCTGGCCAATAGTACATTCAATATCCTGTAATAAACGTATCTTCAATAGGAGAGCATTTTTCTTCCCTACCTCCTAACCTAGATTGTAAGAGGCAGTCTTTCTCCAAGAAATCAAGGTGTATGCTATATTATCATAACCGTTGAGTTTTCTCTTTTAAAGAGAGGATACAGAAGACACTGTGTGTAACAGAACATGCCCTGGTCACTGGCTGTCCTTCATGACACCCACCAGGGCTCACTCATGTATGCACACATTCTTGTGTATTCTGAATTTGTCAGCCAAGTGGCTTCACTCCCAACACAACCCTTTGCACTCAGCTGGGGTGAACTGTCATTGTCTATTAAGCCAAAGTGCTCTTCATCATCATTAATTAATATTCCCTTCCCAAAGGAGAGAAGGTGTCATCCAAACCTGTCAGGCTCCCTCTCATCATCCACACTACACAAATACATCAGGCATCACTCTTCTCAGATACACTCAGCACATTTCTTTTGCTCTGGCCACCACCAGACATGCAGTCTTCTGTTCCCCAACCCACACGATGCCACTGGAACATTCATTCTATTCAGGTGTGATGGAGTTTTAGGACACTTGTTTCCAGGCTTTTCTTACACAAACACATCCACCCAACAAGACTGCGAGCCATGTGTCAATATGGCCTGAACTTAGCTGTAACTCAGCACTTGGTACTAAAGGCGCGGCATAGATAGGTCTCAGGCAATCAAACTTCTGATTCTCTTTACATTGACTTTCATCATTTTCTTCTTCCAGTCTTCTGTTTTCAACTGGTATGCAAAGTCTAACTCTATTTACCCTGCCCTTCTATGTTCTTCAGTCTTAATGCTCGTATCACAACCAAATACGAGCCCAGATGCAGATCCTTCAGGGAAAACATGACAGTCTATAGTTGAGAGTTCGCATACTCTAGGGTTTAGGTCCTAACTCTGCCACTTACCATCTTTGGGGGCTTGCAAAAGTTGCTGTATTCTCTCTGCCTGCATTTACTTATATTTGAAGTGAAAGTGACAACAGTTCCTACATCATAAAGTTAATGTATGCATTGAATGAGATCGTTACGGAAGGTTTTTTACACCATGCCTGGCACAAAGTGGCCCAAAATATTAGACATTATTAATATCAACAAAATCCATTTCTAGTATTTTTGCTCTGAGGCCAACTTTCTTGTCTCTTATTTCTTGGCTCTCTTGAATGGAGTCCAATTCACACTGATGGAAAATTCTGGTATTTCAATAACTAAACCATATAAGGCTGTACCCCCAACACTTTGTCTCTAGCATTTCTCTCTCTCATTCCATATACACACATAGTTCTAGGGTAGAGAACACAGAATCTGTATCCAGGTTCCAACGTATGTGCAAACAAAATGCTTAATTTTAATGAGCACAGTGCTTCCTTCTGCATTTTTTACAAAGACCCATCAGCAGTGCACATCCGTGACGCACAGACCCATCTACATGTTTATACATTATACAGTTCACCTCTGCTAAAATAGCCTGAAGAGCTCACAAATGCAGGAATAGCACATAATTGGCATGCAAAAGCAAACAAAGAACAAAGGCCATCCTCCTCAGTCACCCCAAATGTGAGCAGACATGCACTCCATGTATGCTGTCTCTGTAACCCCCACCTCATGTGTTGCTCATCTTTGCTCCTTAGTAATTCATTTATGGATTTTCTTACTTCTCATTTATCTCTAAGCTCTCATCATTCATTACAATTCTACTGGGAAATTCATGCTGGATGGCTTTCAGCTTCCTGCTAGCCAGAACAATCAGATTTAAGGGAACATTTGTGCCAGGCTCCGTGTCAGCCAATATTCTTTCTATCTAGGTAATCAGCAGATACGGCACTGCCGTTCTGATCACATCAATTTCAATTCAAGTTGCCGTGAACTGTCAGGCTAATAAAACAAAGACTCCTCTCTCCCAGCCCCAGGATGCAGAGCACCTTTACACAATACAGTCATACTACTGCTCAAAATGATGATAATAAGAGCCAGCAGTTTCCCTACAGATAGTCAACTGCAAAAGAGGCACAAAGGGGAAGCACAAGATTAACAAAGCAATGTTTGGCATGTCCAGAGGTCGCCTTGTTTCCTCTTTTCATTCCATACCTGTTACTGATGTTTGAATTCAGAAAACTAGTCATGAAAAGAGTTGCAAATAACAAGACATTGCAAAGTCATTCCTGTCTAAACTTGTCATTTTTTCATCATCAAGGGACCAATTAAAATGGTTTTTATTTCTGTCAGCAAACAAAATTTATCCAGAGAATCAATTCCATATTGACTCAAAAAGAGAGAAGAGGATAATCAGGAAGGGGAAGATGGAACCTGAAAGTCAGAATATGTTTTTGGGAGATCAAGGATAGAATGAGGGCCAGGAAAGAAAACTGGGTGATTAAGCTTGGGCAGTTGCTTTGACTTCATGCCAGTGAATGCTCAGAGCATGCTCAGTGTTGAGTCAAGGCAAGAAAATGCATGACATTTCAACAAAACACACTTCAAGTTAAAATGTTTATAGTCTATTGTTTATAGTCTATTTACCAATGAAAAAGAAATGTGGTAATTTACACTTGTTTATAAGAAGACAACTACTGTAATCCCAGCACTTTGGGAGGCCAAGGCAGGCGGATCACAAGGTCAGGAGTTTGAGACCAGCCTGGCCAATATGGTGAAACCCTGTCTCTACTAAAAACACAAAAATTAGCTGGGCGTGGTGGTGGGAGTCCCAGCTACTCAGGAGGCTGAGGCAGGAGAATAGCTTGAACCCAGGAGGCAGAGGTTGCAGTGAGCCGAGATCGTGTCACTGTACTCCAGCCTGGGTGACAGAGCGAGACTCCATATCAAAAGAAAAGAAAAAAAAAGACAACTACTTGATATGAAGAATGTCATATGGCTGCACTAATTGCAATATGGGAAGATGTAGGAATCCGAAATAATAAAAATGTTTTGGGCATTTAAACAACGTGGGTAGATGTTAAGGCTATGAGAGTAGAACACTGCAGTGGTGCTTGAACACACTGGAACATAATATTAATGATGCTATCTATAATTTGTTGAGCATTGTTGTATTTTAAGCACTGTGCTCCGTGCTTTGAAAGGATTAATTCATTTAATCCTCAGAAAAATCACATCTAGTAGGTATCATATTTATCTCCATATTTTAAGCAAGGAAACTGTGGCTCAGAAGTTACTGGATTTGTCTCAAGAATACATACAAGTGGCATTGCTAGGATTTAAGCTTAGGCAACCTAAATCCAAAATCTGTACTCTAAATTAAATTTTATTCAACATGAAGTTGAAACTAAATCATCACAATATGTAAATTTCTTCTAGAATACAGTTTGAGGTTGTCATACATGATACTGAATTTATCTGAAACATGGGCAGAAGAAGAAGTGGAAAAACTTGTGAAAGTATGAAAAAGTTTGCAGTAGAATTTTCTAAACATATACATATAAACTAGACCCTATGCTAGTCTGCCATAATTTCTATTACAAATACCTGGGCTCTAACTTTGGCATACAGTTTACTAATATGCTTTTATACATACATAAAAGTTTAGATACTAGAAAAAAATCACTAAGAACCTCTGAAGGAGGAGGAAGATAGAACACATTGAAAGGGATTACAATGACAGGTTAAAATTTCTTAAGTGAAGTTAGTTTCTTTCATACTAGATATATCCTTACTTCTTAGACAAACAACCTCTTGACTCACTGCGCTTATTCTTGACTAAATGATAGTGTCATTATGACTGTACATATCTGAATCCATTTTAGATTTTTTTTCAGATAGAATATAGGTATATTGTTGCACTTCCCAAATTCTGAATGTTTTCAAATGGCTTATTATAACCTATTATAAATCTTTCGTAGTGCATGATAAGACTGACGAATGGATAAAATCCATCCCAAGGCAGCAGTTTTATTTCTAGCTAACTGTGCCTTCAATGGCAATTAAAGCATTGGTATTTATCATGAAAGCTAACCAATCCAACATACATGATTTTCTTTTGAATCTTAGCCATCTTGAGAAACAAAGAGTCTGCTAAGCTCTGTTCTTGTTGTAGTAGTTGTTTATTTTATTTTTCTGGATTTAGGAGACAGACACCTGCTAATCTTATCTCACTCTCTGGCCCTGTGAGAAAAAGGCCATTAGCCAAGGGAGCTTATTTAACCAGAAAGGTCTTCAAGTCCAAATGAAGCGTCTTCTGACTGGATGCAGGAGACCTGATCCCCTTCATTCTTTCTTCTGAGAGACAAGGGAGTGCCATCCACCATCCCTTTACTCACGGCCCTGTCTGCCTTTCAAAACTATGTCCAAACATCGCATGCAGGCCACTCTCGTCAAACCCTGTAATTGGCTGCCTCCCCAGACATTCCGCAAGTCCGCTAAGCCTTCATGTCCTGTGGAGTTTGTCAAAAAAGAATCTCTCCCAGAATCCCTCCCAGAGATGTTCTGTGGATTGCAAATTAACTAATAAAAATGTTCTGCAAATCTCTCCATTTCCCAAGAGAAATGAGGCCACATAAGGAACTGTATTAAAATGACCAGGAAAAGAGTCCATGCGGGGCTTCCATCAGCCAGCTGGGCATTGCTGTGGCTTAGGACCACATATGCCTCGTGACATACCTCATAGAGGTCGATCATGATGTTGCCCTCAGGGCCTCTGCTGCTCTGGACATTCTCCAAGGCCAGGGTGAAGTAGACACCACGTGTGTCTGAGATGTAGAGGTTGTACGTGTCATTCTGGTTCCATTCTTGGACCGCTGCGAACACCTGATTCTCATCGGTGCTGATAACATGCATGTCCTGTGAAAAGACACAAGGTCGTGAAGAGGGAAGAAGAGTTTTACACGTTAACCTGGCAGGCATCCAAAGAGTGTGGCATCAAATGAAGAATACCAGAATGAGCACTTTAATAGAAGGTAGCTTCCTTTTGCATATATGAGAAATAATAATTAGTTAAGCATTAATCATATATTTCCTTTGTCACTTGTGGGGTTAGGCAATAAGGTCATTAAAAAATAGGATGGAGGGGTGTTTGATAGATCAGTTTTAAATGCCTCATTACATAATTTGAAAAATACTTTCTTAAATATGTATTATTTGGAGAATCAAGCATCCTGATATTTTTGCCAAGCACAAATATGATACTTGCTCAGAAGGCATATATGGGGCAGACATGAGGAAAAGCTGGAGGGACAGAGAGAAAATAGACAAACCCTGCATCTCTCAGCGTGGCTCATGGACCAGCAGCAAGGACATCACCTGTAAGCTTGTTAGACACATAGAACCTTAGGCCTCACCTGGTGAATTGAAATCTGCATTTTAATAAGATTGCTAAATAATTACCATGCATATTAAAGTTTGAAAAGCACTGCCCTAAGGTTCAGCAACCCCCAGCCAGTCTCCTCTACCCTCCGCCCTAAGAAAATATTCACCAGAGAAACCCAAAGTACTAATCCTCATGTTAATGTGTTCAAAGACTTAGCTGCTTATCAAAACCTAAACTGAGAGGTTCTGCAGGAATCCTCCAGTGAAAAAGGGCAAAAGATAGTCTGCATAACTGACGATGTTTTCAGATCCTGGTGGTCCTGGAAGACAGAATTAAAGCAAAGGTAGCATGGAGGCAGTGAGTAAATGCCCCCGGGGTGGGAATTTCAAATTCTTTTCCCCCATTCGTAACTCTAGAGAAGAACAATGGAAGCTACCACAGTCCGAAGCTTGCTGACTCAGACCAAAGCCTGCTTTCTTCTTTAGGGGATGTCTGTTAATATGTTCTTGGCTGCATTTTACCCTTTGCCCAAGACAGTAGACATAAAACAACTTCCAAAAACCAAAAATTAAAGCTAAGTAACCAAAACAAAACAAACAAAAACAAAGATTGCATATAACCACAAAGGTAGAAGAACAACGTAGAACAATTCTTGTTTTTGGCATTGTTTAGTACTCTAATCTTTCCAGATGCACCATACTCTATTTTTGAAAAGCTTTAGGAGATCTGGCAATCTTCCTGTTAACAATTCCAGTGCAGGAAAATTCTACCTAACTACTAACCTAAATTTCTCATTGTCATATATGCCCATGTTCTCAATTAAGCAGCATTTCAGCTCTGACTCTGCTCTAGATGTTTAGGCACAAGATTCCCTCTCCTCTTTACCCTTTATCACAGTAAACTCAATCCCAGAGGGAGAAGTCCATATCCAAAGAGCTTTATATTCCTCACCTCTACTCAGGCTCAATATGACATACTCGAGTTTGGTAACATTTTTGTAGAAAGAACCCCAAGTGGAGAGGCCAAAAAATGAATCCTGCCCATTAATTTAATGTGTGCTTCTATCCACTGAATGTCTATTTACATTTCTCCTGGTAATTACAGCTCTCTCTAGGTATCTGCAGGGGGATTGGTTCCATGACTGTCCTTAGATACCAAAATCCACAGAAGTTGAAATTTCTTATATAAAGTGGTATAAGATTTGCATGTAATCTATGCACATCCTCCTGTACACTTTAAATCATCCCTGGATTACTTACAATACCTAATACGATGTAAAGGCTATGTAAACAGTTGTATCATTTATTTAATTCGTATTACTTTTTATTATATATTTTTTAATATTTTCAATCTGATGCAGAACCTGAGGAGATGCAGGTCCAACTGCACGGATTGATGTTTTTTGAAAAACAGCTGCATTCCTCTCAGGTATATTTCTATATTTCATCTAAACTTTTTTCTGCTTTCTTCTACCAGCAGCACAACAAATGAGCTTTTAGAACTGGCATTCAGAATATTCCATTTCTCTGGCAACAGCAACTGAATAGGTGATGGGCAGGTGACCCACATAAAGTCAATATGACATGTTTCTAGAATGACTGCAGAGTCATTAGGGAGAGACAAAATTAGTATCTCACTATTGGTTTGTAGGCAGTAAGAATAAAAGAGAAAATTCCACATCTGCTGGAGACATATCTTAGAGGTAAAGGATGAAACCAATCCTTACGAAAACAGGGTCAGAGGATGGAGAGAGATGGCCCAATCCTGTGACATTTTTTGATCCCTAAATGTGGACATTTAAGCAGCTGATCCCACTGCCAGACTTTTCAGTTAAAGAAGACAGTCTAGCAAAGTGACTGAAGAATGGACTTTCGAGTAAAACCACCTGAGTTCAGATCTTGGCTGTATAACTTAGCCACGTGAACTTGGACACTCTGTGTCTTATAATTTCAACCTGCAAAATAGAGACAAGGATAGTAGGTTCCCCATGGAGTGGTGAGGATGAAATCCATTAATAAGTGTTAAGCACTTCTAATAGTGTCTGGCACTTAGCATATGCTCTAGGTATGTTAGCTACTCTCAGTTAAGTGAGCCCTTACATCCCTTTCGTTGATTAATCCAGGTTCATTTGGCCTTTCTGTTTACTGCAAATACTCAAGTCCTAACTACATACACGAGAAGAAGTGGTTCACCCAAGTGTCTTTGTTGTTGTTTAAAATAAAATTTAAAATTCTTTGAACTGGGAGAAGCTACACCCAAGTGTTTGGTTTCTTTCTAACGGAGAGACTTGTCTGTGGAAATTAGCTCCAGAGCTGTTCCTGCATTGATGACCAAACCTTCCATGGCTCTCCATCCTATAGGGCAAAGACCTAAATCCTTACCTTGACATTGAGAAGCATCAAACAACTGTTCCCAATTCATCTTCCCTTCCTTGTCAGTAAGATGCAGCATAATCCCTGAAGCCAAGTTAAAATATTTCAACAATAACCTGACCGCATAGCTAATTCCCACTTCTGTGATTTACAGTGAATTTCTGCACTGGTGAACCTCTGAGTTTCTCACAATAGATATTTGATTAAATAATCCTATGCTGGAAGAGTAAAGTGCATCACCTGTACCGGTCACTTCTCCCAAGCCTTTATTTTGTAGATTTGGAAAGGAAAACACAGATGCATCAAATATTGTGGTCTAGGTCACTTAGAGAACTAATCACACAATGATAACAGATTAAAATGACCATCTCTAGATATGGGCTGAGTTCCAATCCTTCCTTTGTTTCATATAATTATGTTGAACAGCCATTTTCAAATGATATTGGTCTTAAACATTCTAATTGAAAAGTTTAAAATATTTATATAGCAACTTTTTTCTCCTTCCCTAAACCCTGTTTCTATTGGGAAAAATGTGCTTTTTC
>NW_012101809.1:8410402-8432061 GCF_000951045.1 Mandrillus leucophaeus
AAAAAAAAAACAATGTTGTTAGGATTTTAGAAGACTTGAAAATTTTCAAGTTTCAAGTTTGGAAAACTTGAAAAATGTTTTACCACTTTAAAACGGTAAAACATTTTAATTAACGGTGAATTAAAGAGCTTTCTTGCTCATTGGACATTCTAAACCTTCAACATACCAGCGAGCTACTGTTACTCTCTAGGCAAGAAACACAGAATGGAGTTTCTTTCTTTTTTCAGACATATTTGACCACACCGCCAAATTCTCAGGAAGGATTACTAAGGACATTTTATTCTAAGTAACACACATGAGAAAATATTGTTGTGAATCTAAGCTCCTTATTTAAAAAAAAAAAAATGAAGAAAAGAGGCATTGACAAACCAGCCCAAGGTTTCAAAGCAAGTTAGTGACAGATCTGGGTCCCTAATCCAGGTCTCCTGCTGCAAATAAAGCAGCCTTCACATCACCTGCATCTTGGTCCACATCGATCTTCCACCATGGAGACAACTAGATCCATGCTAATAATAATATTACCTTGCTTTTATAGAGTATCTGTCCTCCAAAATGCTCAAAGCACTTTCGTATGTATTGCCTCATTTATCTCACTTGAGTAGCTCAGAATGGGTTCCGAGCAAGTTAAGGAAGACTGTCACTACGTTTGCCTGTCTGGAGGGCCACGTGCTCTTAACGGCAACAGCAATATTAAAATCTCCCTACTGCCTATCATTCTTTACTATTATATTATTAAACATTTTTTTGAGCACAGCTCAGGGTGACTATGATCTTTCAGGAGCTGATACAATGGTAGTGGGTGATTAAAGAAAATTGAGCATAAAAGTGCTGGTTTGTCTCGATTCCTTTGGTCGGCATGAAGCGTTGTTCATTTCCAGTTGCACCAGCCCTGACTCTGACAGAAGGCCATGAAATACATGCACCTTTGTCGCAGACCACTCCACCCAAGCTGGGGTTTCTTTTCGAAGGTATAATGGGATTATAATAAAGAATCTCATTGCCTTAAATAATAAACACCCACCTGGATCAAATAATACAATCGTTTGCTGTACTAGCCCCTATGTTTTCTGGTAACAAGCTAAATTAATCACTGCATTCTACCCTCAGAACCCAGATGAGACTGAGTAATGGAACATGATCTTCTGGGAGAACAGGAGGAAGAAGACAGATATAAATTCGGGTTCAAAGTAAAACGTTTTCCTTCCATATTGGCTAGATGCCACTGGGGGCAACTGTCAGCAATGATCTGTGAGATGGCTATGAACAAGCAATGCAAAGTATCTGTTTCCCCAACCTCCAGCAATGACTCTACAAACGTTTCTTTGATTTTAAAGTATGATTTCTGGGGCTCCTTAAGTCAATGGGATTTTCTTCTTAATGCCCCTGACAGTATATGGAATTTTGAGGAGGTGATGATGCTATGTTTTAATAACAGAAGCTATAAATTTACCTTCAAGGTAAGAAAGTATAATATAAAAAATACACTACCTTAAGAGTCAGGAGACTTGAGTTCTAGCCTCAGTTATGCTACAAATAGCATTTGATTTCGACCGAAATTTATGTCACTTAAAGAGTTTATACCCCACTAGGCGCGGTGGCTCACACCTGTAATCCCAGCACTTTGGGAGGCTGAGGCAGGTGGATCATAAGGTCAGGAGTTCAAGACCAGCCGGATCAATATGGTGAAACCCTGTCTCTACTAAAAATACAAAAATTAGCCAGGCTTGGTGGCATGCGCCTGTAGTCCCAGCTACTCGGGAGGCTGAAGCAGGAGAATCGCTTGAACCCAGGAGGCAGAGGTTGCAGTGAGCCAAGATTATGCCACTGCACTCCAGCCTGGGTGACACAGCGAGATTCCGTCTCAAAACAAACAAACAAACAAACAAAAAACAGTTTATTCCCAAGAGTGCACATAAGATGAGGATATGGTCTCCATTTCCACATCCCTCTTGAACAGCAGCAGCATGTCATTGCATTGAGGATAATTCTTTTTTTTAAGGTGCAAATCCTGCAAGTCAACTACTTCATTTATTAGTCAATCAAAGAAACAACAATTTATTTCAATGCTCAAAAGGAAAAGAAAAAAAGAAAAACCCGGCACTGTTGTATTTATTGAGTTAACATATTCATTTCTCTGACAAACCTTCCTAAGAGATTATCAGGGGTAATTTGAACGACACTCAGTTTTCCTTTTACATAGTGATGTTATCCAATTCTTATCTAAGGCACAACTTCAATGTTGTAAATTCGTGTTTTATTGGAAAAAAAAGAAAAACACTTAAGCCAAATCAAGAACAAGAACTTAAATGTATCCAGACACAGACATACATACAGTTCCGGATAATTACCACAGTCATCAATCTCTCAGCAGCTGAAAATAACAACTACGAGCATAGCTATAGTTCTTTGGAGTTAATAGTGCAACTCAATGTGTGTTACTACCTCTAATGGACTGAGGCTTACAGCCCACCTTTCACTATGTTAGGGTTAGGGTAGGGTGGTAGCCAAGAGAGAGAATTCAGCCTGGAGAAGCCAGAATAATCTGTCACCACTAGCTCTCCCGGGAGAGGAGGTCTGCTGTGCCCTTGTGTTATGTCTATTATATGACTTCCTGGGCAGCTATCTGGTGTTGGTTCAGGTCAACATACTACAAAGTCATGGATGAAAATACAAGAGAAAGAGGCATGGAAACTCAATTAAAAAAAAAAAAAAAAAGTTATGTATGTTCTTTGTACAACCCAAAGTCTTCCAAGTTGAGCTAGAACTCTATTTAAACCTGCAGAGTCCCTTTCTTATAGCCACATACATCTCCCATGCTCTAAGATTAAGGCACAATACATTTACAGTTCCTAGTCACTTCAAATACATCACAATGGCAGCAAGATCGCAAACACACAGCTTTGAGCTCCCAAGTCAGTTTGACCTCCACTAGGTGGCGCTCCATATTAACGCAGTTCTTCAGCACCTTCTGGAAAGACAGCCTGGGGCTGTCAACAGTTGAGGGTCTTTAACTTTTGCTTGTCTCTGTCTTCCAAAGGGTATGCCTTTGGGAAAGTCTAAAAAATTAGCTGCGCCTCAGAACGCTAAAGACAACCAGTCACATAAGTTTACAGAGAGCTGATTGGCTGAGAGAGAAAGCAAAGGCTGGTGCCACGTCACAGCATCGCCGCTCAGTAAACAACTGATAATCAAACCAGACAGAAATGGATTGCAGCTGTTGCACTGATACATAACACATCCAAAAAATATTTTCTGTCTTGTTGGAAAACCAATACATACGGCTTGAAAATCTTTACTACTGAAAATCAAATCAATTATTAAAATTCTTATGAATGCTCCTATAGCAACAATCCCAGAGAGAGAGAGAGAAGAAAGAGAAAAAGAGAAAGTAAGATGAAAGAGAGAGAAAAAGAAAGAGAAAAGGAGAAAGATGAAAGAAAAGAAAGAATGAGAAAGGAAACAAAGAAAGAAAGAGAAAGAAAAGAGAAGAGAAAAGAAAAAAGAAAAAGAAAAGAGAGAGAGAGAGAAAGGAAGGGAGGGAGGAAATAAGAGAAGGATAATAAGAATGGTCAAAAAGACAGTAGGCAGAGCAAACCTGGGAAACAGAGATGAGAGATATAAATAAAACATGACTATGAGAGGTTGAAAGAGTCCTTGGGAAAGGGATGGAGGCTGGCTTCTGTGAATGAGAGTCAAGAGTGAAATGAAGAAAGTGATCTAGGCCATACCTTGGGCAAAGCATATTTCGGAAGCTTCATTTGGGCAAACGCATTCCTTCGGTAAGACACGTAGTAATGTGGCCGCCCTCCTGATGTCAGCTGGATCATAAAAACAAGATTGTAAGAAGCTCAAGCTACGATGACAGACACAGGTCACAGAACAGCGACCTGAATGGAAGGAGGTAGTTTCCAACACAACAAATGGCATTAATGTCTACTGCAGACACGTGTAAAGAATTGGCATTCAGTTCAAACACAACTTATAAAGAGTATGTGAGCTGGTCAGAGGCCCAAACTGAACCTACTGGACAAAAATACAATTCTTAAATTTGCACTGTGGCTCAGATGCCAGAAAACATTTTGAGTTATTTTTTTCAAATGATACTAACCTTGGGGTACACTGGCTGATTGCCATCACCAGCCCAGGTCTCTAGACCCAAGTCTATGACCCTACAAGTAGGTAGGTCCCTGTGCCATATCAGAATGAAACGGCCCAAGTCAAACAGTGGCAGAGCTGGAGGCTCACATTTCTGGGCACTGAATTCCAGTTTGATGGTGTTACACTGATGATTATGGGCACATGGCACAGACAGGAGTGCTGGCGTATCAGACACAAAACCAGGCTAGGATTGTCGTCCAAATTCAATGTAGGTCTCTTCTATTTAATTTTATTTATTTATTTATATATTTGAGATTAAGTTTCACTGCTGTTACCCAGGCTGGAGTGCAATGGCACCATCTCAGTTCACTGTAACCTTCACCTCCCAGGTTCAAGTGATTTTCCTGCCTCAGCCTCCTGAGTATCTGGGATTGATTACAAGCCCTTGCCACCACATCCGGCTATGTTTGTATTCTTTTAGTAGAGATGGAGGGTTTCACCACGTTGCCCAAGCTGGTCTCGAACTCCTGACCTCAGGTGATCGACCCACCTCGGCCTCCCAAAGTGCTGGGATTACAGGCATGAGCCACTGCGCCCAGCCTTTTTAAAATTTTTTTAAAGCTAAATCTCACTGTATTGCCCAGGGCTAGAGTGCAGTGGCACAATCATAGCTCACTGCACCCTTCAACTCCTGGGCTCAAGCAGTCCTCCCCAGGAACTGAGACTAAAAGCAGGTGCCACCACAGCCAGTTCCCCTCCAATTTTGTCCAAAGCATGCAGCTCAATGAATCCTGGTGGGTGTGAGAGAAGGCAGGAAGGGGTGTGGTCTCCAGTCCAGCATATGAGCAACCTGCAGGGCACAGTGTCAAGGGCACCACCACCAGTCTCTCTTACTCCTTTGCAGCCACCCTTAAACTCTTTAAATGCCTGGAGTTTCAATGACAGCTGGAGTTTGCATACCCAGAAGGTCGGCAAATGTGCATGTTCATCACATTAGGAATGTGACTTGGAAAGTTATCATCTTCACTGTCATGTGGCCAGATCACCTCTTAGGTCTAGTGAGGGGCTACAGGATGTTCATGGTGACATGGGTAAAGACTGTATGAAATTCCAAATGCAGAACTGATTCTCATTTGTAAGTCATAGATGTGGATCACAAACTGTTATTAGAAACCAGAAAAGGTTCCTAGGAGCGGCACTGATAACAGAAATGAATTATTATAGACAGAACCAATACGTGTAACTATTCGAATGTCCCTTGACAATTTGATGCTGAAATTGTCCGAGTATTAATTACTAATTTTCCTGAAGAATAAAGAAATGGGGTGTGTGTGTGTGTGTGTGTGTCTGTGTGAGATCACATGTGAAACATTTTAAAAGTACACAGGCCAATGGGCACTTAAACAAATGGCCTCCTCGAAGCATGTAATTAAATATTCTAAATTCCAATTTCTTGTCGAAATAAATGTATTACTGTCTAGAATGGGTCTTTATGTATAATTTTATATATACATATAAGCTATTTAGTAATTGTACCTTTGTCATTTTTAACATGGAAGGCGGTAACTGAGTTTTTAAATGCATTGTCCAAACAAGCTTAAATTTCTCCTTGAATGCTGAAAAGCAGTGCAGCATATTTGCTTCTTGTCTCTACTAACAACTCAGGAAACTTCAGCTTCTTACACTGTTCTCCACTCTCCTGGGGGTGAAAAACCTGGCTGAATATATCTGCTCTGAAGTGTCTTTATTCTAATCACAGTTGGTGCATGACAATAAAAGCTGACTACTCACCCCCTGGCCTCTGCCTCCCACTATCTCCAGCCACCCCACAGCTTCCCTTCCCATTCTTGCTTCTCCACTTTTAAAGTGGGTATTGGGGAGGGGGCTGATTGGCTGACCCTTCCCCAGATAGAAAGAGACTGACATATTTGTTCAGTCCCTTTGATAACTGGAAGCTTCTTTGGAATGCAGGTGTAGGGGACAGATCGTACTGTGCATCATCCTAGAGACAATCTCATTCCTCTCTGTGATGCCTTCATGACCCCACATGGATAAGATCCTCCGGACACAGCCCAAAGAAACTCATTACTATTCTGTTACTATAGAAGATTCCACATTCAGTAATTATCCTTTTGTTGAAAAGATAGTGATTTTCCCCTCTCTCCCTACCTCCTTCCCTCCCTCCCTTCCTCTCCTTTTGACTCTTAATGGAGTGTAAAGCAGGCAAAAGGGACTGCAATAGGGACAGAAACAAGGAAAATAAAGGTTTCTGAGACAATCAACAGAAGTGGATTTTTCATACCTGAACAAACACATAATGATCCTGAACAATCAAAGAGTCTGGGTCAATGTAGCCTGGAAAAGGTTGATTCCTGTTGGCCTCTGTACAGTTCTGCATTCGGCAAGTTAGATAATGTGAATCTAAAAATAAATAAATAAATAAAAAACATGGGGTTAAGGGGGATATACAGATAGAGCTTTAGAGTCAGGGTGGACATTTGCTATTTCCCTTACCATTTCCAATTCTTTTTTTTTTTTTTCTTTTTGAGACTGAGTCTCGCTCTGTCGCCCAGGCTGGAGTGCAGTGGTGCCATTTCGGCTCACTGCAAGCTCTGCCTCCCGGATTCACACCATTCTCCTGCCTCAGCCTTCCAAGTAGCTGGGATTACAGGCTACCACCACCATGCCTGGCTAATTTTTTGTATTTTTAGTAGAGACGGGGTTTCACCGTGTTAGCTAGGATGGTCTTGATCTCCTGACCTCGAATTCGCCCGCCTTGGCCTCCCCTCCCAAAGTGCTGGGATTACAGGTATGAGCCACCGTGTCCCGCCACCATTTCCAATTCTCTAAACAAGTCTCATAATCTTTGTTAAATACATTATTGTCATTGTTATTATTTAAATTATTATCATTATTATTTTACTCACTTGCTCTCAATGCCACCTACAACATCTCCTGGTGTTTCCATCAAGTCTTGATATCCTAGAATACTAAACTCTTGCTAATTATTTTTTTTCCTCCCAAACCCAAATGAAAATATTTTTAAAAAACTGGCAATAATACTTGCGATTTCATGGTCAATTTTTTCTCATTAGTAGGTTTCACCTTCACACTTTGATCTTTGACAAACAGGAAAACACACATACATTTAATCATTCATCATCTAATGATAAAAATGATGTTGTTATAAGATTCTAAGTTAAGATAAGGGTTTTTCTTTCATAATTCATTCGAAGTAAAATAGAGCTGGGCACTGTGGCTCATGCCTATAATCCCAGCGCTTTGGGAGGCCAAAGCAGGCGGATCATGAGGTCTGAAGCTCACAACCAGCCTGGTCAAGATGGTGAAACCCCGTTTCTACTAAAAATACAAAATTAGCTGGGCGCGGTGGCAGGCGCCTGTAATCCCAGCTACTTGGGAAGCTGAGGCAAAAGAATCACTTGAACCCAGGGGACGGAGGTTGCAGTGGGCCAAGATCACGCCACTGCACTCCAGCCTGGATGACAGAGGGGGAAGAGTCTGTCTCAAAAAAAAAAAAAAAAAAAAGCAAAACTGATTTGGGAGGAGTTCCCCTTGAGTCAAGACTTTGCTTTTATTTTACAATTGGATCGATTGACACCCTGGATCTCACCCGATCATCTGATGATAAATACAATATCATTAATGAGAACTCTTACATCAGTTTGATCTCTATTACTGGAAATATATTTTATGAAGGAGGCTATTCCTGTTTTTTGAGCACACTATCCTGGTCTGTATCTAATCAGATGATGTTACTCCCTTACGTAAAATGCCTTTTGCCTCATTGCCTTGAGAATAAATTCAAACTCTCCACCACCCACCATGCCAACCCTCCAACCTCCCCCACTTCTCACCATGCTAATCTCTTCTTCTCTCTCTGTAATTCTTCTAATCCACCCTACTTTATGTTCAGGAAGTTGGCCAAACCTTCTACCACTTTAAAGACTCTATTTGTATTCCCTCTGCCTAAAATGCTTCTCCCCAGGCTGTTCTCAAAGCAGGTTCTAGATTTTGGCTAGCTCACTGTTACATCCGAGGATCTTCCATGATTATTCTTTATCACGCACCATCCCATTAATTCTCTCTATGGAATTTATCACAATATAAAATTACCTTGTTATTTCTTTTTTACTGAGCCCTGCTCCCATTAGAATGTAATCTCCATAAAGACAAATGCCTTTTTTGTTTTGGTTGTTGCTGTTATTCACTCTCGTGCCCACCAGATCCTAATACTGTTGCCGGCACACAGTAGCCAATAAATGAATATTTGTCGGAACATGCCACTTATTGAAATATATCCTTTAGAGTATAAAAAAGAAGTTATTTTACTTGTTTTTGATGCTTAATGAGTAGGTGGGTTTGATTTTAAGATACCAGAGACTTATGCAGAAATCCACTTTTCCAAATGAAAATACCAGAAGATGATTATTTACATGAAATTGAGGTGGGAAATAGTATGTCGAGAGACAGATAAGCTAGATATAAGGATTCAGTAAAGATTTCTCTTAAGAAAACTAGGAAGGCGAAGTTGTCCAGGACCACCTTTACTTAAGGAACTTGTGTGTACCTGTATTCTGCAAAGAGTGCCACTAGGGGTCGGCATACACTCTTGCTCCCTCTGACCAATGACTGATGGGGTTTCTGATAAACTCTCAGGAGACAGTGGAGAGCCTTACACAACATCTTCCTTCACCCCGCTGCCATTTCCCAAGATGGGGATAGCTCTCAAGCGCTTTAACCTGTCTAGTCCTGGTGTGAAGCCACCTCCAAAATTAAATTAGAGTCCTCTATTCTTCCTTCCTCATCTCCTTTTTCAGGCATTCCTGTAATTTCATGTTAGAGCAGAACACAGGATCTTTTTAAAGACAGTTTTTGGGACTCATCCCTTCCCAGAATGATCCTCCCTCTAGCACACAAAATCTTTACCTCACAATTTTACACTCTGCCAGACCATTTTACAGCTTTTAAGTGACTTCTGTTTTCCAAAATGTAGCTTGGGGGTCATAGAAACAACGGAGATTTATGACAATAAGAACTGGGCTTGAATTCTGGTGTGGTTTATTTATTAGCTGTGTAGTTCATAGGAAACCCTTTCATCTTCCCGAGCCTTGCTGTTACTGCAGTGCTAACCAATGTTCCGTCTTGGTTTATCTGTTCGTGGTACAGAAAGCTAATCACTGAGACAATGAGTATTGCTAAGGAAGAAGACTTGAATTAGGTGCTACAGCTGAGGAAACGGAAGATCAGTCTCAAATCTATCTTCCTGAAAAACTAAAATTAGGAGTTTATATAGCAGGGAAGAAATGTAACCATGTGTGGGAAAATAGGAACTAAGGGGTGTAAGGAAGAAGAGCTGGTCAACAGCAAGCAAGTTGTCAGTTAGGCAATCAGGATGGGTGAGGGATCTGGTGTCTTATTGTCTAGATGCAGTGATCTGGTAAGCTTAAGTTCCTTGATGGTATCTGGGAGGCCTGATGGTTGGTTTCCTGATAAAGCAACTCAGATGAGAACTCGGATAAAACAAATGTAACTTTCTCAAGTTTGAAGACTGGGAGGATCAATTTCTGTGTTCATTCAAAAGAAAGCATAAACATCATGTTCTATGGGACAACTGGACCAGTTTCACTGCTTCCTTCATCTATTAAAGGAGGATGCCAATATCAATTATCTTGTACTTTAGCTGTAAGAATTAAAATAACATATATGCTCAATGTTTTGAAACTCAAACTCACACAGACGTTAGTTGTTACGACTAAGAATGATAATACTTCTGTTTTCTGTTTTGCTACCTTTCATAATGATGAGCTTTGGGAACACGCTTAAAAAGACTAGTTAAGCCAAATTTAAATATTCCAGTTGTATTTCTGAATCAGGTACTTTGGTGAGCTGCTGAACACCCATTTTTCTCTGCCTTTTTGCTGAAATATCCAATATGGGATCTGTCAGCTCATCTTTTCTCCATGTGACTCAGAAGTTCCCATATGCAGGAATGAATGTTGTCACTCTAAACCCACTCAAGCCTTCCTTCTCCACTTGCCATTGGTTGTTTTAGAAGGGGGCATTTAAACCTAGTATTGGTACATGAGAAGTGAGGAGAGAGCTTTTAAGGGGAAGCTGAGAGATATCAGGAGATACAGCAGAAGATCTTCTGCCTCTGTAAACACTGTGTCTCAATGTGAATGGCTCTAGGCTTCTGGTTGCCCAAAGGAGCCAGTCTTACAGTCAAGCTTACTCAATGAGTATGACAACTAGATGGAAAGTACCCATTCCCTAATGACATCATTGAGCTGTTGATGGTACTGAGCCTCGAGCTGCCCAACCTCTGTGCCTCTTGTTATGTGAGATAATGAACAAAAAGCAATGGCTAAACACAATAAGAACTTGATTAGGAGGTCTTGAGCTTCTAATTACAAATACAATTTCCAACTAGAACTTCTAAGACTGACACCTAATGAGGACTTGATGCATACACAATTCTTGTTTTATTTGTATTAATGTCTGATGGCTCTTTTCTTTTCCTTAAGACCTAAATCTCCTCTTCAGAGGTCCCTGTACAAACATAAGATGAAAAATAACAACATATTCCTTTCATGTTTCTAACTCATCTATATAGAAATTATTATCTAAGGGATTTTAGGGAGAAAACAAAGATGGAATCTAACATTTGTTAATCATCTATGAGCCAGGCAGTCTGAAACGTGTTCACATAGCTATAGTACATTTAATATTCACAACACTACAGAGTATATCAACTGATTTTGCAGATAAAGAGAATGAAGCTAAAAATTAGTGATTTGTAGAAATGGCAGTATGTGGTTGCAACATGCTTAGACTGACTCCAACTTTGGTTTATTTCTACCATACTATGTTACATGAAAAATCCCAGTGAGTTTGGGGCCAATCTTTGTTAAGTCTGGCTTCTATCTAAGGTTCAAACAGATACCCCTAGATGCAAAACATGAACACCTTAACATTTTTGAGTGGTAATTTGGCAATATGAATCAAGATACTTAAAAATGTGGGACCAGCCTGACCAACATAGTGAAACTCCACCTCTACTAAAAAAGAAAAAAAACAAAACAATTAGCCAGACATGGTGGCATGTGCCTGTAATCCCAGCTACTTGGCTGGGAGTCTGAGGCAGCAGAATCACTTGAACTCAGGAGGTGGAGGTTGCAGTAAGCCGCGATCATGGCACTGCACTCCAGCCTGGCAACAAGAGTGAACTCTGTCCAAAAAAAAAAAAAAAAAAAAAGAGAGATACCCTTTGACCTAGGGTTTATTTCTGAGAATTCTATGTAAGGAAAAAGTCAAAGATCAATGCAAAGATTTAACAACTAAGATATTTATTAGTGTTATGTATAATAAAAAATTTTGGAGAAAACATAATGGTCAACAATAGAAAAAGAACTTAATAAACTATGGAACATTTAGAGTTTGCTATTAAAATCTTGCTTTTATGAGGGAATGCTGAATATATTTTATATTATAGAAGTAGGTTACCAATTAGTAATATTATTCCAATGTTAATTTCCTAGCTTTGGAAAATATACCATGGTTACGTAAAACGTTAATGTTAGAGGAAGCTGGGTATAAAGTACATGTATTCTGTACTATCTTGGGTACCTTTTCTGTGTATCTAAAATTATTCCAAAATAAAAGTTTTTAAAAAGTAGGTTACCAAAATATGTGCATTATGGACCTGAGGTTTTTTTGCAGGTTGTATATATAGATATCTATAAATGTATGTTTGCACAGGAAAAATGAATAAAAGATATATATGAGATGTCAACAACAGCGGAGACGCACTAATGTGAAAGAGTTGGCAATCTGCACAACAAATCCCTAGTCCAGCCCCTCTATAGCCAGGCAAGTAGGGGAGGGGGGGAGTCAAGATGGGCTGTGAGATCAACTGTCTCTCTCTGCTTGTTCTTTCTCTACTTCCCATGCCGCATATTGCTATTGAGCTGTGCAATAAGGCTACGTTTGGTCTGAGAATTACCAAGTGTAAAAGTCGGGACACAAGAAAAGCCCCGGAAGAGGTCTTCAAACCACTTCTTCCTCTGAGTGGCTCAAAGTGAAATTTGCAAGCTGAAGGGGAAATGATCCATTTTGAATAGTCTGCCCATGGTAAAGTGTTCCTGGTTTGTTCCCTTTCTGCTCCTAATGGAAACAGAAAGAAATTGGCTGCACTTCATAATGAGGGACCAATCACTCTTATTCCCCCTGGGGCTTGCTGTAATAGCATTAAGTATGATGAACTCGTTCCATATTCAATTCTGGTGAGTGTATGATGTGATTCCATAGGAAGTATCTTGTAATTTGGCATTAATTAATGTCAATTAATGCATGCAACTGCTAGACATTAGAATTAATTTCATTACTTTTCCTACACAGATGTTTTCCTTGCCACAGGTAATTAGGACACTGTGCTGTTCTTTTCAAGCATCTTCACTCTCCGCAACAGCTGCTGCTTAGAATAATGCAATCCCCATCCACCCAAAACCTATGCTGTTCTAGAAAAGGGAAGCTGCTTTTAAAAAGGTAGGCTTTGAACAGAGGATCAGAGGTTTAAATGCAGGCTCAAGGCCTGCTAGCTTAGTAAATCACTCCACATCTCCAAACTCTGATCTACAAAATGGGAATAAACAATATCCATCTTGCCAGAAGTTATGACATTTGATTGCCTTAGTCCTGAAATGTGTTGAGTCTAGCACCAGGTTAGACTGTACTCACATAATAGTAGCTGTAGTTGGTATTTAAGTCCTCTCTCTTCAATCACCAATACTGCTCACTGTGTCTCAAGCTAACCACCTATAAAGTACTAAGGATATTTCTACCTGAGGCAGCTCCTCTCCTCTCCTCTCCCCTTCCCTACCCTCCCCTGCCTTCCCCTCCTTTCCTTTCCTTTCTTGACAGAGTCTCACTCTGTCACCCAGGCTGGAATACAGTGGCAGCAATCTCGGGTCACTGCAACCCCCCGAGTTCGAGCGATTCTCCTGCCCCAGCCTCCCAAGTAGCTGGGACTACCATGCCCAGCTAATTTTTGTATTTGTAGTAGAGATGGAGTTTCACCATGTTGGTCAGGCTGGTCTCGAACTCCTGACCTCATGATTCATCTGCCTCGACCTCCTGGGATTACAGGAGTGAGCTACCACACCTGGCCACTTCTTTCTTTTTATATTCAATTTTTATTTGGGTTAAAGATTTTTTTCTTTTAAGTATGTTTTTAAAAACACCATGAAAAAATATTCTTCTTGTATAATAATTAATACAAATACAAATCTTCTGCATAGGCAGTACAGCGTGTGGCAGTGGTTAGCAGACAGCACTGCAAAATAAGTAGGGCTACAAGGAGAATGTGGAAGTCACCTCTGCACCCAACACACAGGGCCAATCAGTGGGTATGGCAGGTGTTCCGTCTTCCTGTTGGAGGGATCTTCGAAGTCCTAGTTCCATCTCCAGCATGGCGTGTGACTCTGAGAAGGTCACTGACCAAGCTCGGTTTTAGACTATTTCTTTCCATAATGAGAGTTATTAGAAGCTTAGAAACAAAAAGGATGCTACAAATCAGACTATGACTTTAAGATCCAATAAATCTTTACCATAAATTATCCACTGAAACCTGTTTCCTTCCCACTGCTGCCAAAACAAAACAAAGCTCTGTGATGTTGCTGGCAAGTCTGTGTCTTGAGGGCTTCTGCTATTTCTAAACGGCATGCTTATTCCTGGCTGACTCCCTATGTTCATTCAGAGAGTTCTGCTGGTTTCAACTGTCTTTTCCTTTCCTGTTACTCAGTCCAAATACTTCCTGGACCTTCTTCTGGGAAGTTTTTCCTGGGGCTTAGACAAACCTTTCCATCCCCAGAATGTCACTGGTAACAGCAGCAGCAGCATTAACCTCCAAAATAACCAGAGCAACCTTTCCTCGGGGTCAGGAACTGTGCTAAGTGGATCACATGTTTTTTCTCTCTTAAACTTTGTTTAAAATCCAGGCTGGGCTCGGTGGTTCACACTTGTAATCCCCAAACTTTGGGAGGCCGAGGCAGGTGGATCACTTGAGGTCAGGAGTTCGAGACCAGCCTGACCAACAGAGCAAAAAAATATATTACAGATCTCTGGGACTCTATCCATCCATTCTATCATTCAACACATATTTATTTAGCACCAAATACTTTAATTTTCCCTAATATTGCAGAAGTTTAATTATAAACAAAGCTAGAAACGATGCAAGCAAGCATAAGCACTTTAAAACTCACCTATTCCTCATTGTTTCCACTTGGAAACAATTTAAATCAGCAATTTAAGCAATCTGTTTAAAAGTAGAACAGATTTTAAAGCCCATACAAGTGCATATAACTTTTCCTTTTGTTCTACTGCTCTATTACTTGTTTTGAAACTTTTGTATTAAATGTACTCACTCATCTCACACACACACACACACACACACATACACAAGTCAACACGCTGCTGTTCATATACATTTAATTCCTATCATTATTCTAGTGCCCTCTGTCACACGTACCAGCTAGAAATTGAGAATGTCAAAAGTGAGATTCTAGTCTTGGCTCCAGAAAGTTTACACAGAGGACAAGCTACTTCTGTAAAAATTATAAACTGACATCAGATGTTCTAGCTTGGCATGATGAGTTTGTGATTTAGCATTGCTTTCTTCTATGAAATTTCTTGATTTGGGACCGGTGTAATTGACTAAATATTGTATTTTATTGTTGGCCTTTAGGCATTCAGGAGGCCATGACTACTACAGGGAAAATTCTGGGATCATAAAATTTAGCCAAGCATGAAACTAAAAACTGGGAACACGAGAGAGAAAACGAAAAGCATACTATTAGGTTGGTGCAAAGAGTCACTGTGGTAATTGCCAAAAACCGCAATTACCTTTGCACCAATTTGATAATATAAATACAGAAAGTTCCCTGTCCAATTACAGTGCAGCATGATGAGAGCATCCTAGGAGGAATGGAAGTGCTATGGGCTTGCTGGTGAGACATTCAGTCCTCCTACCTCTGCACAGATGTTTTGCTCTGTCCTAGAAACTTTTCCTGTGACTCTGAATTTATTTCACTTTGTATCACACAGAGCTGTGGACTTGTTATTCCTCCATGGCCTATTTAGTCCTCGTTAGGCTAGAGACTATTTTACTATTCAGTCTATGTTATAGAGGGAATTACTTTTGTCAGGGATGGGGACATTATGGAAGAGCTGAGGGAAAGCCTAGAAGGCTACCTGGAATGATGACAAGGATAACTCATCATTCTAGAAAGAAGGAGCACTGGGCAGGAGCACAGAGGCATGAGAGAATGTGAGATGTGTTTGGGGAACACTGGCTGTGTGTTTTGCAAGAAAGTCCTACTGGAAACCCACACTGGAACCTAGTTTAGTTGGATAAAGACGGAAAATTATACACAAGGTCACACTCAATCATGGAGAACTGAGAAGCATATCACATAACTTTCCAAATTAAGTTTACAAAGACAGTAGGGGGCAAGGGAAGGAGTTAAAGAGAGACAGAGAGAGAAGGATAAAAAGTAGGAAAAAAAGAAGAAAGCAAGCAGGAATGAAAGTGGAAAGCGGGCAGGAAGAAATAAAACTGTTTAGCTCATGGAGGAGAAAGCATACAGTTTCCAGTTTCTTCTCCAGGTGTTTTATTTTTATTTTTGGAAGGGGGAGAGAGGGGAGAGGGTGTGCACATTTATTTAGATGTGTCTACATGCTATAAGATTAATTTCAGAACAGAGAGACACTGCCTTTAAAACACGTGGACACATTCAATCAACAATTTCTTCTTTTCTCTTCTTTCTCTTTCTTTCTTTTCTTTTTTTTTTTTTGTTTGTTTGTTTTAGATGGAGTCTCTCTCTGTTGCCAGGCTGGAATACAGTGGCACCATCTTGGCTCACTGCAACGTCTGTCTCCCAGGTTCAAGCGATTCTCCTACCTCAGCCTCCCAAGTAGCTGGGACTATAGACAAGTACCACCACGCCCGGCTAATTTTTGTATTTTTAGTACAGACGGGGTTTCACCATGTTGGCCAGGATGGTCTCGATCTCTTGACCTCATGATCCAGCAGCTTCAGCCTTCCAAAGTGCTGGGATCACAGGCGTGAACCACCACGCCCGGCCTCAATGAACAATTTCTTAATTATTTTTATCACCCTCCGTACCAGCTATCATACCTGAAACACAGGAGATGCTCAACAAAGAACAGTATGGCACAGTCCTTGTCTCAGTGGAATAAAGACAGATGACACGTTTGCCCGCCCCTCCCTCTATTCCAGCCACTTGGCCTTCTGTAATGCCTCAGCCATGCTAAGTATGCTCATATCCATACCCTTTGCATGTACTCTTCCCTCTGTCTGGAATGCTCTTCCAGCAGGCAGACACACAGCTCTCTCCCATATTTCCATATAGACTTGGCTTAAATACCAAATGCCACCTTATCTGAGATTTCTTCTTTGATGGCCCTCTTTCTCTGATCACTCTCTATTCTCCCCCACTCTGTTTTTCTCATACATTTGTAGCTCCACTTCTCATACAAATGCTTCATACATTTTTTATAACATCTCCCCTAACTAGAAGGTAAACTTTATGAGAGCAGAGCCTTTGTATCCATTCCTAATCATCCCTCATTCATGCCTAGAAGAGCATCTGATGTGGTGTAGATGTCCAACAATATTTTTTGAATGAATGAATAATAATAGGTCCAGAGTGAAACAGACCTGGCTTTAAATCCTAACTCTGAAACAATGGAAAAAACACTTAAATATTTGTAAGCCCCATTTCCCCATCATTAAAATGAGGAAAATAAGAATAGTATCTACCTCCAAGGGTTGTTATAAGTAAGGCAGCTGAAAAGTACCCAGTATGCTCACACCAGATAAGTAATAGGAATACAATGCATGATCCTAGCATCACTGTTGCTTAAGCATTTAGAGGACAAAGGAAGAAAATATGTGAGTAAATGCCAGGGTCTTTATGATGCTACGTTTTTTAAGCAGGAGTCAGAAACATTAGACATTTTTCAACACTTGGGGATTGCCACATCTGCATCTTACATGGAGTGCTGCTATAGTATTCCGAGGGATCCCAAGGACCCAATAGACGCCTAGATCTTTGTCCTAAAGTTAAGGTCTGTGAGTGAAAAGTTTTTTGTGCACCTTTGTTCTCTCAGCCTCAGCATGGAATATAAGGGCACAGACCTTCATGCAGGTGGGTGGGCACCTGGGAAGCAGAAGAAGTGGCATATAATGGCTACAAAGAACCCGATTTGAAAGCTGCCCAGCAGAGCCTGTTGTTGTACTGTCACTATCAGGCTTTTCAATGCTGTGCTAGGAGGCCCGTGTTATCTTATTTCATGCTTTTCTGGTTGGTTGTTAGGGCTGTCTTCAGGTTACTAAATCAGAGAGGTCAAGTGGATGTCACTAGTCATTGAAATCAAGAGCCTTTTGCAATATGAAATATGGGGTCAGAGTAACACTGCTAGAAAAAAAAAAAAAAAAGCATAGTACTAGATTCTGGCTATACCAGCTAAACCTTGTTGCTTTATTTGGGGATAGAAGAGAGGTGAGAATGTGCATTTTCTCAGCATGCTGGGAAGTGGTAAGGATCTGTCAGAATCTGAAGCTGACCAGAAATGGAAACGTCTAACCTCTTCCAAGCTCTACCTTGGAAGTTATTAATAAATTGACTAAAAAAAGAAGATAAAGGAAGACTATGAAATGCGAGGTCTAATAATGGCAACTGTTGTGCTAGCGTTGGAACTTTGGCCAAAGTGGGGGGTGCCAATTTGATATTTTTAAATGTGTATATCAATGCCAAAGGTTTCACATTTTCTATTCAAGAGATTTGATTATTTTAAAGTTCACTGAAGAAGAAATAAAGGTAGCGAAGAAAAACAAAAAAAATTCTCAACCTCACTCCTAATTAAATAAATACAGATTAAAACAATAAGGAGATGCCTTTTTAAAATTTGCTCTCAGATGGGTTATATTTGAAAAGTCTTCAATAATGTCCAAGATTGTTGAGGGCTTGCAAACACAGGCATTCTCATACTGAGAGTCTATTCATTGTTGCAAATATTTCAGGAGGCAATTTGACAATGTCTACAAAAATTTGAAATATATATACTCTCTGACGCAGGTATTTTCCTTCATCAAATTCTCTTTCAGTAGTGTTTGCTGCTTACGCGAACTTGAATGCTTACTAACCAAATAAATAATATGTGTGTATATGTATATATTTGCATTGTTTGAAATAGCCAGAAGTCTCTATATCTACAAAGGTCTCTATAATTTAGTAATTACTAAATATAGTTGACTTTGTAATGGGGTTCTATATATCAATTAACCATGAAGTTGCTAAATGTATATGTGCTGATATGAAAAGACTTTTAAGTTGCATTTGTATTCACAAACACTAAATTTGCCACAATTGTTCAACAAGAACACTCGTGTAAGTATATGTGTGTGTATACATATACATAATCATCTGTATAAGCCTAAACAATTTCTGGAGAAATATAGCGCATATATATATATGCTGTATTTCATATATGTTATATATGTATATGCACATACATATATAACCTCTTGGCTTTTTATTGTTATCATTGCTATTTTTGTTGGTATAAAAGTAAGCTATTTTCATGGTAAAACCACTCTATAGCTGAGATATTGAAGACTTTGAGAACTGAGGTCCCTATTACCTCCCCAGAGCATTTCAGCAGCACTTACCTTATCCAAATTTTGACACACTTACTGTTCAATATGGAAACTAGGTTGGAAAGCTGGCGGATAGGATGTAGAAAATGAGATTTCCAGTTCTTACCCAAGACCAGAATTAGTGGGATGCATAGTTATATAAAGTTGTGAGTTACTTTTATTTTATTTCTGCCTGTTAAAATGCTAGTTTGAGGCTCATTTCACAGAGTTCTCGGGCAGTCATTTTCACAGCTGGTTAAAGGGCCAAGGTTTGTTGTTCCCCAGTGTATAAGATTAGTCCTTGGGAAACTTGTTATGAGGTTACTCACTCATGCAAATAAACACTGGGACCAATAATTGTCCCCTGTCCCCTGTTCCTGCTGGCACAGATCACCACCAGTACAGAAACATTTGGGCCTTTTATTTCAGAAGTAAAAGGGAGAAGCAATAATGCCAAAGATGGTACTGCAGGTTCTCTTACAGATGACCATAATATACAACTATATATCCATGTGAAATTGCCATGTGAAAAATTCTGATAAAAGTTATGTTATTTTCCTCCAAAATCAAATATGCATAAAATGTGGCACCCAGTTTCAGGGAGTTAGTAAGTCTCTTGCATTCATCTGTTAGTGCTACAGGGCTCCACAGACCCAGTAGTTAAAGATCCTTCTTTCAGTAGATATACCTAAATAGTGACACACTAATATATTTATTAATTCAACAAATATTAAATGTTTCATCTGGGGGTGGTGGCTCATGCCTATCCCAGCACTTTGGGAGGTCAAGGCAGGAGGATCACTTGAGCCCAGGAGTTTAAGACCAGCCTGGGCAACATGGTGAGACCTTATCTCTACTAAAAAAGTAAAATAAGATAAAAATAAAAATAAAAATAAATGTTTTGGGCTCTAAGTTATATTTTGGACATAGAATGGAGATTAAATAAGATACAACTTTTCACACAGCTTTCAATCCAACAGTTTGGTCAATGTTTTCTCTTTAACTACATGCATGACACACACACACATACACAAATGCACCTATGTTAGGTAAATCAATAGAATGCAGGTTTCCTTTTTAGTATTTTAATGTACTGGGCTCCTACAATGTATACACACACACACACACACACACACACACACACACACACAGAGAATATTTAAACAATAAAGTATTTGCTTCCTGGATGAGAACCTGTCAATTTGTCCTCTTTGAACTCAGGCCAACAATAAATGCCACATCCAATAAATATGTTCAAAACTTTCAATACATCCTGTGATTGACTGTAGTTGAGCCTGCTCTTTTCAGCTCACCTCCCAAGGCAGAAAGTAATACAAGAAAGAATAACATCCTTGTCACAGATGTAAACTACAAGATATCTACATATAAGAGGCTAGCTGGTAAGAAACATCAGTGCCAACCATAGACTCTCACAGTACAAAAGCTTTCTAGAGGATCTAAGATAATGTACTAGTTTATATAAATAACCACACATTCCTATCCAGACATTTGTTTTGGGGGCAAAGTTTCAGAATCTGTGCCATGGACCCCATCAGCAATCTGAGAAAGCCTGTGGACTCATTTTTTCAGAATTTTTTAAATGTATAAAATAAATTACCCAGAACAAACACAAAAACTAATTCAATTAAATTTAAATAAAGTTATTAAAAGATTAAAAAACAAGTATTTAATACCCTTGTATGTACTTTTTAAATTAATATATTATATATCAAGATCTACTGGCAGGTCTGATAACTACTACAATTTTGAGGAAAGAATGAGTATAAATAATATTTTCAGATATAATGACTGTATTATTATATAAAAATTTCTGCGATTTCTATTGCGACAAAGTCGCTTATATTACTAATACTACCACAGTTTATTTCCAACCGTTATAATTGAGAGTAATCTTGTAAGTTATAAGGTTTGTAAAAATAAATATATAATTTTTTTTTCTCATGTAAAAACTAAAGCTTTCCAGAGCTCACCTCCCCTCAAATATGGGAACTTCAGTGGAAACAGAAATTATATATAACATGTAATCTAGGGACATCTGAAATAGACCAAGAGTAAATTTTGAATAACGAATCCAGATAAGGATTCACAACACACTCCATGGGGAAGAGCCAAACTGGCAAGTGAGGGATTTTTCCTGTGTCAAATGTCTCAGTGTCTTGACTACAGAATATGTGAACACACTAAGGTCAGAAAATAACTTCTTGTTCAAAGTCAAAAACATGATGGCCAGGTGTGGTGGCTCATGCCTGTAATCTCAGCACTTTGGGAGGCCAACGTGGGTGGATCACTTGAGGTCAGGTGTTTGAGATCAGTCTGATCAACACGGCGAAAACCCATCTCTACCAAAACTACAAAAATCAGCCGGGCGTGGTGGTAGGTGCCTGTAATCCTAGCTACTGGAGAGTCTGAGACAGGAGAATCGCTGGAATCCAGGAGGCAGAGGTTGCAGTGAGCTGAGATCGCACCACTGTACTCCAGGCTGGGCAACAGAATGAGCCTTCATCTCAAAAAAACAAAACAAAACAAAAAAACCATTACATTATTGTAGAGTATATTTGGCATATACTCTACAAGATGTACAACCTAGAATAAAAACAATGGGTTCCATATATGTAAACAATGAATGGGGTCTAGCACAGTGGCTCATGTCTGTAATCACAGCACTTTGAAGGGCCAAGGTAGGTGGATCACTTGAGGTCAGGAGTTCCAGACCAGCCCAGCCAACATAGTAAAACACCGTCTCTGCTAAAAATGCAAAAAATCAGCTGGACGTGGTGGCGGGCACCTATGATCCCAGCTACTC
>NW_012101809.1:8433166-8434146 GCF_000951045.1 Mandrillus leucophaeus
GGATGCTACCAATTCCATCCAGAGTTTCCTAAACTAGGGGTGCGATCATGGGAGACAGACCCTCAAGCTCTTTCACTAATTTTCTTAAAATTAGTGAAAAGTTGTGGAACTTTGCTACTCAAGCATGTTTCACAGACCCGCAGCATGGATATCATCCAGGAGCTTGTGAGAAATGCAGAATCTCAAGCCCCTACTGAATCACAATGCAGATCTCAACAAGGTCCCTGGGTGGGTAGCATACATGCTAAGGTTTAAGATGCGAGGCTCTAACATTTTCAGACAACTTGGTAAGTGAGGTGAGATAGCCAACTGGTAGCCCTGACAACTGGTCAGCCAGGTCTGCGGTCACTCAACATACGCTTAGTGAGATCTCTCTACATGTAGATGCCGTGGCATGTGCTGGAGACGTAATGTTTTTGTTTTGAGATGGGATCTCACTGTGTTGCCCAGGCTGGAGTGAAGCTGCTATTCACAGGTGTGTTCATAGTGCACTACAGTCTTGAACTCCTGGGCTCAAATGATCCTCCTGCCTCAGCCTCCTCAGTAACTGGGACTACAGATGTGTGCTACCATTCTTGGCTCTGGAGATACAATATTGAATATGACATACATGGTCCCTGCTCTCATAAAACTTACAGACTGGTGGGGAGAAACGGTTGTGATCGAATAATTATGTAAATAGAAAGTATAATTTCAAACAGAGAAGAACGTGATAAAAAAAAAAAAAACTTGGTTGTATAAAAGCAATCAAAATAAAAAACTCATTTAGATTCAGAGTTTACGAAAGGCTTTTCTAAGAAATAGGCGAGTAACCTGACGTCTGAACCATCCACAGTAATCAATTATGCTTGATTGGTCAGGGTACGGGCAAGAGAGCAGGATATTCCAGATAGAGAAAACAGCAAGTATCAAGGCTTTATGGCAAGACACATACCCCTGTATGTTCCAAGAATTGACAACACGCCTAAAGGCCTGCAGAC
>NW_012101809.1:8438861-8441043 GCF_000951045.1 Mandrillus leucophaeus
TAAAAATACAGAAATTAGCTGGGTGTGGTGGTGGGTGCTTGTAGTTCCAGCTACTCGGGAGGCTAAGGCAGGAAAATCCCTTGAACCTGGGAGGCAGAGGTTGCAGTGAGCCAAGATCACACTCTAGCCTGGGCAACAAAGTGAGACTCCATCTCAAAAAAAAAAAAAAAAGAAAAAAAAGAAAAAAGAAAAGAAAAAAGAAAAAAGAAAAAAGAGCAAAACAGAGTTCTTTGTTCTCCCCAAATCTACTGTGGCTAACAAACCTCCTTATTCTGCCTACATGTTTTCTCATCTAAAGGAAAACAATTACAAACTACAAAACAAAACTTTACATATGAAAGTCAAACCACAGTGTTTCCAATAATTTTTATCTGATGATGTCCTCATTCCTAGACCTGTGGTCCAAGAGTATCTCTAGCAGTCACAGATGATAAAGAATTATTGCTGCTTTTACTTTATGGCCCTAGTGAGTTCTTAATTGCTGAGGCCAATCAATGCTAAATGTCTGTGTAAGTGCTGATTTTAACAGTCCTGTCATTGACCAGATACCTTGGAAAAGCATATCATTGCAGTTGACCCAAATGATATTACTCTAGCCTACATATGCTCCTAAATTTTAGCTGGAGCTATGGAGTTAGGAGGTATTCTGTGTGTTTTGAGACCAACTACGGGTGTCATCATCATTCTCATCATTAAACATCACCATCATCATCATTATAATCATCAAAGAAAAACAGCATCAACATAGAATTTAATACAAAATGAACTCTTCATGTTCTTACTTGCAGAATGAGATCTTGAGAGTGATACTCAAGCATCTCTATCCAAAGACGTTGGCAAATCTGACTTCTAGTATTAAGCATAAGAGATTGGGCACCTTTGCTTTATGCCTCTAGGTTATCCAGCACATATCACTGTCATAGTTCATAATGATTTGCTACATGTCTGCATAAATGACTCTCTTACTACACTGGACTCCCAAAGGCAAATGTTCTGTCTTTTATCACTGAACTCTCTATGCTTACCAAAGTACAGAGAAGAAAGTTTTCTCAGTAAATATAATACAACATTTTTGTACCAGTCAGTATTTACTAATGTCCAATATAGGATGCTATTCATTTCTGGGACTCAGAACCTCTCTATAAATATACGATAAAAATTTTGTCTAGGATATTTTAATTATAAAAATAGGTAATAGGTAGATGTATCTTGTATACCTTTATATTGCCTTTATGTTGAACCAGGAAAATGAACTCCCTTCTTGAACTGAATTTTATGGAAGGGAAAGGGAGTCTTTCTGTGCACATCCTGGTGTCTGCCTGGGATCTCCTCTCATCCTTCTTCTGCCTTCATAACTCTTATTGCTGTGGCTCAGCTGCAGATGACTGAAGTTGAAAATAGGCTTCTCAGCAGGGGTGCCACTTAAGCCAAGTTGGTTATCCTTTCTGAGACTTTCAGAATGATGAACATACTTTTGCACAGAAAAAATTAGGCCATGTTACAATTGGTGAGTCATTTGTCAATCTCCTTTATTGACAGACTCAAACCTTTCTGTATCTCTGTGCTAGGCACCTGCACGCCACAGACAGATTATCAAAAAGCATTAACTGAATGGTTTTTGAGAAAAGAGAAGTGCACAAACCAGCCATATCAGCATGTATTAATTTATCTGTATATGTAACTTTCGTTAAGTTAGTTAACATCTGTGCTGTCACTTTTTTAGTCTTTAAAATAAGTTAACATAATTTTTCCTATATTTTTCCTATAATATACATCTTTAAGTACCTAGAAGATTACTGGCACACAGCTAGGGCTCAGGAAAAATAGTTTATTTATTTATTCTCTTTTTCCCCCTTTTTATTTCAAGAAATGGGTGGGGGAATATTAATACCTAAGAAATTAAAATTTATGTTGGTATTAAACAATTCTTGGCCAGGCGCAGTGGCTCACACCTGTAATCCGCGGATCACCTGAGGTCAGGAGTTTGAGACCAGACTGGCCAACATGGTGAAACCCTGTCTCTACTAAAAGTACAAAAATTAGCTGGTTGTGGTGGCGGGCGCCTGTAATCCCAGCTACTCAGGAGGCTGAAGCAGGAGAATCGCTTGAACCCAGGAGGTGGAGGTTGCAGTGAGCCGAAATCGTGCCACTGCACTCCAGCCTGGGCAACATGAGCAAGAGT
>NW_012101809.1:8441093-8446419 GCF_000951045.1 Mandrillus leucophaeus
TCAATTATGCTTGATTGGTCAGGGTACGGGCAAGAGAGCAGGATATTCCAGATAGAGAAAACAGCAAGTATCAAGGCTTTATGGCAAGACACATACCCCTGTATGTTCCAAGAATTGACAACACGCCTAAAGGCCTGCAGACAAGGAGCAAGGAAAGGGCAGAGTAAAATTAGGCTAAGGGAATGGGCAGGCACAGGTTATGTTGGAGCTATAGGTCAAGATGAGAATTTAACTCTGTATGATCAAAGCAATGGGAAGTCAGCAAGACCTATTTTTTTTTTTGAGATGGAGTCTTGCTCTGTCGCCAAGCTAGAGTGCAGTGGCGCAATCTCAGCTCACTGCACACTGCAACCTCCGCCCCCCGCGTTCGCGTGAGTCTCCTGCCTCCGCCTCCCAAGTAGCTGGGACAACAGGCGTGTACCACCACAGCCAGCTAATTTTTGTATTTTCAGTAGAGATGGGGTCTCATCATGTTGGCCAGGATGGTCTCTATCTCTAGTAAGCAAGACTTTTAAACAATGATGCATTTACTTTTGCATTAATAAAATATTGGTCTCTGTTATGTAGTAAGAACTGGACCTTGGAGTCCAAGATAACATCATCTGCTCCAGGGAAACGGAGAGGTCACCACCAGAGTGAGCCCACTGAGGAGGTGGGAAAGCCGCTCTGACCTGTTGAGCTCATTCTGTGTCAGGCACAGTGCTGGGCATGTCACACATGGCAGCTTTGCCTGAGTTACAGAGGAGGATGGTCAGTCTTAACCCCTGACCTGTGCCCCTACTGACTCTGTCAAAAAATATATTCACTCCCCCCAAAAAGGTAAACAAAACTGTTAGAGATGAGAAATCTCACGGTACATGTATAGTAATAGAAAAAAAATGTGTGGTTTCTGGGGAGTTTGGGTTGTAGGGGTGACCTGCTTTGTTTGGCTGTAAGCTGGTAAAGTGCAGGATCTTCTGCCTTTGTGTTCAGAAGAGCTAACGACTGGTAGACAGGCACAAATGGCAGTGATTAGGGTGCTTTTGAATTGTAAGGGATATTTTAGAAACTGGGAATGTCTTGGAAATGAGATGATCCCTCTTTGGGCCAGCGCTGGGCAGCCTACACCAGCCTCATTGCTCTGTGGTAATTGTGGATAGTCCATTCTCCTCCTCTCCTCTACATCTGAGACCTCTTTCTTTCTCCCCATCTTTTCTTCCCCCACCCTCTTCTATCTACAGTTTCCCCCTTTTCTCATTTTCTTTTACCCCTCTCACCTGGAGCGCTCTATCCTAGGTCTAGCGGTACCCTCTCAAATGCTTAGCCCTTCTGAGGATCCTCCGTGCCAGAGAAGGGGAAGGAAACATTCATCACTGGTGTTAGTAGGTCAGGCACTGTGTGAAGTATTTTATGTGCATGGATTTCTCGAATTCGCACCTGGATGGGCTTTGTGAGATAGACATCACTGTCCTCTACTTATTTACCATAGGAGCTTACGTTTATTATTACTTAAGCTTTCTATGCCTTTGTTTCTTCATATGTGAAATGAAGAAAACAACCTACAACATTGTCATGAGGCCAAAAGGTGTAGTCCTGTCCTTCACTGCAGCATAACCACCCGGAGGTGATGAGAACTACTGACGGGTGAGCAATTCACTCAACTGACTCTCCTCCTGCTGCCTCTGATAGGGACACACAGAAAAATTCTCTCTCTCTCTCTTTTTCAAAATTCTTTCCAAGTGTTTTGTGAATCTCCGAACAAGACAGTGAGGGATGGCCTGGATGGTATCTGACAAAATAAGGAGACTGAAGAAACAATTCAACACAAAACAGCAGCAGCAGCAACAACAACAAAACACTTCAGGAATCAAGAGTTTGGAGGTATTCTCTTTACCTGGAAAGACACTTTGATTGGATGAGAGGGCTCTGCTGGTGTCACCACTATCCAAATATACATATTTCTAGATAACCTATATATTTATAAATATATATGAAAATATATATTTATGAAAAACTATTAAGACTATTTTGCATTACTGAAGACAGGAAATGTCTTCATGCCCAAATCACACGATTATTGCCACTGTGCAACTGTACCTACCTACCTATCCTTAGCTCTTCTGAACAAAAGATACCTGCACTTTACTAGCTTAGAGTCAAAAGAAGCAGGTCACCCCTGCAACCCCAAATCCCCAGAAACCACACATCCACTATTACTCTGCATACACCATGAGATCACCACACAGACTCAGTCCATGACAGAGTCATAGAACTACTATGACTAAGAATATTGTGGCAAAGTTGATTTACTTACGACCATCCACAGTTCTGGCCTCAAGATGCACAAGGTCTGGTTCTTTGTTTGACCCCATCACAGACCTAAAAAAATGGGGAAACATGAAAAGAAACATCCATATTAACGACTTCACATGTGCCTTAGAGGAACTCGGCAGAGCCCCAGACTACTAATATCCACAGGCATCTAAACCCACAATCTTTAGAATATATCTACTCAATTTATTTATACAGCCTGACCGTAAAATTTCCACTTAAAATAAAAATGATAATGCAAACTTCACTTGATGAAAGGCAGGCTGCATTCTAGCAAGGATGTTGTGTGTTATTAGCTGGGACTTGCATACAGGTCCTACACATGCTGCGTGTGTACTCTAGCAACAACCCCAATGACAGTGTATTCAACTTTCAAACCTTATGAGGCAGATGCCAGGCATGGTGCTTCAGCTGGGTGACTTGAACAATAATATCCATAGTACACTGATCTAATTAATTTTTTCACTGAAATTTGCCAAACCACCTACTACTGCCCTGTGAACAAACCCTGTGACGCAACCCATGCAGCAGCAGTTACAGCAGTGATGATTCTCTGTATTGTCGAACCCGTGTGAAGAGAAATAGATGCACTTCACTTTCTGAAACGTGCCTGAAACTGTACGTGTAAGCAAAATAAAAGCTTATTTAAAATGCCTTGGAGACACATATTATTTTGTGTAATCTTGCAGTAAGCTATATTAAATAGAAAATAATTATTATTCTGTAACATAAATAATATGGGCAATCACGCTTTATCTCTACGATTTTTATACAATGAGATTAATTAGACTTGGGAACATCTGCACTTAAAAAAAAAAAAAAAATCAGGCTTTGCAGAACTTTAATTCATTCCATTTCAACACAGAAAACAGCAAAATGCCTCCAAACTGGTCCCCAGCCACTCAGCCCAGCCACTCAATCAAGGCTAGAAAATGCAAATGTTAAAACTACTTATCCAGGGCCAAGCCAAGCCTGGTGACTCACGCCTATGATCCCAGCACTTTGGGAGGCCGAGGCGGGTGGATCATGAGGTCAGGTGATCGAGACCATCCTGGCTAACATGGGGAAATCCCATCTCTACTAAAAATACAAACAATTAGCCAGGTGTAGTGGCGGGCACCTGTAGTCCCAGCTACCCTGGAGGCTGAGGCAGGAGAATGGCGTGAACCCAGGAGGCGGAGCTTGCAGTGAGCCGAGATCGCAACACTGCACTCCAGCCTGGGCGACCGAGTGAGACTCCGTCTCCAAAACAAAACAAAACAAAAGTACTTACCCCTCCAGAGCTTAGTGTGGTATCCATGACCCTACACAGACTGGGTCCATCTCACTTTTGCTGCCTTATCTCCTGCCACACTGAAAGATGTTGCCATTGCCTGAAAGTGCCACATTCAATTCCTCCCCCCAACCCCGTGAGCCTCTGTAAGCTTCTGCCTTCAGCTTAAGATGCTCTTCTCCAGCTTCACCTAACCCCTGAATCGTAGTTTAAGACACAACTGAAAATTCACTTGCTCTGTTAAATATGCCTCATTTACAACAGGGAAAGCCTTTTCCTCCTGTCAGCAAGTGTTTGTTATAAATCCTGTAAGATCTTTATCAGAGTTTGTTATAAAGAATTATTTTTGTGTTTTTCCAATGTGAAGGCATCCCCTTCCCCCAAGAGAGACACACAAACACCCAAATACAAAAGAACACACACAGAGATACTCAATGAAGCTACTGGAAGGTCTTCTCTTTACACACTTCCTATTCATAGTATAGTTCCTGGTCTATAACAGACAGTCAAATGTGAAATGAAAGAAGGAAGGAATGAAGGAAAGACTAAAGAAACGGAAAGAAGTTAGGAGGAAAGGCAGGAAGGACAAGAGGGAGGAGATAGAAAGAAAGCAAAGGAGCTATAAAGGTCTGTGGGTTTTCTGAAGTAAGTACATTAATCATTGTCCTAGGGGCATTCCCAGAACTCTACTTATTTAAACTCATTTTCCCAACTCAAAGAATCTGAGGGCTACCTGGCTTAATCACTCTTCATCTGGAGAAAAGAAGTCTCCTTAAGGCCCTGTTATTGCTGTCAATAAGTTTCCTCTGACTGATACATGGCCTGAAATTCAGAGCCTATGCTTGAAACATTAAATCCTACTTTCTTCTTCCACTAGGAAGCAGATATTTCCTAAAAAGGGTTTCATAACTTCCCTCATATAGACGTGGGATGTGCATTTGGACATTTTAATCAATAGAATCTGCTTGAATCCAGGCAGAAAGTGACCCTTTCATCAGCATTTCAGTTAAGTACTGCAGCGACTACTAGGCTTTGGGTGGTGACTCTCCCCACACTGAAGCATTAACTGGATCCACAGGTGACCTCTTCTGACAAGACCAGTCACGAGCATTAAAAAAGAAAATGAGTTGCTTGACAAGCCTAAATCCAGAAAGCTCAGCAATTAACTGTTTTATTTCAAAATGGGCCATTACATGTTGTTCAACTGTCCACCTTGTTTTAAGTTTCATCCTTGAAATGACTACCACCATTTATTCCCAGGAGAAACCCAGCACCCCAGAAACACAGGGTTAAAACTAGCATGCAAACCTATCTGCTCGGCTTATGGCTAGTGTCAACGGGAGGCAAAATAATTACCCTGGATTCAGTGTAGCTTTCCACGTGCTTATGGCCTCAAATAAATGGTAGCAGTTTTTTTTTTTAATCTTGTATTATCTTTAATGGCAAAGTTGTTGTTTCCAGTGACATCCCCTACTGCCTTATCAACAAACAAAAAAAGATGCAAGGTCAGGTGCGGTGGTTCATGCCTGTAATCCCAGCACTTTGTGAGCCTAAGGCAGGCGGATAATGAGTCAAGTGATTGAGACCATCCTGGCCAACATGGTGAAGCCCCGTCTCTACTAAAAATACAGAAATTAGCTGGGTGTGGTGGTGGGTGCTTGTAGTTCCAGCTACTCGGGAGGCTAAGGCAGGAAAATCCCTTGAACCTGGGAGGCAGAGGTTGCAGTGAGCCAAGATCACACT
>NW_012101809.1:8451692-8453640 GCF_000951045.1 Mandrillus leucophaeus
AAATGATTTATCAAAATTATTTATTGTCATAAGTCAATAGACAGAAAATGAGTCAGTGGTTCAGAGATCAATTATATGAATATATAAAATTTAATTATTCATTCATTTATTTAGTCAGTGAAACATTCCAAACCCCTACTATGGAATAAGAATGAGAGCTCCATAATTACTGCATTTAAGAGCTTTAGAACTACAGAAGAGGCAGTGACCCAATGAAGCAAGGGTTCTAACATTCAAGGTGCTATTTGAAGACACAGGAGGAATGACCTTTCACCTGCATATGGAAACCCAGAGGAAAAGCAAGGTCCAGGAACCCTTTGGAGTAAATGAATCAAATCTTCAAGTATATGCAGCAATAGGATCAATGGACAGAAGGGGTGAACAGCATTCTAATTACAGGAAAATAGCAGGTACTGGGGCCCTAGTTCAAAGAGAGGATGACCCATATAGGCATCTATTGTAAGTCAATAGGCTGGATCCGGTGTTCCCAAAGTAGGTTAGTAAAAGAAAACTGGAAAGATACCAGGGTTCCAATCAAAAAGCACCTTTTGCATAATGCTAAGGTTTTGTATTTGATCCTGAAAGCCATGAGATGGCACTAAAGAAAGGTAAGCATATACATTTATAAACAGGTGAAAAGAACTTCAGTCCTGGTCTACGTGTGGTCCTCGCTATTGAGGGAGTATGAGGTGAAGTTGCACAGTTCATCTAGCTGAGTTTTGTTGATGACAACAAGACAAAGCCCATTGAAGCCTCCTGCATCTATGCTTCCAGTATCTTAAGTAGGTGTTCACATTTAGGAGCTATTTTGAAACAAAGCCTAAAGATCACTGAAGACAAGAATATGAAGAAAAATAAATCACACCCTGAAATAGTATACCAGTGATGTGAGCAGTGCAACATCAGCCTTCTGAAATACAATCGGCCAAATGCAGCCTGTGTAGACATTTTCTACAGAGAAACTCAGAAATGTCACTAGTTTATCATTTGCCTGGCATTTTGTCCGAGTTTATACCAGCTTAATAGAGTGCCTAATAAATGCTGCAGAGCCACAAAATGTCCTGATGTAGATAAGTGCAGAGCAAGTATTACAAAATAAATATCATGATATGATAGCACCTATTTATTCAGATTCAGAATTGCAGTTAATAGTATATGGGAAGGAATGAGGAGGGACCTGCAGAGGAACAGGAGCCGGAAGGATAGAGACCCCTGCCTTCCTCTTCATGTTCCCACAGCCCCTCTTCATAAACAAAGCCCATGAGGGCAAGAGGTCCTGTCTGCTACCAAAGTGCCTGGCAGGTATTGGCAGTGAGATACCTTGGTTTCCTCTCCTACAGTCAAGGTTTCCCCATCACCTGCCACCATAATTAGCCCTCAGACAAACATCTTCAAGATAATCCTGGTTAAGGCCACAGCTTTTGTCTTTGAATACAGCGTCTTAGCCTGCGGTCTCATCTGCTGTCCAACAAGGGCAAATGGGCCAGATAATCTACAAAGCAGCCTAAGGTGCCATTTAACTTCCCCCTTAAGCCAAAGAAACATGTCTGCTTTCTGCTTTTATTCCCCTGGCCCCCCCACACTGTCACATTGGTTCCCCAGAACCAAAGGTACCTACTAAAAATAACAAATACATAGATCAGTAAATAAACAGACAGATAAAAGTGATGCTTAATCTCCTCAATGCATCATGGCCTACTGAGAATCAGCATTGCCAGCATCCTGAAGCCCTCTATATGCTGCATTTTGTCATCTTTACTGCCCAAACCAGAAGCCCAAGTGTTTATTTCTATGATGTCTGCAGCAAAGTGTGTGTGTGTGTGTGTGTGTGTGTGTGTGTGTGCGTGCATGTGAGTGTGTGTGTGTAGGTGTAGGGGAGCAAAGTGAGGCATGCAAGTCTGACCTGGAATGAAGAAATACATAAAGCTCAGGAGGGCAGTGAGGAGGT
>NW_012101809.1:8453801-8455415 GCF_000951045.1 Mandrillus leucophaeus
ACTTTAGGAGGCCGAGGCAGGTGGATCACTTGAGGTTGGAAGTTCGAGATGAGCCTGGCCAACATAATGAAACTCCATCTCTACTAAAAATACAAAAATTAGCCAGGTATGGTGGCGCATGTCTGTAATCCCAGCTACTCAGGAGGCTGAGGCAGGTGGATCGCTTGAACCCTGAACCCGGGAGGTGGAGGTTGCAATGAGCTGAAATCATGCCACTGGACTCAAGAAAAAAAAAGGATAAAAGTATGTGGGGGTCCAGAGAGGGACCATGCCCAGATCAGTGCTCCTGATCCCCACACAAAAATCACAGTGCCAATGAGATACAGAGAAATGCATTTCAACTGATCAAAGAGCATGAGATTAAGGTAAAGGAAAAGCTTAAAATATTTTTAATAAGGTTTCTTTTTATCTTTTTAAACTTTAGTGGTATCATACCCTGCATATTTTTAGCAACTTGTTAAATGTACTCAATAATATATCTTAGAGATGGTTCCATACCAGAACATAAAATTAATGAGATAAATCTCTATTTTATTGCAACCTATTAAATGAAAATATCCAATTTATTCAGTCATTGTCTATTGATGGACTCAAAGAAAAAATATACATAAATGGGAAAAATAACTGGAGATACACATTAAAAATTCATAATTGTAGTCACTTTTGGTAGAGTTTGGGGGTTGTGGGTAATAGTCAAAGGGATCCTTATCCTTATCAGTAATTTAAGAATTTTTATAAGGAAGATGTATATATGCAATACTCTAACAATTAATACATCTGTACTATTAATAAAAATAAAATATTCTCCATCTGGAAAATAAAGTCTAAGTGGGTAGTAAATGTGCACAAATCACAAAGGGAGAGAAAAAAGGATGAGTGGCATTTCCGTAGGGAGGAGACCGGGGATTTTCTTAAATCTTGAATACTTACAAGTTTGACACCATCTTAGTAAGAGGGCCAGGAAGGTGAAAGCCTGGAAGGGTTCTGGTCAGAGAAGCAGTGCTAAGGACCTCCTGGAGGGGCATGCTTGTGTTGACGTTAAATTAAGCGGAAGAAAGGAGGCTGGAGACCCTGCGTGGGGCCAGAGGGGCCACAGTAACAGAAGACAGGGAGAAGAGAGAACCTCTCCACTTCCCCTCTCTTTATCCATTTCTGTTAAGGACAAAGAACTTCAGACTACAGGGTAGAGCAAATATAAGTTTAAAGGAATTGATCAGTGCAGTGGCTCACACCTGTAATCCCTGTATTTTGGGAGGCTGAGATGGGAGGATTGCTTGAGTCCAGGAGTCTGAGACCAGCCTGGGCAACAAAACCAGACCCCATCTCTATTAAAAAGGTTTTAAAAGTCCAGGCACAGTGGCTCACGTCTGTAATCCCAGGATCTCACTATACTGCCCCAGCTGGTCTTGAACTCCTGGACTCAAGCAATCCTTCCACTTTGGCCTCCCAAAGTACTGAGATTACAGGCATGAGCTGCTGTGGCCAGTCAGGGACTGTTTTAAAAGGCAAGGTTAGTGGACTAGGTATTTGAACTATACACTCACTATGGATGACCAAAAAGGTTGGGTAAATATTTAAAGTAATAAGAGATCTACCAAGGAAATAAAAGAATTA
>NW_012101809.1:8456250-8458958 GCF_000951045.1 Mandrillus leucophaeus
TTGAGCTCCAATTGGGCAACAGAGCCCGACTCCGTCTCAAAAATAAATAAATAAAAAGAAAATTTAAACCTGAGCATTTTGCTGCTGGAGATAACCTGACCCCATGGAAATAATATTCCGTAAGAGAATTCCAGAACAGCTATCTCCACACGTTTTGTTTGAACACCTCAAGCAAGGGGGGGAAAGTAGGCACACCCACTACATGATGGTTTCTTAGATGTACGTTGTGGAAATGCAGTACAGTACTTACATACTAACTTTAGAAAATATACACAAAATAGAAACTAAAATAGGAGCAAAGAATAATCAGAAAGTATCTTTTTCCCACACCTCAGTAAATCACCAATTACCCCGCTAGGGTACAGGTGCAGGTAAGTCACCATGGAGACTATTGCTTTAAACTGAGGATTCCTGGGATATCCTTAATATTTAACACCAGGCAGATGGTTGATTCTGAATTAATTTTTTAATGAATAAATGAATAAATTTTTGAATATGTTTACTGAGTAACTACAAATGCTAGATGTAGTTCTAGGCATTAGGGGTTTAGCACTGAATAAAACAGAACAATCCCTGTACCTCATGAAGCTTACAATTCAATAGGAAAGACAGGGAAATTAAAAATAAACATGTCAGGTGATGCTCACAATACTTCTCGAAAGCTGTGTTAGGAAAAATATATAAAATACAAAGCATTTCGCTGTATCAGAAAAAAAACAAAAAAAAAAAAACAAAAAAAAACATTGTTCCATGGTGTCAATCAATGGCTGGTTTCCATCTATTAAGTGTGAAATTGATGTCACAGAGGGCTGCAAGGCTGTGCTCTTGTCGGTGTCCTGCTCATCAATTGTCAACAACTTGGATGAAAATACATGTTGTATGCCTAGAAAATTCACACATGACACAAATTCAGGAAAAATAATGACAAGATAAGAGAAAGACAGTATTATCTCTGAAAGTAATTTACTTGCCTAAGGGCATACGGCTAATAAAAGATACAATCAGACTGGAACCTAGGCATTCTAATTTCTCTAAGGCTCCATATGCCACCTGTAAAAAGGGTAGAGATAATAGTACCGAATAATACGATTGTCATGAAGGTAAAAGACAAAATATGTGTAGCTACTACTGCTGTCAACAGTATGAATTAAGGAATGCTTTAGAGACAGAAAGTCTGTTAGAGAGTAACTAGTTCAAACACCTCCTGTAAGAAAGCCCAGGCTTCCAGAGAGCAAATACCATGTCCAAAGTCATACCACTCAGAGTGTATCAAGGTTGGAATTACTAACCCAGGTCCTTAACTCATCTCAATAATTCTTTTCATGGAAAAAAAAAAATTACCCCTTAGTGTCTGAGGCAAGACGGTGTTAACTAGGAAGGTAATGTGCCTGCCTTACACACTAAAAAGATAAGGAGAAGCTGGACATGGTGACTCACATCTGTAATTCTAGCACTTTGAGAGGCTAAGGCAGGTGGACTGCTTGAAGCCAGGAGTTCAAGACCAGCCTGGTCAACATGGCGAAACCTTGTCTCTATTAAAAATACAAAAATTAGCTGGGCACGGTGGCATGCACCTGTAATCCCAGCTACTTGAGAGGGTGAGGCAGGAGAATCACCTGAACCCAGGAAGCAGAGAGGTTGTAGTAAACCAAGATCGTGTCACAGCAATCTTGCCTGGGCGACAGAGTGAGACTCTGTCTCAAAAAAAAAAAAATTATATGTATACATATGTGTATGTCTCTCTCTCTGTCTCTCTCTCTCTCTCTCTATAGATATATGGAGAAATAATGGAAAATCCTGACATTTCAACATCCTGCAAGCATTATATGTATTGGAAGTCGTGAGCCTGGACATATTTGAGGGGTCCCATGTCCCAGAGATGGGAAACAGACTAGATATTAATTTCTTCAGCTTAGACGTTAAATAGCAGGGTTTCTAAGTTTGAAGGTGGCTTTTTTGCAGTCACTTGCAAAATGACTAATAAATTCTTTCCCTTCTCAGAAAACACAGTGTCAGTTTTTACATGGACAGTCAGTGCCTGGCCTGTAGGTAAGGCTGGTTTAGCTATCCTTATAGTCGCTTTTCCATACTTCATCAGATTATTATGACACAAAGCCTTCTCTTGCTTTATTGTTGGGTATTGGTACTTCTGCAAAAATACACTAAGAGGCTATTGCTCTCAAATTCTTCAATTGAGAAGGAAAAGAGATCCAGTCAGTAAAGCTTGGAAGGGAGTAAGAATAGAATTGGGTTACATATAGGAGGAAATTAGACTGATCTTCATCGCAGAGGCAATTTCTGGGGTGTGAAATGGCAGCTGCTCTCCTTAGTAGAGGTTGAGCATCCCTTATCTGAAGTACTTGGGACCAGAAGGTTTCAGATTTTGGGTTTTATTTTTCAGATTTTAGAATGTCTGCATATACATACTGAGATATCTTAGGGATGGAACCCAAGTCTAAACACAAAATCCATTTATGTTTTATAACACCTTGCACGTATAACCAGAAGATAATTTTATACCTTTTCTTATTTTGAGATGGAGTCTAGCTCTGTCTCCCAGGCTGGAGTGCAGTGGCACAATCTCGGCTCACTGCAGCCTCTGTCTTCTGGGTTCAAGTGATTCTCATGCCTCAGCCTCCCAAGTGGCTGGGACTATAGGCGCATGTCACCACACTCGGCTAATTTTTGTATTTTTAGTGGAAATGAGG
>NW_012101809.1:8460893-8461866 GCF_000951045.1 Mandrillus leucophaeus
AGCCACCGTGCCCGGCCATCGTTTTACTTTTAGACATGATGCTGCACTGATGATCGTTGTAGGTAAATATCTGTATGTGTCTCTAATCTCTCTCGTTTTTCAACAGGAAGAACTGTTATAGGAGGAAATATTGCAATCTTCCCTTATCCATAAGGTTTAAGTCCATAAGGTATAAGAGTGCTTAAAATGTTTAGAATATTTACCTTATTACTATACTGTATTTTTCATGTATTTTTTAATCTGTCAATTTAGAACCTTCATTCTTTGTTTTGGGAATTAAAATGACTTAAACACAGAGGTTAGTACCCTTCTTACAGGTCTGTTTTGTTTCTCGAGAGCAGCCAGGCTTGCTTTTTTTCTTGGCTAAGACAGAGGAGAGACAGGAAAAGGTAAAATAGAGTGTGACTGTGAGTGTGTGCGTGCATGTGTGTGTGTATGTGTATAATATCTTCCTTTTGGAAAAGATGTGTGAGTTGGCCAACTGAACACACAGGAGAGCTCAGAACTATTGGGAGAGAACCCTGCCTCCATGGTCAACCAAGAAAATCAGTCACAGAGAAAGTGCATTTTCTTCTGACACCTCCGTTTCAGGTCAGACTCTAAAACGCTCCTTAAAAAAAGACAAACAAAAATTTTATTAACCCAAAAGTCTTGCCATTAATTAGTAGGTCAACAGAGATCCTCTGGACAACGGCTCAGAGCCAGGGCAGAGGGACACCTAAAGTGAGAAAGGGACATTAGTAACAACAAAGGCCAGGTACGGTAGCTCACACTGTAATCCCAGCACTTTGAGAGGCTGAGGCAGGCAGATCACGAAGTCAGGAGATCAAGACCCTCCTGGCTAACACGGTGAAACCCCATCTTTACTAAAAATACAAAAATTAGCCAGGCATGGTGGCGGCCACCTGTAGTCCCAGCTACTTGGGAGGCTGAGGCAGGAGAATGGCGTGAACCCGGGAGGTGGAGCTTGCAG
>NW_012101809.1:8466896-8488967 GCF_000951045.1 Mandrillus leucophaeus
TATGTTTAGTAGTTTTGTGCATAAAACCAAGTTGTGACTGCATTTCGACCAGAACCTATGGCACGAAGTATGGTATGAAATTTCCCACTTCTGACATTATGTTGTCACTCAAAAAGTGTCAGATTTTGGAGCATTTAGGGTTGGGATTTTCAAATTAGGGATGTACTACCTGTACTTTGTTTGTTGATGAATAATTCCTGGAGTTCTGAGTACAAGGTGTGAAGGGATTTGGGCCTGGGCAAACACAGGGAAGCTATTTTGTGAAAATACTTTGAAGGCTGTGCCAGTTTGCTTTTGAACTCATATTAATTGCTTGGCCAAGGAAACCAGTGTGATGACAAAAAATGAAAAACATACCTTTTCATTTATCTCATTTTTGGGTTTGTTTTTAAATCAGTAGTCCACTATGAATTCCTAAAGCTGGTTTTGAAAATATCTCAATGTGACAAAAAAAAGAGAGAAGGGGAGGAGGGAAAGGGAAGGAGAGGGAGTAAAAACAAAACATGGAAAACAGAGGATAGGAAAATGAGAAGAGCAAATGAAGGCATTGGAGATGGAATGAGGATAGAAAGGGAGGAAAGAGAAGCCAGAGAGAGGAGACTTTCTTCGCTGTGACTATTCCACAGGGGTCACCATGCCCTCCTGCTGCCTGGCTGCTACCAATCCCACCACAGCACCATCCATCTGGAAACCATCCATCTGGAAATATGCTTGACTGCTTTATTATTATCATTATTTGTTTATTTTATTTTACTTTACTATTTTATTTTATTTTATTTTATTTTGTTTTATTTTATTTTATTTTATTTTATCGAGAAGAAGTCTCATTCTGTCATCTAGACTGGAGTGCAGAGTGCAATGGTGCGATCTCAGCTCACTGCAACCTCTGCCTCCCAGGTCAAGCGATTCTCCTGCCTCAGTCTCCTGAGTAGCTGGAACTACAGGCGTGCACCACCATGCCTGGCTAATTTTTGTATTTTTAGTGGAGATGGGGTTTCACCATGTTGGTCAGACTGATCTTGAACTCCTGACCTCAAGTGATCCACCCATCTTGGCCTCCTAAAGTGCTGGGATGATAGGTGTAAGCCACCACATCCGGCCCTGTCTCTTATACACATCTAGATGTGTATAAGAGACAGCCCGGGAGGTGGAGCTTGCAGCGAGCTGAGATCGCGCCACTGTACTCCAGCCTGGGAGACAGGGCAAGACTCCATCTCAAAAAAGAAAAAGAAAAAAAAAAAAAAGAAAGAAACAACAAAACACAATCCAGAATTGAGCTTATTCACCATTTTTGTTGGTCTCTTCATTGACTGAGCAACTGAACAAAGGTATAATAAATAAAAGGTCAAGGAGGAACAATTATTCCTTCCAGAACAATTCCAGTTAGTAGAAAGAAATGATAAAAATAAAGACAAACTTCATTAGCACACTATAGTAATAATTGCTGTAGGCAAGATTGGCGAATACTAAAGTTAGTGGCCAAACGCATGTTCACAAAGTATCTCTCCAAAATCTTAATCAATTTTCTGGTTATATTAACATACGTTCACACACTTTTTGATACGTATCCTGCCAGGAGTTAGAGCTTAATTCTCCTTCCCTTGAGTGTGGGCTGAACTTAGTTACTTGCTTCCAACAGAGTATGGGACAAGAAAAAGAGTAACTTTCCAATGGAGAAATCTGCGAGTTTCCAACAAATAAGAATATGGGACAAGAAAAAGAGTAACTTTGCAATGGAGAAACCTGGGAGATGCCACCTTCACCACGTGATCAAAGTTAATATCATCAGTAATAAGACATATTGTTATCTTGTACTCCTTGATATGAGGTGATGACAAGGGTACATCATTTCTGTGATATTCTTCCCAACAATCTATAACCCTGTAATCATGAGAAAATATCAGACTAACCCAATTTGAGAGGCATTCTACAAAATACCTGACTAGTACTTTTCAAAACTGGCCAGGTCATCAGAGACAAGGGAAGACGGAGGAACTCCCATGGATTTGAAGAGACTAAAAAGACATGAAAAATAAATGCAATTTGGGATTCTGGATTGTATCCTGGGTCAGGAAAAAAGAAAAGCTGGGGGTGGGGGGTGGTATTAGTAGAAAACCTGGAGAAATCCAGACAGTCTCTATTTTAGTTCATTGTTTTCTACCAATGTTAATTTTTTAATGGTGAACACTGCACCATGGTAATGTAAGATGTTAACATTAGGTAAAGCTGGGTGAATAGCATATGGGAACTCTCTGTATTATCTTTGTAATTGTTTTGTAATTCTAAAATTATTTTTAAATAAAAGAGGAAAAAAATCCTATGCCCAAATCTTATTAAGGACATGAATTAGAGCAAAGCCACAATTTCCTTCAGAGAGGAGAGTAATCTGTTTAGTAAGTCAGCCTCATCACATGGAATGGACTGGGTATGCTGTCATTAAAGCAGGTAAACAACTGTATCACTTCAGCTGTCCTATATTTATGATTCAGGCATTTCAACAATCACAAAAAAATAAAGCTACTTCATTTTTCAAAAAAAGGTTAAGGTTGTTATAGTGGCTCTTATTTCTGGGATGTTCTTATTTTTCATTTATTCATAAGTAGAAAACAATGCTGACACCCATAGTTCTTATTTATTCTAGGGCTTCCCTGGTTACCACAGAAAGAACCCGATAGCAGATGACAACCTAAAGATGTTGGGTCCAGGAGCTGCTGAAATGTGAGGTCAAATGTGAGGCTTATGCCTGATGTGGTTGTCTGCTATGTCTCTTTTGGATTCCTCTCTCTCAGGCATCTTGCTTTCCTTGGCTACTGAATTACTCAGGAAGGCCAACTGATCATAGAAGGCAATGGAAGAGCTGGTTTGTTCTCTCGGATGGTGAAGCAGAAGCTATCCCAGGCGCATAAATATTCTAACTAGTTTCGTCTGTCACAATAGAGTCATAAAGTTGCTCTGCTGAGCACATGATAATGACTTTGTAATTCAATTATTGGTAGTATTTGTCTTCTAGGATTTATCTGCCTTAAACTTCAGCACTCATGTAAAACCCTTTACCATAAATCTCATAAATGCAGGTTCTGTCCCCCACCCCAGGGCACATCTTGCTATGCCTGTGAAAACCTTGACAGCTTTCTCTAAATTATGTAATTGTTCTCTTTAGAGGTGTTGATGTTTTAAGTGCCAAAGTCAACGATACAAAATAGTGGGACAGATCCATTTCCTCTAGTGTAAAGGAAGAGATTCTTTAGAGGAAGAGAATCCTGACAGACCAAGTTCCATTCTCAAACTAAAACAATATTTTCATCCATTTCTCTAGCATTTTTTAGAAGAGATTCCTGCAAGTCATAGGAGGTCAGATGAGATGTCTTCTAAGTTCTATTTGATCCTGAGATTCCGATGCCTAAATACATCAGGGCTTGTCACCTACATAGGTTCACTAGTCTTACAGTTGGTTTTAGAATTTTCCTTTGTCTACTCTGCCTTTCTTTTCTGCTCAGTCAAGTAAGTCAACCTTCAGTTTTTGGGTCTTCTCTACTCTTCTGTCTTGAATTTGGCATTCCATATCTCAGTAGTTATCTACTATGACAACCCTATTTAACCTTCAATTTGAAAATGTACTTAAAGATACAAAATGACACCTAGATAGGAAGAATAAGTGCTCTTGTTCTGTAGCACAACAGGATGACTACAGTTAACAATAATATATTATATATTTTCAAACAGCAAGAGGAGAAGATATAGAGTGATCCCAGCCCAAAGAAATAAATGTTTGAGAAGATGGATATGCTAATTACTCTGATCTGATAACTATTCATTATATGTATCCCATAAATATGTACTATTCTGTGTCAATTGAAATATTAAAATAAATAAAATGAATAAATAATGCTACCTCATCCCCATTATCTGTCCTACATTTTTCACTCACTCAGAAAATATTTATTGAGCACCTCTTCCATCCATTCCAAAATGCTATTTTTTTTCTCATTTTAACATCTTGTACATCAGCAGGTATCTTATGATTGCTAAAATGTTTTACAGGCATACTTGCATACTTTCATTACACTTCATGTTATTGCTCTTCACAGATATTGAGGTTTTTTTTTTGTTTTGTTTGTTTGTTTTTACAAATTGAAGGTTTGTGGCAACCCTTCATGCAGCAATTCTATCAGTGCCATTTTTCCAAAAGTACGTGCTCATTTCATATCTCCATGCCACATTTTGGTAATTTTTGCAATATTTCATACTTTTTCACTATTATAACACCTGCTATGGTGATGTGTGATCAGCGATCTTTGATGTGACTATTGTGATTGTTTTGGAGTGCTACAAACAACAATCATGTAAGACTGTGAACTTAATTGATAAATGGCATGTGTGTTCTGATGACTCCACAGATCACAGATGCCCCCATCTCTCTCCCTCTCCTCAGGCCTCCCTATTCCCTGAGATGCAAGAATATTGCAACATTCACTTCTTTGTGGAATGAAACTCATAATATATCTTAGATATACTTAGTGTAATTGGCAGCATTTTTTTTTTGCTGATACATAAAATAATAATAATTCATCTTCATTTGATGAATATTTAGACTTTATGATACACAGTACTCGCCACCACTGTTCTAGGGACTTTGCTGTCTCCGCTCTGTGGTCAATTTCTTCTTATGTGTGTGTGTGTGTGTGTGTGTGTGTGTGTGTGTAAGAATCCTTTCCTTTTGTCTTCTTCTCCCACATTTACCTATATTTTCTGCAAAACATATGTCAATATTGATTATATTTATTAATCCTACATCTCAGTATTTTGCTTTCAGGATATAGAAAGGGGAAGCATGATTCAACGAGAGGAGGAATATTACCCAAATATACGTAATGTGGCATACCCAACTGTTCTCATTTTGAGGGAAGTTATTTATCACATTTAAGTTATGGAGGAGCAGAAATGCCATCATGCTAGGTAGAAGCATAATTTTGCTTTTGTTTTTATTTGGGAGTTATACATGGTTTCAAAATACCTGCACAGGTGACAAGTTTTCAAAGGGCAGACTGTGATTTACTTCTGCCTGAACTATATTTCTCAGAGTCTCTGTGTGATTTCATATTAGAATTTGCCAAAAGGAAATATGATATTTGGAAGGCAGGAAAGGAGCGGCCTTGAATTCCTTCCAAGACACATTTTAGTTAGAGGTAGTGAGAGGCAGATGCAGATGTCCCGACAGGTTCTAGTTTGTCCTTGTTCTTCTCTTCCCAATTCCATGCCCAGTTTTACTTGAGACTGCCCACCTGTGACCTCAGGTCCCAAACCTGCTTGGCTGCAAAGTCACTGAGCAGTAGCGATGCAGGGGAAATATCCTTCTGTATGGCATTCTCTTTGCAGTCCTACCTAAGCAGCTGCAAGTCCCTTTGTAGAAGGGACTGTGTTTCCTACATCTTTGCGGACAGAATTTGGCTTGTAAAATCACTCCGTTGATATTAATTAAATGAGTTGGATAATATAAAATTGAGAAGCTACAGGGCCGGGCGCGGTGGCTCATGTCTGTAATCTCAGCACTTTGGGAGGCTGAGGAGGGTGGATCATGAGATCAAGAGATCGAGACCATCCTAGCTAACACGGTGAAACCCCATCTCTACTAAAAATACAAAAAAATTAGCCGGGCGTGGTGGCAGGTGCCTGTAGGCCTAGCTACTCAGGAGGCTGAGGCAGGAGAATGGCGTGAACCCGGGAGGTGGAGCTTGCAGTGAGTGGAGATCATGCCACTGCACTCCAGCCTGGGTGACAGAGCAAGACTCCATCTCAAAAAAAAAAAAAAAAAAAAAAAAAAAAAAATTGAGAAGCTACAAATAAAACCTTCGGCTGCTTTTCTATCCATGGTTCCTGATTCTGGGCAACAAAGAAGTAAAATACATGCACACATTAAAAATTCCCATTGAAAATATAAATTATTCAATCAAATCAAAATGAGATTGCCACATTTCAGAAACACATTAATACCCAACTCTTCCCTATTCCTCTTTTTAGTAGCAGTTAGCATTTACTCATCATATATGTAACCAACCTGAATGATCTCATTTTAATCCTTACAATGAGTATACGAGGAAGACACTCTTATGAGGACCATTTTACTGATGAATACTGTAATGGTTAAAGAAGTTAATTAAAGAGCTCAATGTCAGGCCCCTTGAAAACAGGATTCTGCCAAAGGTACTCTGACTCCAGAACTCTCATTTTTACACATTAAACACCATCTCCTATGGACTAAAGGCAACATTCAAAGTCGATGACTGAATGAACAAGGATAACCATACAAAGATAGGATGCGAACCTAGAGGCCCTTAATTTGAAAGCTAAGTGAGGTGTGATCACTAGGGCCAAGTCAATTCCTTCTAATAAAATTCTAAATTAAGAAGACACAATTATGAGGATATTTTTTCCCTCTTACCCTCATTCATGGCAATCACTCGCATTCTGCCATCATAATAATTCTTAGTGAAGTCTCGAGAAGTGACTGAATCTCTATTGTTCAAAGATAGAGAAGCTGCAGTCTGTGGGGACAGGCATCATCAAGATAAGGATGACAGGAATCAATGATGGCCATTAGTGAATGAAGGTCACATGAAAAGTGATGGGCTCACGCTGCAGCAGGGGAAATTTATCTTAATTTGAAGGGAAAACTTGATAATTACAGGAAAAGATTGAGAAGTGGAGGAGGGGCCTGGTGCAGTGGCTCACGCCTGTAATCCCAGCACTTTGGGAGGCCGAGGCGGGCACATCACAAGGTCAGGAGATCAAGACCATCCTGGCTAACGTGGTGAAACCCTGTCTCTACTAAAAATACAAAAAATTAGCCGGGCATGGTGGTGGGTGCCTGTGGTCCCAGCTACTCAAGAGGCTGAGGCAGGAGAATGGCGTGAACCTGGGTGGTGGAGCTTTCAGTGAGCTGAGATTGCGCCACTGCACTCTAGCCTGGTGACAGAGCGGAGTAACAGTAACAAGAAAAAAAAAATGTTGAGGAGGTGCAAAAGGGTTAGCAAACAGCATTCATGTGGAGATCATCAACAATAAAAAAAAAAGAAGAAGAAGAAATACCACGCCTCTCAAGGTAATAAAAATTTTCTTAGCTAGCACTAATAGTGCAGGCACTAGAAATGCCTCAGTACAGACCTTGGGAAGGGATCTCAGGGAAGATTCTCTGCCACTTCTCCCTGCTCCTTATCCAAATCATACAAGATTCTACTGAGAGGGCAGGGGCTCAGAATCAGGAGAGACTGCCTGGGAGAATAAGGGAAAGTGTAAAAGAAGAGTGAATAAAGTTCATTCTCAAAGAAAAGGGCTTTCTGAGCTCTTCTCCTGAACTCCATATTCTGAAATGTATCACGACCTGTCAACATCAGCAGTAAAGGACAGGCTCATGCTGTGAGAGCAGTCTAGGATGGGTCTTTCTGGTTTTGCTTGAATTTCTCTGGTTACAGGGATCTGATTACTCCATAGGACAGCCTAAGGAGTTAATAAATAACCTAGTGCATAGAAAAGTGTGACTTTTATGGATCTAAAATTTTCCTTCCTTCAATATATACTTCAGTGATTTAGAATTCTGGCATTTTCATGCTAGAGGGAAATACAGAGGTTACCTATTATGGCTCTCTAATTTAACTAATGAGGTCTACTCAAGATATTTCAGTCTGTGTGTTGATGGATTTATATGTGTGCACGTACAAGCATGTGTAAATCTGATGAGTTTTAGTACCCTGTATGTGTGTATGCACAAGTTTCTGCTGCTCTATTTACTGTAGTACACAAGATAGAAATATGCTAAAGGCAGAGTCTTGAACCTTAAAAAACTTATCTTCTAGAAGGAAATGAAAAGAAGACAATAAAGAAATATATATGGAGAACACACTAAGTGCTAAGTTACTTAATGGTAATAATGATAATATGTCATTTTTAATTCTAAAATCAAGACTTCGTAGCAGGAAATTGAAGCTTGGGCAGGTGAAATTGTTTCTTGGAATCACCTAGTTAGTTAATAGTAAAGCTGAAAATTTACACCTGAATATGTTCATCCTAAATCCGTGCTTTTCCTACCAATCACATATACAGACCTGCAATCCAGTACGTGGTATGATATATTACATTTTATCTGTGACATCATCACTTTTAAATTCAGAGAAGAAAGAGATTTATTTTGCCCCCAAAAGCAGGAAGAACCAAAGAAGGCTCCATGGCAGAGGTGGGCTTTGGTATAAGGCCATAAAGATCCACTGTGATCCTAATAATAACAAAAATCCTCAGACAGCACCTTTGTATTCAAAGACTAAAACTGTCCTGGCTCATAATAGGTGCTAAAAATTAATCATTGCTAAAATAAATAAGTACAGATGTAAGAAGTATCGACAGATCCATAGACTTACTAGTGCTTACTATTACTTACCTGGCCTCCTGGAATTTAGCATACAGAACTGGAGTGGGTAGTAGGTCAGAAAAAGGACATTCGAGCCCACATTAGCAAGAACCTAGTTAGATTCTTCCTCTTCAATTTGTGTTGCAAACAATGAGGAATGAGACAAATATTTGATTGGGTAGACACGGGAGTCCTTAGGCAGTGATATAGGAAGATGAATGGAGAGGCTTTTTCATTATTTCTCGGTAGGGTATGGTGGTGGAGCTAAACCAGGGTAATGCTAAAGGAGAATGGGAGAGGAAGTGGGCAGGGATAATATTATGAGGGACAAACTGATGCAACTTGGAAATCCACATATTTAAGAAGAGGTAAGAGAGCAGAGATAAATATGACCCGAAAGTGGTCACGCTGCGATATGAGGAATAAGGAAATATGGAAGCCTATTTTTAAAAAGCTGATTCTAAATGGTAAGATATTCCACTGCAATCTCAACATAAAATTGAAAGTAAGTGATGGTATTCATTTCGAAGTTTTCTGTAGACAGTGACCTGCTTCATAGCTTCGAGTAAGAGATGAGGTAGAGTATCTTGGAGAAAAAAAAAAAAAAGCCATACCCCCTTCCTAATATATTATCGGTATATCTGGTCATTTTTATCTAACAGAGTTTTAAGCTCTTTCTCTCCGATTTTTGTAACCTTATTAGACTTCATCCCATTTCCAGTTTGCAGAACCTGGAGAAGGAAAAATGCAGAGGCTCAGTCTCTTGTTACTGAATCCACTAAATTCACTGCAGGGTGGGAGAAGAGGAAAGAGTTACAGCCATCTCACGCCACATTCTCTAAGCCCCTTTGGTGTGGGTGGCTTACAGAAGTCTTGGGGGTGCTGTGCTGAATGACTGGTATATATGAAGGAGGAAGAGAAATGGCCATGGTGATCTCGTGCATATAAACCAAACTATCAAACCACAATAAGAGGGATAAAAATCTGAAGTTGACTTGGCGGCAATATTCAACAAGGCCTTGAGAATGACTGGTAATGATATGAGTCAGAATCAGAGAGAGAGAGAGGCTATTTTATATTCTGGAGTGTTTTCTGATCATGGACAGGTATGTCAGCAAAAGTTTATGAAGCTGCCTCTTTTGTGTCAGCCTTGATACTCAAGGTTAGAGGAGAAAATTTGGGGCAGCGATAATACGACAGGTACACACACAAAAAAAGTCACTTCAAGGACTAGCAGTGAGGCCTGGTGGATGTGGATAAAGTATCTGCCAACGTAGGAGTTTCACGTAAGAAGAGAGCTCAAGCTTAAGCCAGACTTTACTGGTCCATGGCACAGTGGGGGCCATGAAGATACCCTGGAGGTAGATTATAGCATGGTGTGCAGATAACACAGGCTCTCTAGCCAGACATACCTGGGTTTAAATTTCATTATTATTGTATACTAGTGTGAGACATTAGGCAAAATTATATAAGATAGTGTTTGTTTATTTATTTATTTACCTTATTTATTTCTCATCTGAAAAAGAGGACTGAAACATCTCTGGATAATGGGTACCTCTTGTTGATGCCTTCCCATTATCCTCCCCACTTCTTTTGATAAAAGCACCTTAGTCTCTTCCCCGGCATCATATTCCTTATTTTCTGTCCGTGTGGTCTAGTAAAGTTGATTCTAGCCCCAGGTCTATCTATCAGATAAGATAGATACCTAATCAGATCCCATAAGATTTAATCCTAGGAGTTTTTCTGGAACAAGCAAGAAGTACTTTTCTTTTACATTAGAGTGAACTGGGAAGATAGAAGCTTCTAGAGACCACTGCAAAGAGAAATTTTGCCCAAGTGAAGCTAAAACAGAGGAAAGGAGAGTGGAGTGATGGGGAGATATCAAGATCTGATGCATTCAAGAAGCCTATGGATGTAGTGGAGTCTAATAAGGTTCCTTCTGACTTCCCAGATCCATAAGCCAATATCTCTTTAAAAATTTTTTTCTTCTTAAAACAGGATGCATTTTTCTATCACGTATCTAGAAAGAGTCTTGATCAATAAACTATTTCACATAAATTATTTGAGGACTGATTTAAACAATATGTGCAAAAGACTTAGCACAAGTCTTGGCACACAGTAAATGCTCAACAAATGGGACTTGTTGAAAAAGATGTAGAATGGGAAGTCGTTCACATTGACTGGCATGGAACTGTGGGGAAGAATGCGAATGGGTATACATGCTGAAATGCACTGAGTATAGCAGAAGGATAAACATTTATCCTTCTGCTATGTAATACGGATGTCATATAAGCCCCAGAGGGACATCACTGAAACATAGCTGGCATTCCAAAATAACAAAGGTTCATTGCTGAGCCAACTCTTGATTTTCCATGTGTGAATTAGTCACAGAAAATATGTATCACTGTTCAGCTGTCCCTATGTCAAGTCAGCTGTCTGTATGTCAGAGTAACATAATCAATAAGATAAGGCTGAACCTATTTTTAATTAAGTGAAACAGCCCCGAGATTGCCTTGTCTTTTGCATAATTAATAGATTGCTGAAGAGTTTCTAATGAGAAATGCCTTCCATTGCTTTATACTAAACTTGACTCAGATCCTAACAAACCACATTCACTGTCCTTGAGTAGAGAATTTAGCTTTTGGCAGGAGCTTTCCTTATTTAAGGCATTTGGATGCCACTGATCGTCCACCACCATATTCTTTGTTCAGTGTCAAATGCAGCACCTTAGCTTTTACCTACTGAAGTGCTAAACTAAAATCAACTAAAATAAAATTTTAGAATTTAAAGTTTTTTCTCCTGTCTTTTATTGGAGGATGAGAAGGGAATAAGTCTTGAATTTGAGCTGATCTTTCAAAACCTGGCTGTAACAAATTATGTGTTATGTTGGATAAACTACATCACTTCACTTTTCTGTTTCATCAAAATGGGGATAATAACCACTACCATATAATCTTGTTAAGAGGATCAAATAGCATGATTATCATGTGGCTACACCAATGTAGTTACTCAACAAATACAAATCCCCTGATAGAATTTTATCCTTATGACACTCAGTTCTCCTATCTATATATATTTTCCCTAATAAGAAAACTCATCTTCCCTTACAGTAGCATAATCTTTTTTTTTTTTTTTTGTCCTTCTATTCCCTTTTTAGGAATTACATTTCCTTCAACCTTGAACCATGCAGTTTGATTAGGTCTCAACCGCAGACCGTATTTCAGTTATCGGGGTAGATATGTGTCTGATCTACATGAGTAATGAATCGTCTTGTATGTCCTTGATCCAAGCCAGGCCTCTCAGATTCAATCCCTGGAAACAGAGAAAAAGAGACAGACTGGCTTGATGGGATTTCCAAGCTGTTAAAATGTAAGCCTAGGTCGGGCGCGGTGGCTCACACTTGTAATCCTAGCACTTTGGGAGGCTGAGGCAGGTGGACTGCCTGAACTCAGGAGTTCAAGACCAGCCTGGGCAACATGGTGAAACTCCGTCTCTACTAAAATACAAAACATTAGCCAGGTGTGGTGGCATGCGCCTGTAGTCCCAGATACTTAGGGAGGCTGAGGCAGGAGAATATCTTGATCCCAGGAGGCAGAGGTTACAGTGAGCCGAGATCATGCCACTGCACTCCAGCCTAGGTGACAGAATGAGACAATATCAAAAAAAAAAAAAAAAAAAAAAAAAAAAAAAAAAAAAAAAAAAAAAAAAAAAAAAAAAAAGTAAGCCTAAAGCTGCTAGTGTCCACTGCTGTCACAAAATGGGAAAAGCAAACCTGATAATGAAGACAACACAAAGAAAAACAAAATTAATAGAGATAGAAAGGTGGCTATTATGAATAATATTAACACTGTTAGCCAGTGGGCATTCAAGATGATTCTTAGGCACAAGGCATATAACCAACTCACAAGAAGCATCTCATTTGATGAAGTAGGTATTAATTATTTTACAGGGGGAAAAAAACTGAGTCACACAGAAATTATGTAACTTCCCCATGAATTTTTTTTACTTAGTAAATGGCAAAGCTAGAAATTAAACCTCAGTGTCCTTGAACCCCTTGACCTGCAGGTTGTACTGCCTCCCAATATAATTGGTTTCCAGCATACGAAAGAATAAGACCACTGTTGCTGTCAGTTAAATTAAAAGGACACCTATTCTATTAATGGTAATATTATTCTGTCTCTTACATGATGTTCTATATATGTAAACAAGTTTTAGAAATAATCTGAACTCCATGGAGGAAAGTTTATATTTATGGTTGCTATGGTAGTATTAATAAAACCAGCTCAATACTCCCATACACTGTTCTTTTAGATAAACATAGAAATTGACTCTTCTGCTGTTAAAGCTTGAAACCTGTATTTGCTTTATCTGAGTTCCTTCCTCAGGAAAGGATCTTCAAGCCTCTCAAAAAAAAAAAAAGTATTAAAGAACTGAAACTCATCAGACCATGAACCAGATGTCTCCTTGCCCCTCCCTAGTTCCTATTTTACACCCTGTTACATTGATTTCCTGCTAAAAAAAAAGAAAACCCCATACTTTTAGCCAGGGAGATGGATTTGAGACTGAGCCCCCATCTCCTTGGCTGCAGCACCTGATTAAAGCCTTCTTCCTTGGCAATACTTGCTGTCTCAGTGACTGGCTTTTTGTGCAGTAGGGTCTTGACCAAACCTCTAGTGCTTTGGTAACATTATCAGAAAACACTGGGATAACATAAGAATAAGTTGTTACAGGCTGGGCATGCTGGCTCACGCCTGTAATCCCAGCACTTTGGGAGGCTGAGGCGGGTGGATCACAAGGTCAAGAGATTGAGACCATCCTGGCCAACATGGTGAAACCCTGTCTGTACTAAAAAAAAAAAAAAAAAAAAAAAAAAAGAATAAGTTGTTACATGCCATAATTATTTCACAATTGCTATTTATTACTTCCAGGGGTGGCATGACCATTGCTACCAGAAATAAAAATAATTATCAATGTGTTCGGTGATGAGGAAAAAATATGAATTGGTCTTCATTTCTTCTTTAGGGAAATTCTATGTTATTACCCATAGTAACTTAAAAATTTGATTTTACACTAGAGAAATCTCCCTCAGTCCCATACACACCCCCAATAGCCAGGTTCCAAGCAGAAATGATTAAAGGAGGTTTATTTTAACTATACTTTGCTGAATTATCCTAGATAGCCCCATAGTTCCTATATAATTTGAAGTAACTGGCTTCCAGAAGTGAATCTAATAAATACTGCTTTGACTGACAACTTTTCTGTCAGCTTAAGGTAGCTGCTCAGAGTTAGAAAATACAGACTATGTGGGCAGAGACCGAGATTTTCATCAACAGTCACGGTACTATGCAATTTACAAGTTCCCATGCCTTCTCTAGAAAAATCAACCAAGCTTAAGGAACCCATGTGAGCCATTTGACAAGCACAGTTGGCACTGTGGTCAAAAGAACTCTGGGTTCTCACCATTCATATGTCTGAGGGGGCTAGATTTCCAGGGCTCACAGTCCCAGACAAGAACATAAGGCTAAGAGGCAGAGACAACAGCATTTGTTGATTTAGTAGAGCACAGACTTCAGTGACAGACAGCCTTCACTCAAATTCTGGCTCTGGCACTTTCCAGCTGTGTGACTTTACCCAAATTACTTACCTTCTCTATACCATAGGTTCCCTATCTGTTAATGATGATAATCAAAAGCTTACTTCAGAAGATTGTTATGAGGATTAAATAGCTTAAGTTTAAGTAGTGCTTGTTGCACTATTCAGATTTGAATGGGCAAGATGTGTCTCTGTTTTCAAAAACAAAAGAAGGAGGTTTTATTTCTTTTACTTAACAGGTCAATTAGAATTCATATACAATAATGTGTAATGTTTTTATAAAGATAATTTTATGGCTTTTGATTAGAAGAGCTTTGCTAATCAAGCTTTCACAGAGAAGATTCCTTCTTCAAGGAATAGGCAAGAAAATATTGCAATTAGCACTGGTGGAAGCAGTGGTGAGCTCTGTTCAGGTTATAATAATGCATAAATAAGACCTCTGGTGACATAGAAAACATTGTATATATGTACCACTTCATCTCAGTTCCTTTTTCTTGCCCATCCTGTCCATATTTTTCATTGTTTCTTTTGGTAGGAACCAACTTCTGCCAAGTCCTCTGAATGGCTACTTCCTACCCTATAGATCTAGGCACCATGAGCAGATATTTGCAGTCATTTGAAAGTAGGACTTGAGAAAAGATTTGTCCTTCATGCTTTTTCATTAGCAAAGCAGCAACTGCATTTCCAGGATAAACTAGGAGGACAACATTCATTTATTTCAGTCCTTTATTTGCTTATTTTCTGAGGCCTTTCTATGTACCCCAAAAGGGAGAGAATGAAAGAAAAGGACATGAACCTTCTCTTCCATAAACTAACTTTATACTTTATAGACAAAACACACAGAGATGAAGGTTTCTCATGAGTACGATACAAAATTAGTAAGAGAGGGAGAAAAAAACGCTGACCAGAGAAAGGAGGTTCAGTAAGAGACAGAGTTGAGTTCCTGGAGACAGGAGATGTCAATTTGAACTTTAGAAGCAAGGCTTACACCATCCTGAACAAGAGTGCCAGAGGGAGAGAGGTAAATAAGCTTCTGTGCAACAAAAACCTCCTTTAGTTACAAATGTCTCGTTTTGATAGGGGAAAAAGGGGTATCTTGCCATATAGAAGTCCTTGTGTTATTATCTCAGAGTCAGTTTGTTTGCAAATGGCCTAACTTTTTCAGGCAGTTTTGCTAGCTTTTTAAGAGATTTCTCTAATGTAGTTCTCTGGCTTTCAACTCCCACAGGGGTTTTAGGGTAGTGTTTGAAAATGAGAAAGATAAAAATGCATTCCTCTTAGAAGTTCATATAAAAGCGAAAGAATTGGAGTGGAGGTGGGAAGCTATTATGTACCTTGGTGATCTATTCTGCCTGTAACTCTAAAGGCTGATGAGAGGCAGTGTGATTTCAAGAGGAATCAAGAGGAGATACTTTCACTGCCCTCATTGCAGGGAGCTCATTGGCTCCTAAAAGGTCACTGTCACAGTGATTCTGAATGACATGAATAAAGGATATTTAAACTCCTGTCTGAGCTAGTTCCTTGTTACACAGTTTATAGTAGTAAAAATCTTGAAACAACCTGAATGTCTTTTCCACAGGCAGATTAGAGAAATTAGGGTAAGGTAGAATCACATCTTTTGGCAGGAGGTAGGATGTATATTCAAAGGTATCGATAAATATTAACACCAAAATCACACTAGAATGTTCTGTGCTTTGTTCTTACTTTGCCAGAATCTAAGACCTTGGAAACTTAAAAGCCAAAGTTAACTTCTGATATTTTCCTTGTTTTCAATTTTACTCACCCATTCCCACGGACAGAGCCACGTCTAGTTTAACTAGGGGGATGAACTGAGGTGGTTAAAGAAAGGAATGCTATTTCCTTTGTCCCTTTCTTTTTCTTGCTGCCCCCTTCTCTTTTTCTCTTCACGTATTTCTCTTTTCCCATACATATATCCCACTAACATATATAGTTTATGTTTTGCATTAATTAGGCATAAGATTTACCTCCAATCTATAGTCTTAGAGCAAAATGATATGTAGTCAACTAAAAATAATGATGTATGCATAATAAACTGCATCCTCGCCAAAAAAAAAAAAACAAGGTATAGAACAGTGTGCACAGCTACCATTTATGTAAATGTGGGTATCTCTATCTGTATATGTTAGGGACTGAATATTTTTGTCTCCTCAAAATTCATATGTTGAAACTCTAACCCACAATGATGTGATGGTATTTGCAAATAGGGTCTTTAAGAAGTGATTAGGTTTAACTTAGGTCATGAGGATAGGGTCCTCATGATGGGATTAATGCCCTGATAAAAAAAAGGAAGAGGTGTGGTGGCTCACACCTGTAATCCCAGCACTTTGGGAGGCTGAGGCTGGGGGATCATGAGGTCAGGAGAGTGAGATCATCCTGGCTAGCACGGTGAAACCCCCTCTCTACTAAAAACACAAAAAATTAGCCAGGTGTGGTGGGCACCTATAGTCCCAGCTACTGGGGAGGCTGAGGTAGGCATCTCAAAAAAAAAAAAAAAAAAAAAGAGGAAGAGAGATCAGAGCTCTCTCTTTCTACCATGTATGGACACAGACAGAAGGGAGCCATCTGCAAGCCAGGAAGGGAGTCTTCAGCAGGAACCAAATCTGCCAGCACCTTGAACTCCCCAGCCTTGAACAATGAAGAATAAATATCTGTTGTTTAAGCTACCCAGTCTATGGTATTCTGTTACTGCAGTCCAAGCAAAGTAAGACTACACACACACACACACACACACACACACACCCCACACACACGTTTGGCAATTCACGGAACATTTCTAAAAAGATAATTGAGAAACTAGTAATAGCAACTGTGTCCCACATGACAAGGAGAAGGCTGGCCAGGCACGGTGACTCAAGCCTATAATCCCAGCACTTTGGGAGGCTGAGGTGGGCAGATCACTTGAGGTCAGGAGTTCAAGACCAGCCTAACCAACATGGTGAAACCCCATCTCTACTAAAAATCCAAAAAGTAGCCAGCCATGGTGGCATGCACCTGTAGTCCAAGCTAGTGGGAAGACTAAAGTAGGAGAATTGTTTGAACCCAGCAGGCGGAAGTTGCAGTGAGCTGAGACCATACCACTGCACTACAGCCTGGGCGACAGAGTGAGACTGTCTAAATAAATAAATAAATAAATAAATAAATAAATGACAAGGGGAAGGCTTACAAGATCTAAAATCAGGAATGAGAGGAAGATCTACTTTTAGACTAAATAAAACCTACTTCTTTAGACTGAAAATCTTCATTTGAATATGTGATATATGTGTATATAATGCTTTTAATAATAAAAAGTCACTATTAGATTTTTTTAAACGTCTCTCTCCACGGTTCCACCAAAATATAACAAAGCAATTCTCATAAAGCCCTTGCAGTTCACTAACCTCCATAATCCATTTGGGGTTTTTCAAAAAGACTGTGATAGATTTTTTAACATTCTCTTAAAGTGTTTCTTACTCTAATGTCACATCCTGCCCTGAGGGGATGTGGGCATGTCCCAATAAGAACAGACCTTATGTGAGAGCACTGGTGAGAACAAGATTCCAATGGTCATTTACTAGGTCATATCTGACTAGATCATATCTTAATGTGCTACAAGATAAAGTGAGACTTACCAGTAGAACCTGTTTGGTACAACCCCTTCTTGGATAAGCTGCCACCTTCTCCCAAACTCAGCAGAGCTGTATAACTGTAAAGAACAGAAGTTACTCAACACTATGGTTCTATAGTACATCACATACACAAGCATCAGTTCATTGGATCAATAGTAATAATAATACCTAACATTTATTGAACACCTGCTATACACAAGGTGAGTGCTCCACATGTACCACCTCCATTCCTTATACAAGCTCTGCAAGGCAGATTAATATCTTCATTTTACAGTTGAGGAAACTGAAGTTTAGAAGGATTAACTGACTTGTTAGAAATTACATGTCAAGTCAGTAGTTGAATGAACTGGAATGCACACCCTGTTCTGCCTGGCAATAAAGTCAGCTGTGCCACTTGACCTAGCATGTGCCGAGAATTGTGGGGAATGCAAAGAAGTGCAAAATCTAGACAAGGTTCTGGAAGAGCACGCAATGTAACCAGAACCTGGCTCACATAATGAGAAATGCACGAGGCAGCCAGTGATAAAACAATGCAGAAGACAGGAGCCAATTTAGGGATGCTTCCCAGATGCTGTGGTGAAACAGCTGGGACCTGAATGAATGACAGCATTCAAATGGCTAAAAATAGCATTATTCACAAAGGAACAGCGTGAGTCAAAGTGGTAAGATAGACAGGGACAACATATAAATAAGCCAACTTATCTATGTAAGCTTATCTAAGTAATAATTACACATTATTCAGGCATCCAGTCAAGGAGAATCTGTACCTTTTTCTTTCTAAGTCTTTTTTATTATTCTTTTGTTTTTGCTTTTGTTTTTTTGAGATAGAGTCTCACTCTGTTGCCCAGGCTGGAGTGCAGTGGTGTGATCTTGGCTCACTGCAAGCTCCGCCTCCCGGGTTCACACCATTCTCCTGCCTCAGCCTCCCAAGCAGCTGGAACTACAGGTGCCTGCCACCACCCACGGCTATTTTTTTTTTTACTATGATTTTTAGTAGAGATGGGGTTTCACTGTGTTAGTCAGGATGGTCTCAATCTCCTGACCTCGTGATCTGCCCATCCCAGCCTCCCAAAGTGTTGGGATTACAGGTGTGAGCCACCACGCCCAGCCTATTATTCATTCTTTGGCCACGCCTGAGGGAGACTGGTTTCCGGGGTACATTTCATGTTTGATATATTTTATAAGTGCCAAGGAGAGATGGGTGACACCTCCTCTCATAGAGATAACAGAAGATGGGACAGGTCACACTGTCTTAACTGAGAACCCAAACAGGCAGTGTATGCATGGCCTGCTTCTTGTTCCCAGCATGTCCTGAACACCTGGTATTTCACCACAGAGAATTGTACAACAGCAGCAGGCACCCAACCCGAGAGTATCCACTTCTCTCTCTCTCCCCTTTGTCTTCTTTTCTTTTTTTTCTTTTTTTTTAAGCCTAGAGCTCTACTTCTTTCTATAAGTTTAAAGGGAGCAGAGTTCATACCATTGTGGTGTGCCTATGTCAAACAGATATATCTATATTTAGTAACATACAAAGATTAATGCAAATGTAAAAGTATCAGGACAGTTCAAAATAATATGTCTGGGTAACAGGCTGAACTCATATACATGCTGCAAGAATAATACATAAACTCCGTGTGCTCCTACAGCTACACCAAAGCATTGCTATTCCCGTTCCCACAGAGAATTCATCTCTATGAGGAATTGTTGGGCGCCAGCATTTGTGGTTCTTTTTTTCTGTTTGTAAATTTATCCCCTAAGCTTGAATCTGGAGCTTGTGGACCACTCAGGTATGTCCCAAGACATTTGTTTATATCTTCAAAGAGCAACTTCATTATTTGTGAGCATGTAGAGGCCCCTCAAGCAGTGGGTATACAAAACAATCCAATAAACCAAGCCTCTCTCATTCAGCTCAGTGAGATTCTTTCAATTTACTCTCTCCAAAGGTACCTTTTGGTCCTGGTGGGCTGGCCCTGTCACCTTCCCACACGCGCCTTGCTGTGCCTTCACTGAGGCTGCCCACTCTGGCAAAAGTGGCTTCAAGACTTTCCTTCTTCAATGCCAGTCTTGTTTTCAGAGCCAGATGAAAGGCCACCTCCTCTATGAACCCTCCTCTACCTACTAAGATTCCTACCGGTCTCATCTCCAAAGAACTGTGGAACAAGAGCAGATGCTATCAAACTACCAGCCACGTATTTATGTTTAATTCTCTTAAGAGCCTTTCAAGAGAATCTTCCATGAATGCAAGGCAGAAATTCCTTTCTATCTAAAATTACTCTAAAATTTCTAAGACCACTTCCTGCCTCTTTAATGAGATTGCGAAGCTTTTAGATGTTGGAAATCCTATCCTTCTACATGTACAGGTGCCTCAAGCAGTAGATGATAAATGAAAAAGATAATGATTTGGCACCACGTGAATTTCCTAGTCATGTTTCTACCTAATAAAGCACCCAGGTTACACAATTGGTGGACAAAGACAATTTATCAGAGGACTATATTTTAGTTCCATGGATTTATAACTAGAGGCATATACCTAAAAAACAAACAAAACACACATCCACAAAACCCTATAAATATCAGTGTATTTGAAACTCCCAAGGATTTGAAAGCAGAGTCTTGAATACTCACTTTTAGACAAAACTGCTCTGTATTCTCCACCTACTACTTCAGACATTTTCTCCCTAAAAAGTTAGTTGTCCAGTCTGGTGTTATACTGACTAAAAAGAAAACAACTCAGCCATTCAAGTTAACGTGTTAATTAAACCTACAGAGTCTGGCAGCAAAGTGTTCCTCCACAGAGAAGGGAATGGTATCAAAGCATTTTACCCAATGACTGTCTCAGCCACCAGTGGAAGGCTTTCCCTGTAGAATGAGTCAATGTCCTTTAATAAAATTCATAGTGTTGGCAGCACCTAAATAAGATTTATTTCCCTGCCTGTCTGTCTCTGGCTCCAAGGTTTGACCGTCAGAACACAGAACTGAGAACTATCATTACTATCTGTCACATCAGAGAAAGCAGCAGCAGCTTTCTCTAGCTATGCCAAGCTTAGAGAAAGACAGAAAGATTAAGAAGAGGATGGAAGAGTACTTAATCTAGTTTTAGGAGGCCATTGTGCCTCTACTAGTGCCGTGTCATGAACTTAAAATTGCCATTCTTAGAGGGTTTGATTTTGTTTAGCTAACATTACTATAAATGTTGAAAAAGAACTGAAGGAGCAGAAACGTTAGAGAACAAGGAAAGATTCTAGTTATATCTGCAATAAGAATGCAACACAGAAAATCCTTCCTGTCTAAAATCATTCTAAAGTATCTGTGACTACATCCTTGTATTAGTAAATACAACTTAATGAGCACAAACCCAGCACTCACCTGTGCTCAAGATCTATCAGCAGCCTTAAGGCCTAACCCTCTAGACTGTCATTATGCTGGTCTGGAGCTATTAGCACTTCTCTCTCTTTCCTAACATGTTCCTCTCCTGAAAGGTTTTTTTTTTTTTTTTTTTTTTTTTTTAAGACATCTTTCACATTGGCTTGTTTCCTTGCCATCTGTCTTTGTTTGCTTTAAGAAGAATGCAGATAAAAATACACTTAATTCCAAAGGATGAAATCGCCAGGGTTAGTTTCATTGACAGCTTTGAGCCAACTCTTAGGCATCTCTGGCGCCTTCCTCTGGATGTCTTTGGAGCTGCAAGTTGTATGGTGGGCACCGGCTATAAGGAATGACAAAGAGGGATGCCACAGCAGGACAAAATAAACTGGGGGAGGGAAAGAATGGGATGCACTGGTTTTGCTCAAGATTCCTAGTCTACAGCAGATAAAGATGGGATGAGAGAAGGGGAGCAGCCATTTCCAACTTTCATTTCCACCTTAACATTCACATTTTGGTTAAATCCCTAGAAGAGTGACAACTTGCTACTAGATAAGAAACTCAGCTCCTTGTGGTGATACACAAGCTTGCAACTGTCAGTGTCCTTAAAAAGTCTTTTCAATATTTCTAAATCGGATCAACGTATCCTCTCTTTGCAGATTGTTAGACATGTGCACGTGATGGAATTCTCTTCTGCAGCTGGGAAATGCGTGAAAGAGCATCCATTCCACAGAAATTTGTGCTAGGAGAATTCCATAGAAGCTAAGAGTTGTGATAACGTTTTAAGTCTTTGTTTCATGGGACCAGATGTTGTTCACCACAAAGCTTCCCACGGCGGCTTCCCCGGTCAGGGGGCAGTTTCCTGGGGCTCCTCCACACAGGCTCCTTAGAAGGCGTCTGCGTTGGCGGAAAACATCCTGCTGTCGGCTCTTTTCAAGGTTGCCTGCCCACTCCTCTTTCTGTCTCTTATACACATCTAGATGTGTATAAGAGACAGCCAATAAACCAAGCCTCTCTCATTCAGCTCACTGAGATTCTTTCAATTTACTCTCTCCAAAGGTACCTTTTGGTCCTGGTGGGCTGGCCCTGTCA
>NW_012101809.1:8489017-8493991 GCF_000951045.1 Mandrillus leucophaeus
TATTTGCCTCATCCTAATATTGCCCTGGGGATGGCCTGGGTACAAAGCACTCATCCACCTCATGACTCTCTGATTCTCACTGCTATTCCTGCATCCTTTTTAGCAAGAAAGAGATGGTACCTTAAGGACTTCACATAAATTCCTAATGCCAGGCCTGAGGCATCACAAATATCAAGTTCTTTTTTCCATCACCCTCAATAAGAAGAAAGAGAATCAGTCCAGAGAAAAATGCTGTCCTCAGAAGTATGTTCTGATGCTCTCGTTCCACGGCATAGGAGGGGGCCAGAACCCACACTAAGGGGAACCAAAATCTGCAACACTTAAAAGGATTCTGCAAACTTCACTAAGAGCTGATGCGAGTCTTTACCTTGGCTGTTCAGTACAGAGAGCAGATAGTGAGAGAGCCATGATGCCCAATCCAGACCTCACACCCAACCCTGCCCCCATAAAGTTTCTCAAAGAAAATGTTAGTGTATTAGTGGTATCACAACCTACAGTAATGTCTAATATTTTGTGTACAGTGTTGTAGTGGCCTGTGTTGTAGTGGCCTATGTTTTAGAGGAAAAGTTTAGGATTTGCAAAATAATTCATAGTGGGCTTTGTAGTACAATTAACATGTCTTAGAATGAAGATATGCAGAAACAGTGTTCCAGGGGAATAGGTCAGTCTGTGCAAATAAACAGAGCAGCAAAACTCAGGGTGGTGTTCTCACATTTCTTTGGTCAATAGCAAGAGACCCAGTTTGGCTGGGATGCATAACAGAGTGAAGTGGAAGCTGGGGCTATAAAGAGAGCCTGGAACCAGGCTGGGTAGATGCAATCTTACCAATACTTGTGGGGAACTGATGTAGACTGGATCCAAATGTCATTAAAGTCAAAAGATAAGAGTATCAAAGCTGAGCAGTCAGGCTTTGCTGATGAAGGCTGGGAATGATGGCCTATTGCTGGTTCCATCAATCTCTCCTGCAGTTGGATTTATCAGATTTGTCACTGTCCACTCCCTAGATGTCACTGAAGTCTGACACAAGCCCTACAGTTGAGGGTGGTGCTCTGAAGCTTAGAAGATTAGACTACAGAACTGGAGCCGGTTGGGAAGGGTGGGTCAATATACGACTGTGGGCGAGTTTGATTTGTGAACACGTCCTGTGCATCCAGGTCTGAAGGTATATAGGAACATGATAAGATAAAATCTTGGCCTTAAAGATTCTTATTTATTTATTTATTTTTATTTATTTTTTTGAGACAGAGTCTCACTCTGTTGTTCAGGTTGGAGTACAGTGACGCCATCTCGGCTCACTGCAACCTCTGCCTCCAGGGTTCAAGCCATTCCCCTGCCTCAGCCTCCCCATTAGCTAGGATCACAGGCATACACCACCACACCCAGCCAATTTTTGTATTTTTAGTAGAGCCGGGGGGTGGGGGAGGTTGGTGTCACCATGTTGGCCAGGCTGGTCTTGAACTCATGACCTCAAATGATCTGCTCGCCTCCGCCTCCTAAAGTGCTGAGATTACAGGCATGAGCCACCACGCCCGGCCCCTTAAATGTTCTTAAAGCCAAGTGTTGGTGGCATAGAACAGATGAAGAACTAGCTAAAAATTTGGACATACAAATACCTCTCTTTCAAAGCCTACAAAACTATCAAATAGCACAATTGTGCCTGTTCACATCTTAAACCCAATTGTTTGTTTTAAAATGTTCATTTCTCCTTATTCTTGGAGCTCTGTTTTTTTTTTTTTTTTTTTTTTCCAAATCATTAGAAACAGGCAGATCAAAGGTAGCAATTGAAAAATAATGATACAACCTGTTTAAACATGGTATCTAAGGTGAACGCAGGCCTTCCTTGTTTGCATAGGATGGCATTTCAGCTTGAGAATTTGTTTTATAAACAAGAGTTGGGGTTGACATTTAGCGAGCTCCCTGGTTTCCACTCTAATTGCCAGTTTTGTACTTGGATACTTAAATTACTTACATATTCATGAGATTAGAAATCAGCTCTGACATTGGGAAATTTCAAGCACATGAAAATCCTGCCAAACCAGCATGGTATATACTGCTCAACATATTTCTTATAAAAAACTGAGTGCCTTTTAACTTAATGCAGTGCCTTGGGGAAACATGATGACATTAGGTAGATATCAGTTTCCTAAGTGTTTGTGCTTGTGCAGAAATCATTTGAATATCCCCAGGGGGTTGAATTTCAAGGATCAATTTGTCTTTATCTCAACTTCCCCTTTTGACATTAAGGGGCTGCTAGGTCTATTCAAAAGCAAATAGAGTTAATATAAAGATAAATACTTTAATATTTAATGGTGTTCTATTATTATAATCAATAATATTTCTAAGTACCGTATATCCATCTGTCCTGTTCCATTCATTCTGCTTTCACAGGACCTTTTAGTGATTGTCTAAAAAGGCATTTAAATTAAATTGATTAAAGTGCCTCTAGCTCTATGTACTGGAAAGACACTGGGATAAGACAGCCTCTGACTAAGAAAGGCTTTCTCTAATTCCAGCTGCACCATACTGGAAGTGCTATTTTTCAGGTCTTTGGATAATACAGTGGCTGGTATCTATGCCGTTTTTGCTATGTGCCAGGCTCTGTGTTTATATTTTGCATGCGTTATCTCAGTATCATCAAATAGCCCCAGGAGCCAGATACTCTTATTATTATTTCCACTTTACAGTTGGAGAAACTATATTTAAATGACCTGTTGAAGGTCACAGAGCAGGGGTAGGACCTGACAGAGGAGACAGCTGATCCTCTTACCAGCTCACTCTACTGTGAGTCAGTGGTAAGAAACCTAAATATGACTGGGATTTTGAAAGCACTGGCATCTGTTTTCTTATTAAGTCGTCATTATTTCCCAGGGAATGTTCGCCATTCAAAGCAGCCATGATAAGTATCTCCCTTCCGTAAGGGCTCACTCAGGAAAAGAAAGGAACGATTGGCTGGGCGCAGTGGCTCACGCTTGTAATCCCAGCACTTTGGGAGGCCGAGGCAGGCAGATCACGAGGTCAGGAGTTCGAGACCAGCCCGGTCAAGACAGTGAAGCCGCGCCTCTACTAAAAAATACAAAAATTAGCCGGGCGTGGTGGCACGTGCCTGTTATCTCAGCTACTCGGGAGGCTGAGGCAGGAGAATCGCTTGAACCCGGAAGGTGGAGGTTGCAGTAAGCTGAGATCGCACCATTCCACTCCAGCCCGGGTGATAGAGCTAGACTCTGTCTCAAAAAAAAAAGAAAGAAAAAGAAAGGAATGATTAAAAGGAATAAAGAGAAGATTTTTTTGTTTATAGATATGTTTATAGATATACATGTAGAATAGATATGAAACTTTAAAAACATTGCAGGACTGGTAGAGAGAGAGAAGGCAGAGAACTAAAATTAGTTCTTTTTAAATAAAATTCACTTTTATGCATGTTACTAAAATTCTGTCATTGGCTGTTCATCACATTGGCAGTCCATTTTTCCTTTTCTATCAACATATGATTTTAACTGAAAGTCAGTTTTCATTTATGGAGAGAATGCTGACTGTTAATATTTAAGGTTTCCAGCCGGGCACAGGGCTCACGCCTGTAATCTCAGCATTTTGGGAGGCCGAGGAAGATCACTTGAGGCCAGGAGTTCAAGACCAGCCTGGCCAACATGGTCAAACCGCGTCTCTACTAAAAAAATACAAAAATTAGCCAGGCATGGTGGAAGGTGCCTGTAATCCTCAACTTCTCCCCGGGAAGTTGAGGCAGGAGAATCGCTGGAACCCGGGAGGTAGAGGTTGCAGTGAGCCAAGATCATATCACTGCACTCCAGCCTGGGTAAGACAGCAAGACTATGTCCCAAAAAAAAGAAAAAAAAATAGATTTTCCATTATTTGTAAACAGAATCTCCCTATCAAAGCCTATTTTCCACCTTTAAAAGAATGTTTTGGTGTCTGACACATATGTATCAAAAAATGTTGAAGGGAAGGCCAACATACAGGCCTTAGGATTTTCTGTTTATTTCATAAACTGTGATCCTTTGGAATTTAAAGAAGATCAGGAATGAAGCAAGTTTTTTACATGTTCTTACTTGGAATGTGGACTCACAGAGCTCCAAAATAAGCGAGTCAATATAAACTTACAAATATTCTAGAACTGCCACAAAATAAAGGGTGGCCCACCAAACTGTCCTAAAGGTTTTATTCTCCCTCGATAAAACCAATCATTTATTTGAATGTACTTTTTTTTAAAAATTGCAAAAAAAAAAAAATAATAACATCTTCTCAAATAAAATCAAAAGGGAGAGCCATGAACAAAGTAAAACAAAGATAATGGGAAAGAAGAAAGGACAACCACAGGGCAGCAGATGAGGTTTATTCGTCCTATGCAGTGCTTCTTTTGAAATTTTTGAGGTCATTGTTACACACATAAAAATAAGAAAATTTCACATTGAAAACAAAGCAGAATTACTTCTCTCAAAAAAAGAAAGAATTCTGAACATCTGGTGACATTGGACCCACCTTCCTACATGGCAAGAAGAGCAGGCTAGAGCTTGATAGCCTCCCTCCCTCCTTCTAAATGAACGCCTGCTCTCCAACTTCCCACAGTCTGGACCCAGCCTGTTTTATTCAATTGTACTTCTTGCCTGTTTGTGTAGGAACTGCGTTCATGCTCTAGGTGATCTTGGACGTCCACGAGGGTGGGGACTGCACAGGACAGAAGAACAGCCCTTCCTGCTCTTGATCAGGGGCAGCAGCCCTTCTCTGGAGCTACCTGAAGAAGAGGTCTGGATAAGGACAGCAAGGGACCTCTGCTCTCCAGCCGCTCAGCAGCCAGAGTCCTGACCGTGTTCATGCTGGTTTCACAACATGGCACTCTCCACTTTACAAATACTTCTCCATTGCAAATCCTAACAGAGGCACCAAGAGCCCTTGCCCCGGCATAGACAGCAAAGCAAAGCTGAAGTATACACAGATTCTTATACTTCTCTCCTGTTTTTT
>NW_012101809.1:8494041-8507585 GCF_000951045.1 Mandrillus leucophaeus
AGATCACTTGAGGCCAGGAGTTCAAGACCAGCCTGGCCAACATGGTCAAACCGCGTCTCTACTAAAAAAATACAAAAATTAGCCAGGCATGGTGGAAGGTGCCTGTAATCCTCAACTTCTCCCCGGGAAGTTGAGGCAGGAGAATCGCTGGAACCCGGGAGGTAGAGGTTGCAGTGAGCCAAGATCATATCACTGCACTCCAGCCTGGGTAAGACAGCAAGACTATGTCCCAAAAAAAAGAAAAAAAAATAGATTTTCCATTATTTGTAAACAGAATCTCCCTATCAAAGCCTATTTTCCACCTTTAAAAGAATGTTTTGGTGTCTGACACATATGTATCAAAAAATGTTGAAGGGAAGGCCAACATACAGGCCTTAGGATTTTCTGTTTATTTCATAAACTGTGATCCTTTGGAATTTAAAGAAGATCAGGAATGAAGCAAGTTTTTTACATGTTCTTACTTGGAATGTGGACTCACAGAGCTCCAAAATAAGCGAGTCAATATAAACTTACAAATATTCTAGAACTGCCACAAAATAAAGGGTGGCCCACCAAACTGTCCTAAAGGTTTTATTCTCCCTCGATAAAACCAATCATTTATTTGAATGTACTTTTTTTTAAAAATTGCAAAAAAAAAAAAATAATAACATCTTCTCAAATAAAATCAAAAGGGAGAGCCATGAACAAAGTAAAACAAAGATAATGGGAAAGAAGAAAGGACAACCACAGGGCAGCAGATGAGGTTTATTCGTCCTATGCAGTGCTTCTTTTGAAATTTTTGAGGTCATTGTTACACACATAAAAATAAGAAAATTTCACATTGAAAACAAAGCAGAATTACTTCTCTCAAAAAAAGAAAGAATTCTGAACATCTGGTGACATTGGACCCACCTTCCTACATGGCAAGAAGAGCAGGCTAGAGCTTGATAGCCTCCCTCCCTCCTTCTAAATGAACGCCTGCTCTCCAACTTCCCACAGTCTGGACCCAGCCTGTTTTATTCAATTGTACTTCTTGCCTGTTTGTGTAGGAACTGCGTTCATGCTCTAGGTGATCTTGGACGTCCACGAGGGTGGGGACTGCACAGGACAGAAGAACAGCCCTTCCTGCTCTTGATCAGGGGCAGCAGCCCTTCTCTGGAGCTACCTGAAGAAGAGGTCTGGATAAGGACAGCAAGGGACCTCTGCTCTCCAGCCGCTCAGCAGCCAGAGTCCTGACCGTGTTCATGCTGGTTTCACAACATGGCACTCTCCACTTTACAAATACTTCTCCATTGCAAATCCTAACAGAGGCACCAAGAGCCCTTGCCCCGGCATAGACAGCAAAGCAAAGCTGAAGTATACACAGATTCTTATACTTCTCTCCTGTTTTTTCTTTTTTTTCAATTTCCTTACAGTCACATCTGCTCTTTGTTTTCTCTCCTTTCAAATGTTTCCCAACACATCATGTTTAGTGAGGTGTTTAAGACAGACTGAGAGATGCCGTTGGAGGCAATGTTTTATAGCACAGTTTGTACACTAGTTTATTGCCAAATTAAAATAAAGATGTAATCTGGCAGACTCAGCCTTCTGCTAAGCCTTCCTTGGGTGGTTTCCTGTATTGAGGCAAGAAAGTCAGCTAGCAATGAAGTAAAGGACTATATCTCCTTTCTCTTATCAGCTCAGTTTCCAAATACAAAGAAATTTTTTTAAATGGGTAGAATGCTTGGTTTGCCTACTGTTTTATAGAAATAAAAAATAAGTTAATAAAAGAAAGCAAGATTTTGGTGCTCCTATAATAAATGCCATAGAATTCTTCATACTTTCCACAAGGATTCATTGTTTTAAAACTGTGAGGGGTGGAATTTTATACACCAAGTAGCCTCCTGTCCATTTGAAACCAAATCTCTAGAATTGTATCTATAATGTTCCTTTTTCTGAAAATTTCAGGGCTTTCCAAAGGCACATCCTCACACAGGCCCTTCAGAGGCCAAGTCCAGCTCCTATATCTTTACTCGGTAAGTCTCAGGGCAGGGTTTCCTATGTACCCAGACTATTTATTTAAGAATTACAATGGGTAAAAGGCTCCACACCTTTTCCTTTCATCATTCTAGTGGTGCCTGGATAGCCACATCCCCAGACAAGATAGCATTTACCTCTTGGCAACTATGGTGATGGTTAATTTTATGTGTCAACTTGACTTGGCTAAGAGATGCCCAAAGAGCTGATAAAACTTATCTGGGTGTATCTGTAAGGGATTTTCTAGAAGACATTAGTGTCTGAATCAGTAGGCTGAGAAAATCCACCCTCTCCAGTGTGGGCCAGCATCATCCAACCCTTGGAGGTGTTGAATAGAAAAGGCAGAGGGAGGGTGAATTCCCTTTTTCTTTTTGAGCTGGGATATCCATCTGTCTCCCCTGGCCCTCAGACATCAGAGTTCCTGGTTCTCAGGACTTTGGACTTGGACCAGGACTTACACCATTGGTTCCACCCCCACCCAATTCTCAGGGCTTCCAACTTGGACTGAATTATACCACTGGCATTCTTGGTTGTCCAGCTTGCAGAAGGCAGATCTTGGGACTTAGGCGCCTCCATAATTGCATGAGTAAATTCCATAATCAATCAATCTCTCTCTCTCTCTCTCTCTCTCTCTCTCTCTCTCTCCTCCCCACTCCCCCCACCCCAATCTCTCTCTCTCTCCCTCTTTCTTTCTCTCTCCCCTCCCCTTATTGCTTCTGTTTCTTTGGAGAACCCTGAATAATACAACCACCTAGATGTTGAATATCACACACAGATTTCTCTTTCTAAGTGAAAAGAAAAAATATCAAAAACCTTGGTTTTGTGAATTCTGAGGATATTTGGCCATACATATTTTTCCCTGATTAAAACCACCTTTTTAAATCTTAATATGACTTCCCATAGAACTGATATGCAGTAAAATTCTATCTTGGGCCAGAAAGGAACGTCTGTTCAACAAAACTCTTTGAGTCCCTTATAATGTCCACATCAAAAAGCCTCCACTGGGATTCAGGCACCCAAGATGAAACATAGTTAGAGCAGGGTATCACAGCTCATTTCGGGTCTATCCTGCAGGCCGGAGCTCCAAACTGTCCTTAGGAGCTTAAAAGTTGCATTCACTGAAGGAGAGAAGAAGCAATGTCAGGGAGATAAAGGAAAAATAAATGCGGCTATGTGTTCAAAAGACAGAGAGTATGCCTTAAATAAACAAAGAAGCCGGCAAATAAAGAAAAAGAGAAAAGAGGAAGACCCTGCTCATAGGAGTTGCCACCTCAATAAGGCATTTTCTTTCTTTCTTTTTTTTTTTTTTGAGACGGAGTCTCGCTCTGTCGCCCAGCCAGGAGTGCAGTGGCGCGATCTCGGCTCACTGCAAGCTCCGCCCCCCAGGTTCGCGCCATTCTCCTGCCTCGGCCTCCCGTGTAGCTGGGACTACAGGCGCCCACCACCACACCCGGCTAATTTTTTTTTTTTTTTTTTTTTGAGTTTTTTTAGTACAGACGGGGTTTCACCGTGTTAGTCAGGATGGTCTCGATCTCCTGACCTCGTGATCTGCCCGTCTCGGCCTCCCAAAGTGCTGGGATTACAGGCGTAAACCACTGCGCCTGGCCACTAAGGCATTTTCTAAGGGATTGTTATCCACAATTTGATGTAAAACAGCATCCAGCAGAGAGAATACTGACTAAGATCCTAGCTGGGAGATCTGCAGCAGGGACATTAGCAGCTGTCACAGAAAAACTGATGGGCAATACTTACTTGAAAGAATAAATGTTCCTGTTTCCTGGACAAGTGCAATCACTGGCCAGCCAACACCAGCACATGGTCCTCCTTGCTGCCACATCTCATCAGTGCTAAAAGCTCCATGACCCATGGGTGACTGTCAGCTTTTATTTCCATATTACTGACCCACCTGAGTGGCCACAGACCCTCTCAACTTGACTTCCAGCCGATACCATCAGCTAACAGCTGCAGCTCTCTCCCTTCAGCGAATGCCCCACTCCCTATTCTGTGATTCAAGCCTTGAGATATGGAGGTCTTCTCTGATTCCTGCTTGTATACCTGGCTATCCACAATGTGTGTTTTCCAGTATGATTTATCCTTCATCCTTTCTTAAAGAAACAGAGAAGTCAGTAGAAAGGCTGGCTTTTACCCATCTGTTCATCTCAAAATATCACCTTCAAAAATGAGAACCCTGGTCAGGCGTGGTGGCTCACGCCTGTAATCCCAGCATTTTGGGAGGCCGAGGCAGGCAGATCACAAGGTCGGGCGATCGAGACCATCCTGGCTAACACGATGAAACCCCCGTCTCTACCAAAAATACAAAAAATTAGCCAGGCGTGGTGGCACACACCTGTAATCCCAGCCACTCGGGAGGTTAAGGCAGGAGAATCGCCTGAACCCTGGAGGCAGAGGTTGCAGTGAGCCCAGATTGCGCCACTGCACTCCAGCCTGGGTGACAGGGTGAGACTGCATCTCAAAAAAAAAAAGAATGAGAACCCTATCAAATGTCAGGTAGCCCCTTACCCCAATTGTGGAATATCCACATGTGATGCTAATTAGTGATTTTTCTCTTTGAGAAAATTGGTTAACTTCTTAGATATTTAGATTCTTAGCCTCATACAGAAAAAAACCCAGCAACAACAAACAGATGAAGACTGCATCCAACTCTAAAGTGACAGGATTCATTGGGTCTGTGGTCACAAAGGATACCTTTTGGTTCTTTCCCTGAGCATCTGAGGCCAGGACTGCTGTAATATCATCCCAACCGGTCTTGTTTTTGACCTCATATTACCACAGTTTATACTGATAATTACTACCGATTAACCCTTGAAAGCTATAGCTCTAAATATATCATTCTCTGGACCCAAATTTCTGAAGGCTCCTAAGTAAGGAAACAAAAATTAGTTTTCCTAAAAATCAAACAGCCAAAACAGTGAAAAATAGTAAAGATTAGGTTCCAAAGTGTGTGTGTGTGTGTGTGTGTGTGTGTGTGTGTAAATTATAACTATCTGTAACAAATTTTAGTTTCAGCCAAATAGAAAATTTTGCAATTTTGTACACATGATTTTTACAATTTCATGTATGTGACATTCCTTTTGTAAAAAAATTGGCCTCCCCTACTATCACAACAGAAATCCAACATACCCATTAAAGTCCAACTGAAGTCATTTTGTAAGACCTCTGGAGTAGATAGATCACCAGAGCTCCATCTCCTGAACTTTGGGCTACCAATTTAATGTAATTCATCCAGTCACTTGTATATAACATTCAGTGACAGCACTGCCTTTGTGGCCTCTCTTAAACTATTGACCAACTCATATGTGTTAATCATCTATCTCCAGATGGACAGAATATTGTTATTTTATATCAACACTGTATCATGCATGGCACTTAAAAGAGATGTGGCATCTAATATTTGTTTCTTTTTAAATCACTTTGGAAGGGTACCTACAATTATAATTATCTATACAAACACATTTTAATGCAAAGGAAACCAACGCTAAATACTGTTGACCGTTAAGTTGCTGGGTTGAAGTCACAGCCCAGGCGTCCTGACTGGTCTTGTGTCATCCTCTCTGCCACAGTGACCACGGGAGGCACTCTTTGAAGTGCTGGGACCGAAAGAGTTACATATTTGGGCATCTCCTCCAGCACAATTGCAAAGATGCAGAGTTTTTACTTAGGCAGGTAAATCTGGCCCTCGTTGTGCCTCTGGCATCAGGGGGGAAAAATTAACCAACTGTCGAACAAAATATAACAACCCTGTGGATTAAATGACTAATACTCTATCTGAGCTGGTCAGGCTTTGCCTCTGTTAACTGCACCATCCTGGACGAAATGCACTGTGGCTTGACTCCAGAAACAAAATTGTACATTCTGCTGAAAGGGTAGCCAGGCTGCTCAAGAGGAAAAAAAAAAAAAATGAATTGTAAATTCTTTCTATTTTTAGGCTTAATGTGCATTTTATTCGGCAGTAGGGGCAGTATGAATAAAACTCCAATCTTAAGAATTTTAATTTGCTTCCTTTAAAATGCTCCTGTCAGTAGAGACCTTGGGAAGTTGCTTGTACCATGCTCCTACCTTCAAAAATGCCACACATCTATGTAAACCCAGACAAATAAAACCCCAGAATATTCCCCTCACTTAGTTAAGTCCAGTATTTCTTTAAATATATGTAATTTCTAACTCATGATTCCTCTAAGGAGAATTCTCAGAATGACTTCACTGAATAATGCATTTCACAAGGAGTATTCTAGTATTTCACCAATTATCCCTCTGGCTTTTATGGCCAGAGTTTCTCTCACATTTGCCTGTGTAAATGCTACTCCTTTTTCATTTTAATTTAATTTTATTAGCTATCGCTAGCCTTTTATTCTACCCGAGAATACAAGTTTCCTTAAAGGCAGGGACCATATGTATGTTATAGTATATATGCCGTATAGAACACATAATATATATTATAGGATGACATTTTATGGGATGTATGCACACATACACACATCTAATATCATGAGCTCATTTAATCCTTTCTCACGAAGTGACTTCTCCTTCAACCTTACCACCAAGTGAAGAGAAGTTCTGAGATGACTAGGTTCTGCATAAGGTTACCTACATACATCATTATTTTTCCTCTGGCCATTTCTCTCAGTGTTTCAGCAAAACCTTACTTCCTGTTCTTAACCTTTTCAGGGTTATGCTTCCCTTTAAGAGTCTGAGAAAAGCCATGGGTCCTTTGCCAAGAGAAATGATCACCAATCCACTAAGACACTGTCTCCCACTCAATGGGGGTCAGAGACTCCTGACTGTCTTAAGCATCTATGCTAAGAACTGCTTCTCCACCGCGTCTTACTTAGTACACCTAATCTTTATTTGCTAAGTGGTTTCAGATATTTACATGATTTAAACAAGCAACCTGAGACTCTCCTTGCTTTCCCTTGTCCCATTAGCACAGAGGTCAGGCTACTGCTCAGAACAAAAATGATCATTGAGGTGAAATGAAGAGATAATTAAATTAGCACTATTTTCCCCGGAGAACCGTGCTTCACTGTCTCAAACAAGGTAAGCATGCTCACCTTTTGGTCTTGACTGTATGCCAGAATCCAGTCTTCTTGCTTGGGATGGAAAAGCAAGCTTTGAATGTAGAAGTTCAGCCGGTACTTTTGATAAGTTGCGCCTTCATCTGAGCTGATCAGTAAGCTGCTCTCAATCTCCGGGTCTGTGAGTAACATTATCTGCAGCAAAGAATTGTTGGAGAAAGAAAAAACAGAAAATTAAGTTTACAAATTTGCAAAACTTGAAAATTAGCTAAATTTTGACAAGGGAAGGACAGGGGCAGGTAAATAATGCTTGGCCAAACAGGGACCTTGACTCTGTCAGGCTTATTCTTCCATCTTGGATCAGTGCTACAAAAATATTTCTACAAAGAAATGAAGGGAGTAGGAGAAGCTGAAAGAATGAGGGATGAAATAGGTAACTGTATACTCTTCTCTTTTAGGGGACTCCTTGTTTTATTTCCAAGGTTGTTTCCTAAACCTGGCACACTTACCCTTCTTCCCTTCTTCCTACTGTGCCTTATGTACTTTCCATTTTGGGGGACTAAAAGACTGGTTATAGTCTGTTGTGGGAAAGGTGGAAGAGAAAGAGGATGGAGTCCATTGTTTTTCTTCCCTGCCTCAAATCCTTTCATTCCACTTCAATGATATCCTATGTCATCCTAACTTAGCCTGATTTTCTGAGTCTTAAGTCAAAGTGTAGGCTCTGAAGCTTTCTCTAGGAATTTAACAAAGGCTATTTTACCCCACCACCCTCATCACTTCTAGCCTACTACATAATTTACTTATTTATTTTGTTTCTTGTCTACATATCCTCTACTAAAAAATAAACCCTGTGAGAACAGAGATAGCTGTCTGTAGAGTTCACAGACGTATTTCCAGAAGCTAGACTAAGGTCCGGTATGTATGGTACACTGACAAATATTTGTCAAATGAATGAACGAATAGATGAGTACATAGAAAGATGCCCAGAACACTCTGAGATATGGATGGAAGCTTCACAACTTCTAAGTCCACATGAGTCTCTAAAACTCTCTGCAAGAAAAGTTGGTTGCTCTTCACAACCTGCACCACAGAAGAAGCTACAAATATGTAAATATTCACAGCTTCAGATGTTTTACACTGTCTCACTGGGATGCCCAATTTTGTCCAGAGGAATGGGATCAATCATAATAGCAGCAAGACGGAGGAGCTGCCCTCAAAACTACCTTAAATCCTCTCGTTTTATGCCTCCAGGAATCTGTGATAAATTACTTCATTCCCAACTCTCTGTGGGTCTCCTTTCACTCACTCAAAGTGTGCACCTAGTGTCTCCAGACAGGTGGCCTTAATGCTACCCATTGACCTCTTCCCCATCAACTTATTAATTGGCACTTTCTGAATTTGGTTCAGGGAAGCATGAAATATGTGCTTAATGTGTTGCTGTATGAAGAGAAATCACTGCAGCCCAGGGTTTAAAGATTACAAGCTGAGGATGCTGCACTTCCAAGAAAGAGAGAGAGAGGGGGGAATAGAGTCATATCGTAAAAGAGCAGAGTGCCAGGCAAACACATGAAGCTTTCTCAAGCATTTGGAGGCAATCATATTAAAGCCTCTGAACAGTTAGTGTCATCTTTGAAAGTGGTGTCCTGTCGCTGTAAATGACACAAAAGGATCGCATGTCAGACACTCTGCCCAAACTCTGTTTATGTTATCCAGTACGAATTTAAGGTTCCTTGCTGTTCTTTCAACATCCCCTTCTTGAAGAGGAGAAAAGGGATGTAATGGGGTGAAGGCAATGCTGTTGCTGTCAGCCACACTCCCGACAAGATGAAAAGTGCACACAAAATTGAAGACTAATTGCCTCTTGTACCATGTTCCAGGAAAGCCACTGCTCACCAACCATAAATTCTGACAAAGTTATGGATTTCTCTGTCTCACGTTCACCAAGCAGACAGCGTTCCCTCATCAGATGGCTGACAAGGAGCCATCAGGTAATCTACTAAGTACAAACTCATATGACTTCATTAAAATCTAGTGTATGCATTAAGCAAGTATATTTAGATGGCTCCTAATTCACAGGAATATTTCCAGATGAGTTCATATTTATGGGCACATAAAAGCTGTCATTTTTTGAATAACAAATAAGCCATCAAATGATCATATTGCTTTGTGTCTCTAACCACGATTAACAATAATGTAAAACAACCTTTTTGCACTACTGCCAAAAAGTCATTGCCATGATAATATGAAGAGGCTCAATTTTATAGAACATCTACTGTCTCAGGCAAAGTGATTCCCTCCCCTACTCTGATTTTCTAGTTCCCTGTTAGCCAGAATATGCTTTCCTCTTTTTCCACGAGAACAGATCTCCCCACCTGCTTCTCCTGGCAGAATACTTAATCAAAATAAAATTAAACACAATTATAAACTAGGCCTACAGAATATTCCCAAAGCAAGCTGATTTTTATCAATCACTTTAAAATATTGTTGATACTCATTTATACTCCACATGATCAGACTGCATAAGGCGTCCTACATCAGGTAATCTTGGGTGCGAGTGGCAGAGTAATGCACATGTTTCCCAACAGATGGAAACTTAATGTTATAAAAATAAAGCGACTCATATCCTTGGCTTTTTTTCTGGATATTGAAAATAGGCAGACTAAAATCCCACCTTCTCTCTGCAGCCCTCAGCTAAAACTCTCCATTTGAGAATTTGACATTTTGGAAATAATGGGAAATAGTGAGAAATTTCCCAGTGAGCTTTATAGGCATGTCTGTACTACAGAAACATTCCAGTGGTTTCTCTCTCAAATTTCTGCTCAGTTCTACCCAAAATGAACAGGTCAATCTGGATCCATTTTTCATTAGTTATTTTTCTTATTGCAGACACAACTCCATAAGACCTCTAGTAGAATTCAAAAGGAAAAAAAATTATGACCCTCTGTTTGTATTTCTTTCTACTTCTTTATCCACATCTCTATATCCTATTGTTGATTGAGAATTGATGATTTTTTTTTTTAAGTTTGACATTATGACCCAATTTTTTTTCTTTTATTTTTTGAGACAGAGTATCCCTCTGTCACCCAGGCTGTAATGCAGTGACACAATCTTGGCTCCCTTCCACCTCTGCCCTCTGCCTCCTGGCTAAATTTTGTATTTTTAGTAGAGTTGGGGTTCGCCATGTTGGCCAGGCTGGTCTTGAACTCCTGACCTCAAGGGATCCACCCACCTCGGCCTCCCAAAGTGATGGGATTACAGGTGTAAGACACTGTGCCCGGACCCCCAAATATTCATTTGTAACTGAGTCATAAACACACAAATGCACACACATTAACATGCATGACTGCAAAATCTACTCCAATTAATCACAACCTTCAAATTAATTAAATTATGATTGTTGTAATGGCTGAAACATAGTATGTACCTAATTATTAATTGAATAAGTAAAACCTTATTTAGTCTCAAATTCAAATTCTTTAATAATTTTGCTTCAAGTGAATTGATGTTTGTCCTATCATTTTATCAGTCATAAAATATAAATAAGCTAATAAGTAAAAAATTTAATGAGATCTAAATAAAAAAGGCTTAACATATTTGAGAAACAAATACTGTAAATAAGAAATGTGATCCAGTCTTTAGACATAGATGATATTTTTCATAAATGAATAAGTCATATCTTCTCACAAGATTTTCTACTTGGAAATATTTTCAAAATAGTAAGTTCAAATTAGCAAATACTCTTCAAAAACAATAGATTACATTTCTTAAAGATGCCTAACAATCCCTATTTTTGCTAGTTTAGAATGACTCTTTATCCCCTTCTGACTCTTCATGTGACTTTGAACAAATCATGTTTTGTTGTGTTTACTTCCCTGTATTCTGGAGTATGTTCTGGACAACAGAATTTTAGGAGGCCCTTCTAAAAGGCAGGAATCCAAGCTTTGCAGATTCCTAAAGTAAGCTCTCTAAAAAAGAGAGGTCATTGTTTGCCTGGAACAAAGCTTGTTCCATAGTAGGTCCACATATCACTGTAAATGAATAAAGGAATGGACTAATGAATGAATGAGTCCTTTTCATTCCTGCCTTCTGCTGCCTGGAGGCCAGGGACCCCTGTCACATTGGGAGTTCCATTCCCATTGAGCAAATCCTCGCTGTTCTACTTGAGGCAAGGAGGGTGAAGATAAGAGAAAGAGACTGCCTTTAACAGGAAAGTAATTATTCTCTGTTCAGATCCACCCATGAGTGATTACAGTCCGTTTACTTATGCCTTGCAGGGTGTGCCGACGCTGCACTGACTGCAGCTGCAGATGAATTGTTTCCACAAAAGGTCAATAATGGCAATACAGGATCCTGCCACCCAACTCCAAGCAATCATTCATCACCCACTTCAGGAGGAGGAAGAAACTTTATTTGCTTTTCCTAGAGCAGACAAATGAACATGAAATGCAATTTATAGATTTCAAATACGTCACTTCTCTCTTTTTTTTTGGTATTAGTCCTTCTGACAGCTCGGTGCCATCAAAAATTAAACGCACTTTCACTGTCTTTGACTTGCGCCAGATTCAACATATGGCTACAGGAAGTAATTTTACAAAAGGTTGGCAGGCAGCTTTCTGATCCTTCCAAGTTGTCGTCTACTGTGGACCTTCTTCCCAGAGGAATGCTGCTACTATCTAGTTTTCCAAATTCTTTTCCTAGATATGTTGTTCTTGGAATTCACCATTTACTGGTTTATGTGGCATGGAGTTAATAAAGAGTTCTTCAGTACCTCTGGGCATATACTTTTTCGTACCATTTCTTTGGTCCTAATGGAAAAAGTATTTATTTTGTGTGTTGTTCATTATTTGTTTGCTCATTTGACTACTCCTTATCATAAATGGGCTGGAATCAAGCAGAGGTAATGGGCTGCTGTGTGGATATCTCTCTTGCTTTACTCAGAGCTTAATTCAGCTCCAGATGCCCATATCACAGGTGCATAATAAATGCTTTTCATAATGATAATGACAACAGCAAAGCAGAACAGCAACAGCAGCAATTAGGCACTCCAGTTATCTACTGCTACCCACTTTACTCAAACAGAAATATTTCTCTCTATAAACAGCATGGAAGTCTATTTGCAAACCTCTGACCTCAAAACTGAAAACAAATTAAGCAAAATGTAATCAGAGAAAGTAAGTCATCTGCTGACCAATGAGGGTGGAAAAGCTACCTATTCTCTATGCGGGCTGAGCACTTATCCTTCCCAGATGAGCTGAGGGAATGAGCAGTAAGTGCTTATCAATTGGCAACTATTTGGAGGACAGTGTTAGGGAAAGTTGAACAGGATCCCAGAATGATCCACGGAAAGAAAATCACAGAAATACAAACAATGAAGGAAGGCGAGGAAGGGGATTAAAAGGAAAAAAGCTCAAATCAAGCACACACTGATAGAAATGAGTCTGTAAGAAGATGGAAATGCCAAACCAATTTTCCTAAATCCCACCCTTCCAAACTTAGTGAAGCTTACCTATGTACTATCTTTGTTTATTAGCACAAAATCACATCATTCAATACTAAGAGATGAACAGAACATTTGGGCAACAGACCGTCTACTTGTGACCTGCAAAGTGATTCAGTGAAATGACTGGGAAACGATGGCATTGTATTTTAAAGAGTTTATTCTGTCCTTTTGCTTTCAAACTGGTTTTCTAGTGAGGATCCACAGACTTAGATATTTTTTAAGGGAAAAAAACAAGCATAAAACAATTTTTTTAAGACAAGATCTTGCTCTGTCGCCCAGGCTGGAGTGCAGTTGTATGATCACAGCCTCAAACTCCTAGGCTTAAGGGATCCTCCCATCTCGGCCTCCCAAAACACTCAGATTATAGGCATTAGCCACCATGCAAAGATGGGAAGAAACATTTTTTTAAGGAGTATGTAATTTCAGTCCTTTATATGTGTGTTAATTGCCTTGCCAGGAGACCCAACCCATTAATGATTATTTGTAACAATAATGAGGAGTCATTCAGTACCTCTTGCCCAATTCCATAGAGTACATAGGAGATGAGTGAGGTTTACCAGGAATGACAACATGTGAGTTATAGTCCTTGGAAGATGATTCAAAAAAGAAAACGTATAGGACATCTCTTCTTATTTCTCTTGGGACTACTGAACAGTCTTCTCCTTTGAGACAATTTAGAGAAACCCAAACTTACAAACACTATTTTACTGTGAGAATCTGCTTCCACCACTGTGAATGGCACTGAACTTCTATAAGGAAATATCTGTCCATGCATATATTTCCATGGAGGGCTGATCTGCAGGGCTGAGCACGGAGCTGATGCACCACTGACTTGTGTTCCACAGGAAGAGCCATAACCTAATCCTAAACTTGGCTCTAGTCAATGTCTCCATGAATGTGTAGTTTTCCTCACAAAAGAGAAAAGAAGGGAGTGTGCTTAGTGAAGGTTATTCACACCATGAGAAGAAGGGTACAGTACAATCACAAGAAATAGCAGGGGGCCTGGGTTTAAAAAC
>NW_012101809.1:8507635-8529197 GCF_000951045.1 Mandrillus leucophaeus
ACTATCTTTGTTTATTAGCACAAAATCACATCATTCAATACTAAGAGATGAACAGAACATTTGGGCAACAGACCGTCTACTTGTGACCTGCAAAGTGATTCAGTGAAATGACTGGGAAACTATGGCATTGTATTTTAAAGAGTTTATTCTGTCCTTTTGCTTTCAAACTGGTTTTCTAGTGAGGATCCACAGACTTAGATATTTTTTAAGGGAAAAAAACAAGCATAAAACAATTTTTTTAAGACAAGATCTTGCTCTGTCGCCCAGGCTGGAGTGCAGTTGTATGATCACAGCCTCAAACTCCTAGGCTTAAGGGATCCTCCCATCTCGGCCTCCCAAAACACTCAGATTATAGGCATGAGCCACCACGCAAGGATGGGAAGAAACATTTTTTTAAGGACTATGTAATTTCAGTCCTTTATATGTGTGTTAATTGCCTTGTCAGGGGACCCAACCCACTAATGATTATTTGGAACAATAATGTCATTCAGTACCTCTTGCCCAATTCCATAGAGTACATAGGAGATGAGTAAAGTTTACCAGGAATGAAAACATGTGAGTTATAGTCCTTGGAAGATGATTCAAAAAAGAAAACGTATAGGACATCTCTTCTTATTTCACTTGGGACTACTGAACAGTCTTCTCCTTTGAACAATTTAGAGAAACCCAAACTTACAAACACTATTTTACTGTGAGAATCTGCTTCCACCACTGTGAATAGCACTGAACTTCTATAAGGAAATATATGGCCATGTATATATTTCCATGGAGGGCTGATCTGCAGGGCTGAGCATGGGGCTGTTGCACCACTGACTTGTGTTCCACAGGAAGAGCCATAACCTAATCCTAAACCTGGCTCTAGTCAATGTCTCCATGAATGTGTACTTCTCCTCACAAAAGAGAAAAGAAGGGAGTGTGCTTAGTGAAGGTTATTCACACCATGAGAAGAAGGGTACAGTACAATCACAAGAAATAGCAGGGGGCCTGGGTTTAAAAACTTGGATTTGAATTTCTTCTCTGCCATTATCAGTTGTGCCACTTTGAATGCCTTATAGCTCATTTAATCCTTTTTTGAGTCTCAGTTTCCTCATTGAAGATAGTAGTGATACCATAAACAAGTTGCCAATTATTGAGCTGTTGTGTATCAGGCTCTCTGCTAAAGCTTTAAACTAAATTATTCCATTAAACTGTTTATGAAAACTACTTGAGGTAGATATCATTACGTCCATTTGATATCGGGCTTAGAGAGATGAGGCAATTTACTCAAGGTTGCACAGCTAGTCAGTGATAAGGTTATCTATGTCATGCCCTGCATAGATTTGGGTGAAGATCAAATAAGATTCTCTGTGCAAAAACACTGTTAGGTTTTGTGCAAATATTACTACGTTTACCCCACAAAGGATGGCATATTTAGTACTTTGTGTTCTGCTAAAATATGATAGTTGAATGCCAAAAAAGAGAGGGAGAGACATATAAATCTGGCATTGCAAATATCTCATAAAAATATTGCCTAGATTAAAAAAAAAAGAGGCAGCAAGAAGAAATGGGGTGCAAGATAATGGAGAATTTCAGTAACAAGTGTTACTAATACACTACATTCTTGAATAAACAAAAATAATTTCTTGGTTTTAAATATACAGTCAGAAGATCACAATAGCCAGTCATGATTCATACCCCAGATTTTTCACAATGGCTCTGACTTCCTTTACCTTGTCCTTCCAGCATGATTCTCCTATAGGTTGGATTTTATGCTTTATCATAAAAATGGATGGGAAAAGAATAATAGAAATGGGCAAAAATCTCTGATGAAATGTTCTTATTGGTGGAGAAACAAACATTTTCCCACATGCTAGTTCCCAAATAATTGTATGCTAAAGCAAATAAGAACTATTACAGTGTAACTGTTTTCCTAATAAATGCATCCCATGCTTAATTGTCACTTTAAAAAAACAGACTCATTTTGCTGGAGAAATAGCTATTATTAATATCATACTGAGGTGATAGTGGGGAATATGGAATGTTAACTAATGCTTAGCATTGGGTCATCTGGTTTAAAAAACTAAACATGGGGCCGGGTGCAGTGGCTCACACCTGTAATCCCAGCACTTTGGGAGGCTGAGGCGGGTGGATCATGAGGTCAGGAGATCGAACCATCCTGGCTAACACAGTGAAACCCCATCTCTACTGAAAATACAAACAGTTAGCCAGGTGTGGTGGCGGGCACCTGTAGTCCTAGCTACTCGGGAGGCTGCGGCAGGAGAATGGCATGAACCCGGGAGGCAGAGTGTGCAGTGAGCTGAGATCACGCCACTGCACTCCAGCTTAGGTGACGGAGCAAGACTCCGTCTCAAAACAAACAAACAAACAAAGAAACAAACAAACAAAACTAAACATGGTATTTCAGAAGGAAAGAATGATGTACACATTCAAAGAATGTTTTTATTATTGCAATCACTATGAGAACGGATTAAACACCTTGAGAATATTTGAACCACCTTAAAAATCTCATCATTATCCCCTAGCCTCTGCTCCAATCCAATCAAAACATACTTCCATTGCCACTGCAAGTCCCAAAGTAACTTCTCTCTTAAATCCCCAAAGATCTATAAATGCCAAAAGGTTACATCATTTTAAAATGTTAGCTGCTATCAGAAGGAGCCATGATGCTAAGAGAAATGGACATTCATCTTCTTTGCTCATAGGAAACTTTACAAGAAATGATGTTCATTTAATGATAAGAAATCTCTTTATTCTGATAAGAAATCTCTTTATTCCACAAGAAATGATAAAGAAACTCAAGTGAGAAGGAAGAGAGAGCAGGAAAGAGAAGCTATCAGTATACTTTAACATTGATTTAAGTGAGGGAAATCCATTTTTCGTAAAATCTAAAAGTTGTGTACTTGATTTTAGAGTCTGAATAAGTGTCAAGTTGAAAATCAGGAAAGTAAAATGAAAAATCCATAGACATTAATCCACTCTAAAAATCAGTGAACAGGATTCACCCACATTCTTCATCCCTTGCTGTATTTGTATCATCATCCTAATGAAGGAGTTCAGGAAATGCCACCCCAAAAGATGCTGCTTTGGTATACTTATTACTTCAAACTGAGGGCACTTGGGGAACAGAGAAAGCTCAGAGGAGCTTTCTCTGAGCTCTCCTTATCTGTCTAAAGACTGATCCTCCTAAAATAACTCAATTGTCATAAATTCCTTCCCCAGGAATCTCATCAACCAAAGATGAACTCAAATTACAGAAGAGACTAGAAGTTGACATTACACCCAGACTGGCTATCACCTGTTCTTCTGAGGGCCAACTGGTCTTTCCCAAAACTCATTTACTTTTCCCCAAATTGCCTATATCCCTCCTCTCCTCCCTCCTATGAAGTGGGCACATAAGCCTTTAGATCTCACTGGGTTTTTGGTATTCACTTTTCTTTCATGTGACGCCCCTGTACATGTAATACATTTGTTTACCTTCTCTCTTATTAATCTGTCCAGTGATGGTTGATGGTTTATTTCATGGACTCAATTATAAAGCACTCAGAGGGTAGAGGGAAATTTTTCCCTTTCCTACACTAACAAGTATGTTTTAATTTTACTTACTTATATTAATGCTTCACGATAGACTGGCAAATATACTAGGGTATACTGGGGAAGATTAATGAAATCTCAGCCGCAAGAGACCTTGCTAATGTATTTGACTATTAAAGCTTTCCTGAAAAGACTATGGAGACTACGAGGGATTTCTCTTATACAGGATTTGCAGATTAGTGAAGTGAGAAGAGCCTGGTGCAGCTCTACTGCAGAGCTCTTTGGAAGATGGGCCTAGAGGGGGCCATCTAGGAAGAAGTCTCTCATGTTAACAATGAGGTCCATTTCATGTAATATTTTCCTTCCTTCTTCAGTTATTTAATAACAAACATTGATCATCTCAAGTTGTTGTTCAGAGGTGGAAAAGGGTCAATGTGCTTAATTGACATGCCAGAGCATAATTACATCATCTGCTGCTTTCCTCTCTCTCTTTTGATTTCAGTCACAGCAGGAAAGATAGTAGTGTGGTGTTTTACGCAGATGATTTTTTTCATGACTGCATATTCTAGGTTTAATTCCATCTTAATATACATACCTCAGAAGCAGTACAACTGACATAGTATATTAAAGAGAAAAGGAGTTTTGTTCCACTTATGTATTGTAGAACAATCTATCTCAGAACAGTGGCTTCAAACAAGCATTTTGTTTTAAGATTTTGTGGGGCAGGACTTTTGGAAAAGCTGAGCTAAGTAGGTAGTCTCAAATCCACATGATGTCAACTGTGGTGGCCAGAGTTAGATATTTCACTTCCAAGATGGCTCCTTCATTCCTGTATCTGGCTTAGCCTCTCTCGTTCTCCCTGCATGGCTTCTCATCCCCCAGGACTTGCCATGTGGCTGAATATCACATAACATGGCAGTTTCATAATAGTTGAATTTCTTATATAGCAGTGGTTTCCTTCAGTGTGAATGTCCCAAGATCAAGTGTTCCCAAGGGCTAAAGTGGAAGGTGCAAACCTTTGCATGACCCATCCTTAGAAGACCCAGGACATCAACTTTGCCATGTGTTATTGGTCGAAGAATTCTGAGTCAGATTTAATGTGAGGAAAAAATAGACTTCACCTCTTAAGGGAAGAAAAGCATGTACATGCACACACATGCAAACATAAACACACATACACACAGAAGGTAAGTCATATTGAAGATATGTAACCACAACTATCTTCTGTAAAACGTGTCACTTATAATTTTTAAAAGTATATGTTTTATATATGATATGATACAATAGATATGATAAAGAGTTGCAATTATCATGTTCAATATGAATTTAAAAGTCCCCATAATAATAGTATTCCTGGGATATAGATATCTTAAAGTTGCCAGATTTTTCATTGGGTTTTAGCTATGAAATAGCTCTTACCTTAAACTTTTGAAGACTGAAAATTTCTAATCTGTTATCAGTTTAAGGTGAGTATATTTATCGAAGACCAAGTGAATTGCATTGTTTAGTCACTCTCAGGGACATTAAGGGACCCAAGGTTGAATAATTTTGGTGTGTGAATTTTCAGGGTACATAAATTACCCATATTAACTTATAGATGAATAGACAAGTTCAATGTTCATTAAAGTGTGTATAAGTAAGTCTCTTAATAAGAGAATCTACATCTAGGCATTATAATCCCCTATTTAATTAAGGATCTGATACCATGAAATATGGGTTTCTTAAAAGCAAAGTAGTCCTTGTTCCTGTATGCTCACAGGAAAAGCACAAATATCATTTACAACATAAATCGGAAACTGAAAATAGGATACTTAGTGTTCCCTTCAGTTTGAAAAATAGATCTTAAAATAAACCTACTGATTTTTAGGTAGCCTTGGGCTAACAACAACAAAAGGCCATTTAGGTCTGAAAGTGAATGGTAAATGTATTCTAGAAACACACAGAAAGTTCAATTTTTATCATGCCCAGGCCCACATAAAACCATCTAAAATTTTTATTTTATATTTTTTTAAATTGTATTTGCATCCTGCTGCATAGCTCAATTCCTACTGCTGCTATGCCAACCCTATAAAACATTCATCTGGTCCAAGTTATTACCAACAGGGAATCCACACTTTAAGAAAATAACCAGAAAATCAGCTCTCTTGACTTCAGTGGTATTTTTCAACACCCCAAAAGTATTTTGTATTCAAAGGGAACAAAAATGTTGCTTTCTTTAAATCTTTTCAAAAAACACGATCTTTTTATGGATCTGGGCTAGTAACTTTTATACAGCTAGTCACCATAATTGCTTATAGGTTAGGATCCTCATCAATCAGAATAATTCCTAATCAAGGGGCTACCACGAAGTCCAATTATAAAAGCTCCAATTCTGTTTTGTGACTATACAAAAGCCATTTTCAGACCCAGGTTCACATTCATGATAAGTTGAATAAGCTCATGAAGATATTATCATCTTAAAAGTTGGCTGATCTTGATTCAAGAGCTGCCTTGATCATATGAAATACAGTTCATAGGTAGTTTGACTTTCTTTGAATGTGTCATGAATAGGGTGAACATACATTACATGTTGACTTTGAAAGTCGTGGCTTATTCCTATGGCACCATCATTAATATTATTACTGACGTTCAGATATGACTTGGATGATAAATTAACTCATCAAACAGTTATAAAACCAACAGATCTCATGAGAACTCATTCACTATCATGAGAACAGCATGAGGGGAACCACCCTCATGATCAAGGTCTCTCTCTCAACACCTGGGGATCACAATTCAAGAGAAGATTTGGGTAGAGGACATAAAGCCTAACCATATCATTCCACCCCTGGCCCCTCACAAATCTCATGTCTTTTCATATTTAGTAACCAATCATGCCTTCCAAACAGTCCCCCAAAGTCTCAATTCATTTCAGCATTAACTTGAAAATCCACAGTCCAAAGTCTCATCTGAGACAAGGTAAGTCCCTTCCACCTCTGAGTCTGTAAAATCAAAATCAACTTAGTTACTTCCAAAATACAATGGAGGTACAAGTATTGGGTAAATGCTCCCACCAAATGGGAGAAATTGGCCAACACAAAGGGGCTACAGGCCTCACACAAATCTGAAGTCCGGTGGGGCAATCATTAAATCTTTTTTTTTTTTTTTTTTGAGACGGAGTCTCGCTCTGCCACCAGGCTGGAGTGCAGTGGTCGGATCTCACCTCATTGCAAGCTCTGCCTCCTGGGTTTATGCCATTCTCCTGCCTCAGTCTCCCGAGTAGCTGGGACTACAGGTACCCGCCACCTCGCCCGGCTAGTTTTTTGTATTTTTTTTAGTAGAGACGGGGTTTCACTGTGTTAGCCAGGATGGTCTCGATCTCCTGACCTTGCGATCTGCCTGTCTCGGCCTCCCAAAGTGCTGGGATTACAGGCTTGAGCCACCGCGCCCGGCCCACTCATTAAATCTTAAAGCTCCAAAATGATCTCCTTTGACTCTCTGTCTCACATCTAGGTCATACTGATGCAGGATGTGGGCTCCCATAGTCTTGGGCAGCTCTCTTGCTATGGCTTTGGAGGGTACAGTACTCCCTTCCACAACAGCTGCTTTCTTGGGCTGGTGTTGAGTGTCTGTGGCTTTTCCAGGGGAACAGTGCAAGTTATCAGGGGATCTACCACTTTGGGGTCTGGAGGATGGTGGCCCTCTTCTTACAGCTACATTAGGCAGTGCCCCAGTGGGCACTCTGTGTGGGGGCACTGACCCATTTCCCTTCTGCACTGCCCTAGCAGACGTTCTCCATGAGGCCTCCGCCCCTGCCTCAAACTTCTGCCAAGACATCCAGGCATTTCCATACATCCTCTAAAATCTAGGTGGAGGTTCCCAAACCTCAATTCTTGACTTTGTGCACCTGCAGGCCCAACACATTGTGAAAGCCACCAAGACTTGGGGCTTGCACCCTCCAAAGCAATGGCCTGAGCTGTATGGTGGTCCCTTATAGCCATGCCTGTGACAGGGGGCACCAAGTCCCTAGGCTGCACAGAGCAGCAGCAGTGTCCTGGGCCTGGCCCACAAAACCATTTTTCCCTGCTATGCCTCCAAGTGTCTGATGAGAGGGACAGCTGTGAAGGTCTCTGACATTTGGAGTCTGGAGACATTTTCCCCATTGTCTTGGCAATTAACATTTGGCTCCCTGCTACTTAGGCAAATTTCTACAGGCAGCTCGAATTCCTCACAGAAAATGAGTTTTTCTTTTCTATTGCATTGTCAGACTGCAAATTTTTCAAATTTATGCTCTGCTTCCTCCTGAATGCTTTGGTGCTTAGAAATTTCTTGAGCCAGATACCGTAAATCATCTCTCTCAAGTTCAAAGTTCCACAGATCTCTAGGGCAGGGGCAAAATGCCACCAGTCTCTTTGCTAAAGCATAGCAAAAGTTATCTTTGCTCCAGTTCCCAACAAATTCCTCATCTCTATCTGAGACCACCTCAGCCTGGACTTCACTGTCTATATCACTAATCAGAATTTTGGTCAAAACCATTCACCAATCTCTAGGAAGTTCCAAACTTTCCCACATCTTCCTGTCTTTTGATTCCTCCAAACTATTCTAACCTCTGCCTGTTATGCAGTTTCAATTTATATCAGTACTCCACTCTCTGCAGTACCAATTCACTGTATTAGTCTGTTCTCACACTGCTCTAAAGAACCGCACAAGATTAGGTAATTTATAAAGCAAAGAAGTTTAATTGACTCACAGTTCTGCATGGCTGGGGAGGCCACAGGAAACTGAAAATGATGGCAGAAGGCACCTCTTCACAGGGTGGCAGGAGAGAGAAAAGGTGAGCAAGAGAGGAACTACCAAACACAAAACCATCAGATCTCTTGAGAACTCACTCACTATAATGAGAACAGTTTGAGGGGGGGCAGGGACCATCCCCATGATCCAGATCTCTCCCTCAACACCTGAGGATAACAATTCAAGATGAGATTTGGGTGGGGACACAAAGCCTAACCACATCATGGTGTCTCCTCAATTCATAAACAATTGGTACTAGACTTAATTCCTTCAATTTGTTACTGTAACACCAGAGGTTTGGTCTAGGTCCTGATACTCACCACACAGAAAGCCAATCACTGAGATGATAAGTATTACCAACGAAAAAGGCTTTAATTAGGTGTTGCAGCCAATGAGCTGGGAGTTCAGCCTCAAATCCATCTCCCTGACTGACTGAAACTAGGGGTTTATATAGCAGGGAAGACATGTAATCGCGTGTAAGAAAACAGAAACTAAGGAAGGGCAAGGAAGCAATCAAAGTGAAAGAGGGGTCTAAGCTTCTCATTGTTAGGATGTGGTAATCTGGTGAGTTTCAGTTATTTGATACATTTTTTTTTTTTTTTGAGAGGCTTGAAGGTCCTTTCCTAAAGAAGGAACTCCGATAAAACAAATGTAAGCTTCAAGCTTGAATTGACCAGAAAGGTCTATTTCTATGTTTATCCAAAAGGATAGTCTATGGGACTATTGGGTTGGCTTCAAATTCAGAATAAAAGAATGAAGACAAAGAGTGCTCCTAGTGATGCCAGGACAGGTTTTTAAGCTACTTATCCGATGTCTAGTTCTTGCTAGGTATGAATCTTTGTGTCAAAGATACAATAATTTTGTTTCTTTTTTAGTTATATTATTTGCTTTAAAGTTTAGGTATTGTGTTCAAATATGAGCAAGAAAAAATATTAATTACAGACGTTTTTGAAAAATGTCCCCAAAAACATACTCAGAATAAAAGAACAATCACTTAAGCCTCACTATGCAGAGATTATTGTCACTGACACTTTGATATTTGTTTTCACAATCTTTGTTTTATGCATATATAGATATACACACATATACATAAATGTTTGTGGGTGTCAGAAAGAGATACAAAGTGAGAGAAAGCGAAATTTATATAGCAAGAGGGTGTCACATGACACTTTCTGCTTTTTAACCTGCTTTTCCCACTTTAAAGCCACACTGCAAAGATTTTCTACGGTATTCAATATTCTTCCGTGTTATCATTTTTATTGGTAATATAGTATTGATTATACAAATATACCACTATGTAATTAATCTATTATTTACAAGGTTTCCAATTTTCACTGATATTATGATTAATGTAGATTAATATTTCTGTATGTCAATTACTATTTCCTCAAGTAATTTCCTAGTAGAGAAATTTATGAATAAAGAATATGAATTTTGGGCCGGGCACGGTGGCTCATGCTTGTAATCCCAGAACTTTGGGAAGCCAAGGCAGGCAGATGGATCATGAGGTCAAAAGATTGAGACCATCCTGGCCAACACTGTGAAACTGTCTCTATTAAAAATACAAAATTAGCTGGGCATGGTGGTGCATGTCTGTAGTCCTAGCTACTTGGGAGGCTGAGGCAGGAGAATTGCTTGAACCCAGGAGGCGGAGGTTTCAGTGAGCTGAGGTCACGCCACTGCACTCCAGCCTGGTGACAGAGTGAGACACCATCTCAACAACAACAACAAAAAAAGAGAATATGACTTTTGTAACCACTTTTGATACATACTACCAAATGTTTTTCAGAAGAGTATACCAATTTATAGTTCCTTGGTTGGGACATTGTAAATGCCTATCACAACACTAGGTTTGTCTGTCTTTTTATACTGTTTTCTAAGAAGGCTGGAGAAAAAGATGTCTTTTGTGTCAATATATACCACTTTCATTCCTAATGACAGTGAATTTTTTCATTCCTTTTTCTCTCCCTTTATCCTTTTGTCATTTATGTTTACTCACTTGAAGTCCTCATTTGATATACTGGTCATATTTTTCTCCATTTAAAATTAAGGGTATGTCTCTTTTTCTTATTGATTTATATACATTGTCATTCTTACTTCATAGTCTGTTTACAAGTCTGCTTATGCACACTTTCTATCTTCATCTACATTTCTGGAAAAAGACAATACAGTAGCATTCTGCACATATTATAACACATAGACATGGGTGACCCCAAGTGCATATTTCAAGCTCGAAGACAATTAAGAAATTAGAAACTCTAAACTGCATATTTCAGTAATTGTGTTCCCTAAATAAAAGAGCTGTAGAAAAACATTCTTTCTCCTTTTTTTTACTATGTCATCAATTCCCAGCCAAACCTTTCTGGTTATCCTTTTATCATAAATTATAAGATGTTAAGAAATAGCTCACTGCACGAGAAACTCAAATTTGTTAAACTGCTATTTTAAAAGATTTTATACTCACATGATGTTTTTCATTTAAGCATCACACAGCACTTCACAAATGTTAATTAGGATATTCCAACTGGAAATTGAAGCAAACCTCAAGAGAGCGAAATTAGGCATGGAGAGGCACAATCATTCCTCCAAGATTATTCTAGAGCATCCTTGGCATTTCCATGGCTCACACCCAAGTACCTGGTTTCCCAGGCCTGCATTTTAACCATTAGAGCACATAATAAGCAGGTCTTCTGAAGGGTAAGCATGGACTTATCGAGTAGCTAACCAACATTTTAAAATTTGCCTAAAACATAAGTGAAAATGTGAAATAATAGAAAGTGTCTCTTTGACACACATTACACTCAATTCATAAGTGATACACTAAATGGAACCTTATAATTTGCCTTGTCTATAAAATATTTTAATGAATATATATAAATACTCAAAAACATTAAAATTATTAGAATTCTTTTTTAGGCTTTTCAAGAACAAATAGAAAAAGAAGACTTTTGGAAAAATACGAGTTTTTTGAGAGGAAACTTTCATTCTTTGTGGGATGAGCAGATGTTCGTCATTCAACCATTCATTTCATTTTTTTTTAATCTAAGAAGTTTCTGGAACCAAGTGACAGTCCCTGTGCTTAAGACTTAGGATTAAATTATGAAAAAGACACTAAACACCTTATTACAACAGAGAACACAAAAATAACAGATAAATGAAAGCACAGTTGCAAAGCTATTGACGTACAAAATTTTACTAGAACACGGAAAAGCATCTTTTTTTTTTTTCTGTTGCTGGAATAAGAGATGGAACCACAGAATATCTGACACTAAAATTAGTTTTGAAGGAAGTACAGGTGTCTAATAGAATGAGTAGGAAAGATTCATGGCAGGGGAATCATGTATGCAAAAACAGAGGAATGTAGGCATGCATTACATGTTTTGGTAATGGTAAGTTCCTCAGTTTGGCGAAAGTTAGGCAAAGCCGTCTACAGCCAAGTTGAAAGAGCCTTACTTACCAAGTAAAGGGATTTTGACTTAAATAGCAACAGAACCTATTTATTCTAGGACATACATACAGAATCAAGATTTTTAAACAGGGTATAGCTGAATGAGAGTATAGCTCATTCAGAATGATCACTTTGGAGGTAATACAGAGATTGTGTTAAAGACAAGAGGATGGGGGGCAGGAAGTTCAAGCTAAGAGGTTATTACATTGGTTCAGCTGAGAGGAGTGTTTCAGAAACACACAATAACAGTGTTAGGCAAAATAAAAATACTCTTAAATCCAGGCAGATGACCAGTTAAGCATTACCTAAAATATGTCCACCAGGATTCCAAGCATACTTTATAGTTATTTCCAGCCAAATGTATAAGTACTGGCAATTCTGAAAATACTTTTCTGAAACACACTACTTACAAAGCTACTGCTGAGCCTGACAACCAATCCTCTTTAAGGATCTAACAGGAAGAGAGAATAAACAAAACATATGTCTCCCCAATTTAACAGTTGCCAACAATGTAAATGAGCACATGTGCCTTTTCAATGTTCAACAAATTCCTCAAGCCACAGAACGTAGAACTGCCACAAAGGAAACTATCAGGCTACAAAGAATGATTTCAGTGAGAGACTTTTTTCTTTGGCAAGTAGCATAGTGAAATGCAAACATTAGAACCCCATAGTCCACAGACTGATTCTGATCAGCACCCAAGTTCTGTTTGATGTAGATAATATTGGCCCAAAGAGCACTGTTTAACAGATTTTCCAACAATGTTCAGATGTCCTGGACATTATTCCCATATGGCCATATTCTACAAGAGCTCTAGAACTGCTATCCCCTGTAGAGAGGTCATAAGCTTTCCAGGTTACCACCGCCTACATCATCTTTTGTTATCTTGTTAAAACTAAAAGCAGGTCTCTGTTGGCATTTCTTACTGATACAAGGGGAAAAAAGCATACATTCTTAGCCAAAACAAAGTACTGTATCCTTCTGGCTGTTCAAACAGAACAACAAACAGATTTAGCGGGCAAGAGCACATTAAACACTGGAAATATTCCTCACTTCCTACAACGTCCTATGCTCACTCTTATTGTTTCCTTTTCTTTTCTTATTCTTTTTTGAGAGGAAGTCTCGCACTATGGCCACAGCCGCAGTGCAGTGGCGCGATCTCGGCTCACTGCAAGCTCCGCCTCCGGGTTCACGCCATTCTCCTGCCTCAGCCTCCCCAGTAGCTGGGACTACAGGCACACGCCACCACTCCCGGCTAATTTTTTTAAATTTTATTTTAGTAGAGACGGGGTTTCACCATGTTAGCCAGGATGGTCTCAATCTCCTGACCTCATGACCCACCCATCTCTGCCTCCCAAAGTGCTAGGATTACAGGGGTGAGCCACTGCGCCCGGTCCTCATTGTTTCCTTTTCTTAAAATAAAGTTTCTGTATTCATAGAATCCCTAGTCACTCCATTCATCTACAATGACCTGTGCAAGTCAACAGGTATTTGAGTTGAGCCTCCTGTAGGAGCTAAGATCAAATAAACTTAACCAGGGGTCCCAATTCTGCTCATTCACATGACCTTAGAAATCACTTACTATGTCTGATCCTTTACTTCTGTAGCTATGAGATGAGGCTAACAATATCCAATTCACAGAATGGATGTTCATTATGATTTGATGGAGCTAACACAATGAATGCAGCATTTTCTAAGTGAAATTAAAAGTTATAACACCATAAGAATTCAACAGTCACGTAAATTTGAGGGATATCAGAATACAGAAAACAAAACAGGTTCCTTTGGTTTATTAAAGTCTTTGGAAAGTGCATCCTGCAGCAAGAAGAGTCGAAGATAATTTGCCAAATGTATTCAAAGATATAATCTAGTTTCCCGCCCCCCGCCCCCCCCCACAAGGAAGCTTCTAGAGAACTAAGGTTCTGAGAAACATACTTTGGGATACTAGTGATTGGTTAGTATCCTTTTTTGGCACATAGCAGATACTTAAGAGTTACTAATTCATTATTAGAACTGGATCTAGAATTTCTGTAAGGTTTAGATCAAATGCAGTTTTTTCAAGTTTATCTTTGAAAACAAGATGCAAAACAGTAACACTAGGAACACTGAGGACTAGACCACGTGATGTGGGGTTGCTGGCTAAAAAAGGGGTAAGAAGCTCTGGCTATAATGATCCTTCCTGTTTCGGGAGATATCAAATCCACATCATTCTGAGCCATTAGAATAATGGGTGTTCGTGTGATCGTTGGTATTTATAGGGATCAAGGTATTTGCTACATATTCTGAAGTTATCCAATATAATGAAGGAAATTTGCTACAACTCTTGAATTAAAAGAGATTCAATGGGAACATTCTGTAAAGGTGGGTCAACCTCTAAGAGACAGCAGGGGGAGGCAGTGTGCCGTGGAATGAGATACGGGGTCCATCTCTGCCACTGCCTAGTTCTAAGACACTGGGAGAAAACCAGCTAACATCTGTAAGCCCAAATTTCATCATCGTCAAATGCTGAGTTAGAAGAGAAAGTTTCTAGTGATCTTCCCGTTCAAACATCATGTGGTTTTTCTGGGGTGAGAGATACATGCTAGCGAGGTTATGAGCAAATCAAATTTTAGTGAATCCAATCTTATATACCTATACATTGACATTAAATTTTCCAAAAATGCCATTTCTCACCATTAATTGATCTTCTTGTGGCACTGGATCTTAGCATTTGAGTCTTAAGTTTTGCCCTTGTTTAGCAAAACGTACAAGGACTGCCTGCTATTTTTTAAAATGTCTGAGCTGCTTCTTTGTGTAAAGTGAAGAATTTCTACATTTACATGTTGATAGTTCAGATTTTCTAAAATCAAGGTAAACCCAGGGTGCCAAGGACACAGCAGACAGAAAGTCTGTGCTAAGTGGAAGCTTTAAATTATAGAACTTCAGCATGTTTCTAAATCTAAGATCAGAAATTTTTAAGAAGATGTAGATCTTCTTGACATACAACGTTTCTCACCAGTCCCTTTATCAAATTTGTTTTTTTCCCTGAAGGTAAATTCTTCCAATGCTGCATTATACTCATAAGTCCCATCCCAGCAAGCCTCACTTGCCAATGATACTTATAAGATTATATTTACTTCTTTGAGCTAAAATGTAAAGGTCATTTTCTGTATTAAAGCTTAGCCTTTAGGCTAAATATCTTTCTTCCCTTTTCCTGGGAAAGAGTGAGAGAGACAAAGATTGACAGGGACAGGGACATTCGGGGGTGGGGAGAAAGAGAGCAAGCAGAGTTTGGGAAATAGAAACTTTTACCAATGGATTTGAAACTGGTTCCCTGGATCCTAACCAAATTTAATTTGTCTCATCCATAGTTTAACTAGAGTTTCCACTCAAACCAAAAGTAAATCTTACCTAGAAAAGAATGTACCTGGCCGGGCGCAGTGGCTCACGCCTATAATCCCAGCACTTTGGGAGGCCGAGGCGGGTGGATCACGAGGTCAGGAGATTGAGACCATCCTGGTCAACATGGTGAAAACCCGTCTCTACTAAAAAAACAAAAATTAGCCAGGTGTGGTAGTGTGCGCCTGTAGTCCCAGCCACTGGGGAGGCTGATGTAGGAGAATCACTTGAACCTGGGAGGCAAAGGTTGCAGTGAGCCAAGATCACGCCACTGCACTCCAGCATGGGCGACAGAGCAAGACTCAGTCTCAAGAAAATAATAACAACAAAAATAAAAGAATGTACCTTTTCAGACAGGATAACAACCACTTTTTTACTTATCTTTCATCTTCTAAGAGATTCAGTACGATTCTTTACTGGGAAAAACATTGTCATTTTGCTCTGGCTCTTTTTATCTGCATCAAAGTGTTTCAAAAATCTCTGAGCATTTTGGAATTCCTAGACAATGGCATTTAACCCAAATATCTAATTTTTTTTTCAAATAAATCATTTGGCTAAATTTCTCTAAGACTGAAAACTAAACTACATGATGCTGTTAATTCTTGGAAATCTTGACCCCAACATCTATACTTAGGTGATTTTCATGAAAACCACATAGATTTTCTTCTAAACTCTGAATACAATCCCTTTCCAATTTAGACTCTTGCTGAGGAGTTTTTTTAGCTGTGCCAGAATACGTGAAAAACAGAGGGTAGAAACAACCCACCAGGTGCATTCATGAATTTTTAAACCAAGTCTGCTGAAAAACATGCAAAACAAAACCTCTCCAAGCACCCTTGGGGTAAAGCATCAATCTGAATATTATCCAGTATCATCTCTGTGTCTATACCAGCCCCAGCAGATGGCCACTTTGCTTTTACCACCTTCAGTCCCTGCAGCCAGATGCTCCCAGATGATGGCTTTTTCAGACTGCATCCCTGATTGTGCAGTCCAGGCACCCAGGGAGCACGGCAACCCCAGAGTGGCACACAGATGTAAAAAGTAAAAATAACCACGTAATCCTCTAAAATACGTTTTTAAAACTACCAGTAGGCAGAGATGGACTAAGATATAAAGCAATCTGACACAGAAAGTTTACTGGACCTTTCCTTGAAATATGAGGTATCATTTCTTATGGGTCCTGATATGGTTTGGCTGTGTCCCCACCCAAATCTCATCTTGAATTCCCACATATTGTGGGAGGGACCTGGTGGAAGGTAATTGAATCCCGGGGAGCAGATCTTTTCCATGCTGTTCTTGTGATAGTGAATAAGTCTCACGAGATCTGATGGCTTTATAAAGCAGAGTTTCCCTTCATAAGCTCTGTTCTCTTATCTGCAGCCATGGGAGACGTGCCTTTCACCTTCTGCCATGACTGTGAGGCCTCCCCAGCCCCGTGGAATTTTAAGTCCATTAAACATCTTTCTTTTGTAAACTGCCCAGTCTTGAGTATATCTTTATCAGCAGCATGAAAACGGACTAAAACAGGTCCTTAGAGGGCAATTGCCTTCTGTCACTTTATTCTTCAATTTCCTGCAAGAAGCCTAGGATGCCTAGATTCAGAAGTGACTGAAAGCAGAACTATTATATGCATTGCCACAAACGTAAGATTTGGTTATAAAGATCAAATAGGACCTATTATGGGGGTCAGAATTGTCTGCCTGCCCTATTCTTCTACAACTTAGACCAGGCTCTTGATTTTGATGCATTGTTACAACTGGATATGTTGTCTCATTTATAATTGACCTATAGAGGGTGATACCTTCTAACACTAGCTCTAATCTCTCAAGAAAAAAAAAATCTATTAATAAATAATTAAATTCACCAGTAGGACTCACCCATCATGTAAAGTAATTGGTCATGTCCATTAATCATTTTGAAAAATAAAATAGTATATGCTAAGTGATACTTACATAAAACCTACATATGACTGTAATACTTCCTAAGGGTTGATACCTCTGTTTAACAGAACACTTCTAGGATTGTGTACAATACTATATACAAGGGATTTCTGTGTCTGTGTGTTATAGTTCACCAACATACCATCAACAGCAGAGATTGAGGGGCCAAAAGATACATAGGTTCTAGTTAAATATTTTATTTTATTTTATTTTACTTTATTTATTTTTTGAGATGGAGTGAGTCTGGCTCTGTCACCCAGGCTGGAGTGCAGCGGTGTGATCTTGTCTCACTGCAAGCTCTGCCTCCCGGGTTCACGCCATTCTCCTGCCCCAGCCTCCCCAGCAGCTGGGACCAGCTAATTTCTTTTCTTTTCTTCTTTTTTTTTTTTTTTAGTAGAGACGAGGTTTCACCATGTTAGCCAGGATGGTCTCGATCTCTTGACCTTGTGATCCGCCTGCCTCGGCCTCCCAAAGTGCTGGGATTGCAGGCATGAGCCACCGCACCCAGCTGGTTCTAGGTGAATCTTAAAAAGAAACAGAGAGTGTCCTAGGCCTTCAGTGGGCTAGATTAGGTGACCTTCTTCTGTCCTTCAAAAGCACCCTGGGGTTGATGCTAACCCCAAATCAATTCTACTTTGTCGTTATTTCCTTATTTGTGTATCTCCTCTTCTAGACTGGACTATCAATACCACAAAACATCGTCTTTTGTTCAGTATCTCTAGGGTCTCTACATAGTAAGTTGTTAATCAATATCTGATGATTGAACGGACAAACAAAATATTTTTTAAATTTTATAATATTTATTCATAAATTAACTCATTATTTATATGAACACCTAATTTTCACATACTGTCATATTAAATATGTACTATTTATAATTTTAAGGAAAGTAGGAGGGACAAGGGAATAAACAGAAAGAAGAAAACAGGGAAGGAATAAAGGGAAGAGAAGGAAGGAGAAAGTTTCTAAATAGTATGGTTTGGGGAATTAAGAAAAATTTCTAAATGTGCTTTATATATTAACTATAATTGGTCTATTTTTTAAAATAATTTATAAAACATCATAATAATAGCAAACACTTAATAGCCCTGACTACGTGCTAGGCTCATTTTAAGGGATTTGCACATATTAACTCATGTAAACCCACAAATCTATTGGGCAGGAACTATTAGTATAGCCATTTTTTCTTTTTTCTTTTTTTTTTTTTTTTTTGAGACAGAGTCTGGCTCTATCGCCCAGGCTGGAGTACAGTGGTGCGATCTCGGCTTACTGCAAGCTCCACCTCCTGGGTTCATACCATTCTCCCACCTCAGCCTCCCAAGTAGCTGGGACTACAGGTGCCTGCCACCATGCCCGGCTAATTTTTTGTGTTTTTAGTAGAGACAGGGTTTCACTGTGTTAGCCAGGATGGTCTTGATCTCCTGACCTTATGATCCATCCATCTCGGCCTCCCAAAGTGCTGGGATTACAGGCGTGAGCCACCGCACCCAGCTAGTATAGCCATTTTACAGATTAATACACTGAGGCACAGAAAAGTTTCATGACTAGCCCAAGATCACATAGATGATAAATGGCCAAATCAGGACTGAATGTAGTTAGTTTAGCTCTAGTGTCAATGTTTTCACCCATTATGCTGCGCGGCTCCCTCTTGAATTTGCAAGCATTTATTGGGCACTTTCCTTCTCAAAGTTCATGCCATTTGGTCAGGCACAGGAGGGATATACATGTCTAAGCCACTGTTTATAATATCAGTTTCTTTACCAAGTACATGTCATATCTTCTAAGATAGAAAGTAGCATATGGAGAGTAAAGACCGAGTCCCAAAAAGAGCATACATACTGTAGGAGTACAGAGTCAGAAGAAATGTTTAAGGATGATGGAGTCATAGAAAGTATTATGAGGGCGATAAGGTGAGCTTGGCTTCAGGGAAAATTTGCATAAACAGAAGGCAGAGAAACATATGTACAATGGGCCGCTTAGCAAAATTTGACTTTACACTTTTTTTCTTTTTTTTTTTTTTTGAGACGGAGTCTCACTCTGTCACCCAGGCTGGAGTGCAGCGACACGATCACAGCTCACTGCAACTTCTGCCTGCTGGGTTCAAGCAATTCTTCTGCCTCAGCCTCTGGAGTAGCCAGGATGACAGGCATGAGCCACTAAGCCTGGCTAATTTTTTTTTTTTTTTTTTTTTTTTTTTGAGACGGAGTTTAGCTCTTTTTGCCCAGGCTGGAGTGCAGTTTCATGATTTTGGTTCACTGAAATCTCCACCTCCCGGGTTCAAGTGATTCTCCTGCCTCAGCCTTCCACATAGCTGGGGTTACAGGCACGTCCCACCATGCCTGGCTAATTTTTGTGTTTTTAGTAGATACGGGGTTTTACCATGTTGGTCAGGCTGGTTTTGAACTCCTGACGTCTGGTGATCTGCCCGCCTCAGCCTCCCAAAAGTGCTAGAATTACAGGCGTGAGCCACTGTGCCCAGCCTAATTTTTGTATTTTTAGTAGAGACAGGGTTTCACCATGTTGGCCAGACTGGTCTCAAACTCCTGACCTCAGGTGATCCTCCCGCCTCAGCCTCCCAAAAGGGATTACAGGCGTCAGCCACCATGACCGGCCTGACTTTACACTATTTTTAAAAACTTCATTAAAATGCTGGTTTAATGCAAATTATGACAGAAAGGAAAGAACTATCCTTTAATCAGGAATGATCTTCTCCCTTCTGATTAGGGAGACTGGGTAACTTCTCTTTCACTTGATCACATGTGATGGTCTCAATAGTCTGTCACATATGTTGACACAACACCAACCTAGAACGCAGACCTTGGGCCCAAAGCCCTGCTCACTAGACCAAAATCAGCCAGCTTGCAATATTTGTAAGAAGCTTAACCAATGTACCAATAAATGAAAACGGTGGTTCAAGGATGAGGGTAGTATCCTTGATGAAACAGATTTATCATAACACAATTATTCATCTAAATACCCATATCTTTACAAAGAAGTATATTTTGCATTACAAAACGGACACACACTTATATGGAAAACATACCAGGGCACCTAACCACACTTACGAGAGTATTCATTGTAAAAGGCTAGTTTTTATCGAATCATTCACCTACGCAGAAGCTTTGATGCCCAGCACTAGTTTTCATTCTCACAATACTTTGTACATTTGAGTGATTAGATTCTGTCCTCTCGATAGCATGGCTGAAGCTTGTTGGTCAGATTCCCATCTGTTCTGGGTACTGGTCATACTCAGTATTTTCTCTCCAACATCTATCAACATTTTAGGTCTCGTTATCTCAGTGACACATTTTGGTATCTCTCCAGCTTATATATTGTTTGTTGACTGATGCAAATAGTGTAGGGAGAGTAGAACATTCTTTGAAAGTTATGAACAACTGATAAAAGAGTTTCTGAATGTAGTGTCTGTCAGAATTGTTACAGCCAAGGGATGCAATGAGATAGATTACTGTGCATCTTCTCCCTGGCTTCCAATCTAGGCTTGCAGCAGAGAATTGCTGGGAACCATTTCCTATTACAGTTGATTTCTGCAAGGACATTTTTCATATTAAAATCTCCAAACATCTATTTTTTCATATGAAAATCTCCAAACATCTACTGTACAGACGACTCATGTGAACAAAAGTGACATGCGACCATTTAACCATCAGCCTATTTTACAGGTTAAATTCCAGGAGAACATGGGGCCAATTTTCGGGGACAACATCTGAAAAAGAAAGGAATTTCAAAACTTGAGTGTTTCATTAGAAAGAGGAAGTCAGTTGGGCAAGCCACAGGTGATCTAAACAAATTGATGGGAGTGAAAAAGTACTCATCGTAATTATTGTATCAAAGAAAATCTCTTTATTATCAAAAATGAGGACAGTGTGCTTGGGGACAAATTTGGCTACTTGCCATATCAGCTGCAGCTTGGAAACATAATTAACAACTGTGTATGGAAATAATTAATCTTGTGCTCTTGGGGAAAATTTATAGTGAAATGTTGTTTTTCAGAACAGACAACTGAGGATTATGTTGTGGAATTTGGACATCTGTAAACATTGGTTGGGAGGGAGAAACTTCTAGGTTAGCGATATCATGAATCCGGTTTGCATATTTCTTGGGTGTCTTCTTGGACAAGAGATGGACAAATGTATTCTAGCAACACACATCCAAAAACCATGAAAGAACTCCATACTAAAAAGCAAAATAGGCCAGGCACGGTGGCTTACACTGCTAATCCCAGCACTTTGGAAGCCGAGGCGGGTGGATCACAAGGTCAGGAGTTCAACACCAGCCTGGACAAGATTGTGAAACCCCGTCTCTACTAAAAATACAAAAATTAGCTGGGCATGGTAGCTGGCACTTGTAATTCCAGCTATTCAGGAGGCTGAGGCAGAGAATTGCTTGAACCCCAGAGGTGGAGGTTGCTGTGAGCTGAGATCGTACCACTGCACTCAGCTTGGGCGAAAGAGCAAGACTCTGTCTCAAAAAAAAA
>NW_012101809.1:8529512-8533494 GCF_000951045.1 Mandrillus leucophaeus
TTGAGACGGAATCTCACTCTGTCATCCAGGCTGGAGTGCAGAGGCATGATCTTGGCTCACTGCAGCCTCCGCCTCCCAGGTTCCAGCGATTCTCCTGCTTCAGCCTCCTGAGTAGCTGGGATTACAGGTGCACACCACCACACCTGGCTAAGTTTTGTATTTTTAGTAGAGTCAGGTTTCACCATGTTGGCCAGGCTGGTCTCCAACTCCTGACCTCAGGTAACCCGCCTATCTCTGCCTCCCAAAGTGCTGGGATTACGGGCATCAGTTATCACGTCGGACTTGACATATACTTTCTGATCAACTCTCTTGTTTCAACCCTACAACTTCCATTACAGATATGTCTTTGTGTCTCATTCATGATGAATAATGTAGATCTTATGTTTCTACTAGGTAGTAGGTTTCCTTTGCTAATTTATTTCACTCAAAGTCAGCTGCCTGGTAAATAGAAATGTATCCTCTCTTTCAGAGGTTGCTGCATCAGGCTCCTAAATATTTGCACTGCCTCCACTCCTGCTCCTCTCTGACTTTCCAAAATGGACATTTAGTTCATTTTCTGCTTAAGATTTCCAATGCATTCCAGTCTTTTTCAGCATAATATTCAAACCCCTCAGCAGGCTGGTACACAAAATCTTTTATGATCTTACTCCTGCCTCCCTCCTCAGCTACTCATAACTCTACTTCTTATATCCACAACTCCAGGTTCCCTGCTCATGAACAGTCTGTGAGCCTGTGGATTCTCTTTCTCATTGCTGTTTGCTCAGCCAGACATACTATTTTATCCCCCTCTGAAAACAGCTGAATTCTTCTTTATTTTCTTAATCTTATCCAGAGATTATTCCCCTTGGAATCTTTCCCAACTATCGGTCTATCTCAAATCTGGGCCAGGTACTTGTCTCATGGGCTTTTAAGGAACCCTTTCTCTTACTTGTTATAACCCCTGGAAGTTAAACATTTACCACATAATATGCATTTTCCTCTATATTGAAAACTATAGAGAAGATGTATCTGTCCATCTTACCCCATACCTAGGATACTGTCTCACATACAGTAGATAATTCCGTAAGTGCTGGTTGAATCAATTAAAGAGCATGACCTTGTTGGAGACAGAGCTGGGAGCTCAGCACAGGACCATACAATTTTGGTAAATATCGTTGAGTGGCCTGAAAGTAATCTGAAAACGCATGATGTAATTTGACCCCCTCTTCAGATATATTTTGTATTGCTCTTTGAAGTCCTTTTACTCCCATCCCAGAGTGAAAACCACAAGTCACCTGGTCCATTGTCACTGGTGCAGGGATGGGATGTGAGATTAGGTCATGTTCCTTCTCCAACAGAAAACTCTTATCCAGCCCAGGAATGTCACACTGATAGAGGCAAGGTCTATCGCTGTGAGGCTCTGCCATTCACTTTGGAGGTAAAGGTGGGGATGAAAGCAGGCACAGGAAGATGGTTCCTCATCTCTTTTTTTTAATCAGAAGTGAGAAGGTACCTATTTATTTTCTCTGCTTCAGGTATATTGAGCTACTGTCCTCTGAAGATCCAATATGGAACTTCAAATATAAAAACTACTTTGGCAATTTCTGCATCCTAGAAATGTGGGTATATCGAGCTACAGTTTCACAGGTGACGCAACAGGTGAGGAGCAATACCACCATCCGAAAGTGTTATGAGATGGGAGTCAAAAGCAAGGCAGGAAAAATGTACAGCATTTAATAAGAATGACCCTCCTTAATACAGAGAAGCTGCAGGTGTGGATGGAAGGCACTTGTTTAGAGGTCCACAGAATTATTTCACTTTAATCAGAGGCCAATTCAAAATGTAATTGTTTCAGATTAAGTATTTATAAAACATTTGTTTCTAACTTCAGATTTTAAAATTCCTTGTTAAAAGTACCAAAATGAGGCTAGGCATGAAGGCTCACACCAACCCAGAACACAGACCTTGGGCCCAAACCTCTGCTCACCAAACCAGAATCAGCCAGCTTGCAATATTTATAAGAAGCTTAACCAATGTACCAATAAATGAAAATCATGGTTCAAGAATGACAGTAGTATTCTTGACGTAATGCCAGCACTTTGAAAGGCCAAGGTTGGAGGATCACTTGAGTTCAGGGGTTTGAAACCAGCCGGGGCCACATTCTGTTTCTACAAAAAAATTTTAAAAAATCAGCCAGGCATGGTGGTGTGCACTTGTGGCTCCAGCTACTTGGGAGGATGAGGTGGGAGATCACTTGAGCCTGGAAAGTCAAGGCTGCAGTGATCCATGATTGCACCACTGCACTCTAGACTGGCTACAGAGTGAAACTCCACCTCCGAAGAGAAAATAAATAAAATAAAATAAACCTAACAAATTGAAAATCTTCACAATTTAGTTATAAGAATAATCCTTCTACATGGTAAACAGAAGCAAGAAATATCACTTAACCACAACAAAAAATAAAACAAACACACACAAATTCAATGAATAAAGTAAAAAGAAGTGATAAATATATACCAGAACCATTACAAAGAACAAAAACATATTTAAAATTCATAAAATAAATGCCAAATATAAGATACTTGAAAAAGGAAGGTGAGAATGTAATCTAATTTTGAAATATTTTTAAGTAGAAGATAAGCTTCAGTTATCTAGGAAATCCACTTAAATTGAGCATAGAAATTTCCTAGCATGGTGCACTCACAAGCGATAGCGAAATATATGGACCTCTTAATGAACATATATGACAGCAACCCCTGGTACAGAAGTGAACTCAGAATTAAAGCAGTTGGTCCCAGAAAGAATATCATTGTTCCTAAAGATAGATAACCCATTACATAGGATATAAGTGCACTAAGAAAATGGTATTCATTTATATTTACTTTTGCAAACTAGCTCCTGGTTATTCAATATTTTCAGCATGACCATTCACTGATGCCCTAAGATTACATGCAAACTATAAATATGAGAAAGTGAATTTCAAAACCATTTGTATCAACCTTAGAACCCAACTGTCATAACCTTTGAAGCCTTCCTGAGCACTACAGATTTATCACTCCCCAGGCCTTCCAAAGGATTTGAAAAGGTATTTTATTTCAATATACAGCAGTTAAGTTCATTCACTGTAATCACTTGCTAATGGACATCAGAGCTGCAAATTAAACTAAAATGGTGTTTAGAGATAACAAATCAATGAGTTAGATTAAAGGATATGATCAAACAAGTAGCAGAGAACCTGATAAGGATGGTAGGAAACTAACTAGGGAGATTTGAAAGGATTAACTTACTCCTTGAAGAGATACCTCTGATGTTGTGAGGCTTGGAATCTATTACCTTTGGGGCCCCTGTGCAGAAAGCCAGCAGCTACAAATTACTACTTAGTTTTACAAAGTAAAGGTCAAGTAAAGAGAGCAGACTGCAGTAGACATCAAAGAAACTACAATACGTTAAGTAGAAAGGACCTCATGACATTTATAGGAGATCTTAAGGTTACTATCTATTTAACTCATCTAAAAAAGATCCTATGATGCTAAGTGCTTTATTCCCAATGCCAGGAAGATTAGACAAGTTGTCCAAGGCCACCCTGCCTGTTGACTCACTTGCCATCTATAGCTCCCAATACTGAGCTCATGCCATGAGAGAAATGATTTATTTGCCTATAAGGTATCTGGATGTGACATTTATTAATTTTTTTCTGGATATATACATATACATCATAATGATCTAAAGGAAATAGGTTTAAAAAAAAAAATCATAGAGGTCGGGCGCAGTGGCTCCCGCCTGTAATCCCAGCACATTGGGAGGCTGAGGCGGGCGGATCACAAGGTCAGGAGATCAAGACCATGGTGAAACCCCGTCTCTATTAAAAATACAAAAAAATAGCCGGGTGCGGTGGCGGGCGCCTGTAGTCCCAGCTACTCAGGAGGCCGAGGCAGGAGAATGGCGTGAACCCGGGAGGCGGAGCTTGCAGTGAGTCGACATCGCGCCACTGCACTCCAGCCTG
>NW_012101809.1:8534489-8550465 GCF_000951045.1 Mandrillus leucophaeus
TGGAGATGAGTGACAGCCCAGCTTTGGCAGTGCTGGGCAGAGGAAGGCTGAGCTCCTGAGTACAAAGGAAGGGGCTAGGAGTACAAAGGAAGGGGAGGGAGGGAGGGAGGGAGGGAGAGAAGCAGAGAGGGGGAATCTCAGTCGGAGAATGCAAGGACTGCAGATAAAGAACTTTCTCCTCCTAATGTTTGTGTTTAGACAGAGACCACATAGCAGCACTGAATGATAAACTGTCTTTTTTGAAACTTTAAACTTCTGTTTAAATGGCATTTAAGACATGATAAAATAAATTGTTTCATTCACTAAGCACAGGAACTCCCGATTACATCTCTCCTGGAAGAGCCCCAAGGCCCTATTGCCTGTCCCTGCTTTTTGAGCTCAGATGTTTGTAGATCCATGCAAGAAAAGTAATTTCTCTTGGTTCGTGATTTCTGGCTGTGGTTTTGCAGGTTTTTCACTGAGATGTAAAACAAAGGCCCTGACTACTCAGTCATTTAAGGAAGACTCCCTGGAAATTTTCTGCAAAAGGTAGTAATATTAACAGCAATTGCCCTGGCCAGAATCCATTCCAAGTAATTGCATTCCACCAGGTAGTTCGTAACAAAAGCCTCTTCCCATGCAGTCTTCTGCATCTTTGCCAAGAATACAGCAGCAGCTAAGCTCTAACCATGTTTGGGTCAAAACTGTTTCTGGAGTGAAATCATTTAAAGAATACATACAGTGGGCCCCAACTGCCATAGGCTCCTTTGTCATCTGCAATGATTGCTGTATTAGTTTGCAGCGTCAGTGCATTCTTTACATCTTCCCATTTGCCAAGATTCAGCCCAAATCGCTCTTCCAAAGAGTCCTTCAAAAGCCTCTCAGATTGAGAGCAATTGCACCCTTTTCTGAGTTTCTTCTTCTTCTTTTTCTTTTTTTTTTTTTTTTTTTTTTTTTTTTTTTTTTTTTTTTTTTTTTTTTTTTTTTTTTTTTTTTTTTTTTTTTGAGATGGAGCCTTGCTCTGTCGCCCAAGCTGTAGTGCAGTGGCACGATATCGGCTCACTGCAAGCTCCACCTCCCGGGTTCACGCCATTCTCCTGCCTCGTCTCCCGAGTAGCTGGGACTACAGCCGCCCGCCACCACGTCTGGCTAATTTTTTGTATTTTTAGTAGAGACAGGGTTTCACCATGTTAGCAAGGATGGTCTTGATCTCCTGACCCATGATCTACCTGCCTCGGCCTCCCAAAGTGCTGGGATTACAGGCATGAGCCACCGTACCCGGCCTGAGTTTCTTCTTCTTCTTCACTAATACTAATAAAGGTATTAGTGCCTTTATTTTTTTATTTATTTTATTTTATTTTTTATTTTTGATGGAGATTTGCTCTTGTTGCCCAGGCTGGAGTGCCATGGCATGATCTCGGCTCACCACAACCTCTGCTCCTGGGTTCAAGCAATTTTCCTGCCTCAGCCTCCCGAGTAGCTGGGATTACAGGCATGCACCACCATGCCCGGCTAATTTTGTATTTTTAGTAGAGATGGGGTTTCTCCATGTTAGTCAGGCGGGTCTCGAACTCCTGACCTCAGGTGATCCGCTCAATAAATGCACATCCTTTTGTGTTTGTGACCTCCTGGCCCTCACTCCCATGCAATGAGCTAACAGAATATGTATTATTGTCAGTATTTGGAGATAAAGAAAGAATGGCACCCAAAGCTGTGTGGTTTTGTGTGCATAACAGAAAAGAGTATATTTAAAGCAAAGTGACTGAACGTCTTTTGTTAGCTGGAGCGGTAATCAAAACCAGAGGACTCCACTGCCTTCATCCCATGTAGAGATCTTTGTTCTCATTCTGAAACGCCCTCCACTCTAGAGGTGGCAATTTCTTTGCATGTGTTTGAATAAACCAAGTCAAAATAATAACTTCAAGGTATAAGCCTCCAGGAATCAGGAAGCAGTTGTCTCTTTAACTGCCAGTTGTAAAGTAAACAAGACATGGGACTCAAGCCAAGTCATCAGACTCAGATTCAGTCTTTGCATGATGATTTTATTTTTTCTTCTTTTTTTGTTTTGTTTTGTTTTGCTTTTGTTTTTGTGGTTGTGGGGGGAGGGGTGAGAATGGGGAGTAATAGGTATACAGTTAAAAAAAAAAAAAAAAAAAAACCTCCCAGACTAAAAGTCTCCAAGTTCTTAGACATTGGAAATGAAGTTGACCTTGGGCTTGGCACAGGGACAGAAGATGCCAGGGATGGAGGAGCTCACTCTTCTCTTGGCTTAGATGCTCTGCAGCCAGGCTGCCCTTTTGAGAAGATGGCATGATCCAATCTGTACTGGACTCCCAGGAAGGCTCTCTCATCATGCCAGCATCCCCCTGCTAGCCCTGTACAATTCCACTCCTCACGGCAGGATCTTGAAAGACATGACAGCTGAAATGCAAAATGGAGATGAGTGACAGCCCAGCTTTGGCAGTGCTGGGCAGAGGAAGGCTGAGCTCCTGAGTACAAAGGAAGGGGCTAGGAGTACAAAGGAAGGGGCTAGGAAAGGGGACATCTGGTGGTATCTGGACCATTTATTCTTCCATTAGTTCTACAGCCTTCATAGACTCCCCTTCATATATATATATATAAAATCTCCAGAATCTGTTTGTAAGCTGATATGAGCACCTGGCGCTCTATTAAAATGAAAGAACCCTCTTCTGTGTATTTGTGTCTGTCTCTTTTCAAACAACAGTCCTCTCCTTCCCTTGTGTTTTGTTATTTCACTTTAAGGCACATCTATTGTTTGTGGATGGCAGAAGAGAGGCACTACACACTACACTTATGGAATGAAACATGTCCGTGATTAATAGCATCTTTCTGTGGGGAGGTGAAAAATGTTTAAGTTAGCCAAGAACAGTGGCCCACGCCTGTAATCCCAGCACTTCAGAAGGTAAAAGCGGGCAGATCACCTGCGGTCAGGAGTTCAAGACCAGCCTGGCCAACATGGCAAAAGCCCATCTCTACTACAAATACAAAAATTAGCCGGGTGTGGTGGTGCCTGCCTGTAATCCCAACTACCTGGGAGGCTGAGGCAGGCAAATTACTTGAACCTGGGAGGCAGAGGTTGCAGTGAGCCGAGATCATGCCACTACATTCCAGCCTGGGTGACACAATGAGACTCCGTCTTGAAAGAAAAGAAAAAAAAAATGTTTAAGTTCAGTTACAGGCAATAGCCCACTAGTCCAAGCTGTCTTAAAACTACATCAGTCCAAACTGAAAGCAGTGATAACCCCCTCTTCACTCATCTTGAAGGCAATGACACGTTAGAATTTTTTCCCAAATTTGTTTTTAAAAAAATACCTGCAATGTTTTAAAAAATGTTTTGCTTTCAAGGACTCTTTGAACAGCAGTTTGTATCTAATAAGCCTGTGTGGGATGCCTGTGTTTCATACCAAGACAGAGTCACTTGCTGTGCTAACGAATAAAGTTAGAACTCTGGAATAATGGAGTGGAACTTTCGAAAAACAAAATTCCAAGAAGCTCCCCTCCCTGGGCTTAACAAATGTCTTTGAATGCACCATAACAGTGGCCTCCCAGGGCTTTAGAAAGTTCAATTGCTAGTAAGCATTCTACGCCATGAAGTAACTAAGAATTATGAATTCCAGTCCCTACTTCATTCCTAGGTGGAAGAGCAGAGGGGAAAAGGCTACCTGCTCACTGTGCTCTCCTAATGCACTCCTAAAAGTTGTGGCTACCCAGTTCCTTAAATTTCAAAGATGATCTGAGCATGACTATGTACTCTCTTTCACCCATCCAGCAGCCAAATGCAAAATACAGCTGTCTTTCTAGGAGAGAAATCATGAGGCCAGTTTTTATGTAAAATGGACAAATGGAGAAAAAGGGTATAATTTCTTTCTTTTTTCCTTTTTTTTTTTTTGAGACGGAGTCTCACTCTGCCACCCAGGCTGGAGTGCAGTGGTACGATCTCGGCTCACAGCAACCTCCACCTCCGGGGTTCAAGCAATTGTCTGCCTCAGCCTCCTGAATAGCTGGGATTACAGGCGCCAGCTACCATGTCCAGCTAATTTTTGTATTTTCAGTAGAGAGAGAGTTTCACCATCTTGGTCAGGCTGGTCTTGATCTCCTGACCTCGTGATCCACCTGCCTTGGCCTCCCAAAGTGCTGGGATTACAAGCGTGAGCCACCAGAAGTTTTCAAATCAAAACTTCCACTGTCCAGTAGAGGACAACTAGTTTCAAACACATACCTTCAATATTTTATCCTTGCATCACCAATATCAAGAGCCTTTTCATAAAGAGAATGTAACCAAGAGTTTCACTGAAAAAGAATACCTTCCTGTTGGCACAGCTCACCTCTGTTTAATAAAGTATAGTACTTGGTCTATGTGCAACAGAACTGTAGAGAGATAGAAAAGTGGCACATGCTTGTTAAAATGCATATTCTCAGAACTAATAACCTAGAATTTCTGAGAAATAGGCCCCCAGATCTGCAGTTTAACAAGTTCCCTAGATGATTTTCATATATGCGGAGGTTTAAGAACCTCAGTAGTAATTTAGCCACTTCATCCCACTAATCCCTTGAAAGGCAACTGGCCATATCTTTAGGATTTTCATTTACATTGGGAAAAGCAAAAGATATCAAAACATTCAAGCAGCAGCACTCTGCTATAAATGGCTAAGAAACAGAAATTACTGTTACTGCTTGCTTCATTGAGCAGTTGCTATTAACTCCCATGCACCCTTGGGGAAATAATTGTGGCCCTAGGGAGATTATACTCTTTAGTTACTATGTGGAGAATGTGAAAGTTAACCAAAAAGCTGGAGAAGATCTCCAGGTTGCCATATCCTTGCATGGTTATCAGCTACATGACCTGGACAATCCACTCATTGAACCTTCATTTCCTCAACTTGAAAATGGAGTTTATCGCACTTACCTTGATGGTTTCAGAGTTTTGTTTTGTTTCTGCATCCACTACCACCATACGTGGGAATGTTCTCAGTACATTTCACATATGCATGTCTTAGAGCTTACAGTTTATTATAATCACTGATTTGAGAAGCCAGAGCCATTGCTGTTCTATTTCTTCTTTAAAATGTGTGAGTGTGGGTTACTTTAAATACCACTTAGCTCAAAAGGCAAAGGCAGATTTCTAGTTCCAATTTAGGTCTAGTTGTAAACAGCTTTCTTTCTAATATTTTTCTTTATATCTTTCCCTGTGGTAGTTTTATTAGTTTCTTTTATAAATCTGATACAGAAAAAGTGCCTGTCACTGAAAAAGTGGGGGAGAGTTATTCACTAGGGTTCATGTGTTCAATGTTTAATAGAGCAAATGCAACATATATGTATGCATGTATGTGTATTATGTATATGTCAATAGCTATATATACTACAGAGGAAATTTCATGGAAGAATAGGATCTCTCTTTTCTAGGGAGCTGAGAAAGACTAGTAGTTCCTAAAGAAAAAGCAAGTGCCTACAGATTTAATGGTAGTGTATCTCAAAGGTTAAAGGTAACAATAGAGCCACAAGATTTGATCAGAGCCCATGAATAAAGCTGTACAAGGGAAAGAACAAGCTCTGCTCAGCATGCACATGCAATAATGTAATAACCATTTCTCAGCTGTGGCTTCTCCAAGGAGCATCATTTAGGGCAATGGAATCTAAGCAGATCCTTGCACCAAACATCAGCGAATTGTATTGTCCCTCATGACACTGGCCATAGATAAGTGAGTAGGACAGGCACATTTCTTTGTTTCTTTCTTTTTTTTTTTTTTTTTTTTTGAGATGGAGTCTTGCACTGTCGCCCTGGCTGGAATGCAATAGTGAGATCTTGGCTCACTGTAACGCCCACCTCCCAGGTTCAAGCGATTCTCCTGCCACATCCTCCTGGGTAGTTGAAATTACAGGCACCCGCCCCAATGCCCGGCTAATTTTTTGTATTTTTAGTAGAGACGGGGTCTCGCTATGTTGGCCAGGCTGGTCTCGAACTGCTGACCTCGTGGTACTACCTACTTCGGCCTCCCAAAGAACTGGGATTACAGATGTGAGCCACCACGCCCGGCCTAACAGGCACATTTCTGAAACGCATTCCCTCCAACAGAGAAAAGAAACCCAGAGTAAATGAATGTACATTATGAGTAAAGAGAGGCAGCTGCAGGCCACCAGGAAATCTTAAAGTTAGAATAAGAAATATTGTCTTGTTACAGAAATGGCATGACATCTCCCTGCCATTGAAAATCTATCTTGATTATTGTTGGCAACTCTAATCTTAGAAATATCAAGGGCCAGGCGGAGTGGGCTTGCGCCTGCAATCCCAAAGCTTTGGGAGGCTGAGGCAGGAGCCCAGGAGTTTGAGACCAGCCTGGGCGACATAGGGAGACCATGTTCCTACCAAAAAAAATTTTTTTTAATTAGCAGGCAGAGGGAACAGTGGGTAGTGTCATGTGCCTGTCATCCCTACTTACAGTGGAGACTGCAGTGGGAGGATTGCTTGAGCCCAGGAATTCAAGGCTGCAGTGAGCTATGATCACACCACCTGCACTCCAGCTGAGGCTACAGAGTGAGACCTTGTCTCAAAACAAAAACAAAAGAAATACCAAGGAGAAAATCCATCAACTTCCTTTTATCTATTATATTCATTCATCCATGCATGTATTTACTCATTGACTTATTGGCAAGTATTTACTGAGTCCTTCCTAGAAACCAGTACTGAGACCTGGAGTTACAAGGTTTTCTTGGGATCCTCGATATAGAATCCTTTTCAGCCTTCTAAAAGCATCAAACTTATCCTATAAATCTGTCAAGGCTGTTATCCAGAAATGACAAGCAGGAGGCTGAATTATTTTACATAAGGCAACTTAAAAATATGACATATGGTTTGCCTTTACATTTTCTCTGTGCTTTGTATTTTATCTGAGATTATATAATTCATATTTAAAACGTGAAATTTATTGAAGATCTACAGAGGAATCAGCCTGAAGAACACTAGTAAAAACTAAACTTCCAGACAAGAAAACTAGAGCAATGTTTGGAAAACAGTAAACTATGACAGAAGAACATAGACCAGAAATGCAAAGATCGGGGTTCCAGTTAAAGGCAACCAGTCATTAACTAGGCCTCACATATAAAGCAGCACTGCCTTAACCTCTCCTACCCACCTCATGGTATTTTTATAAGGATGCGATGATTACACATTCACACACACGGTTCTGTAATAATTCTGAAAATATACTATGTTGTAAATACACAAGGTGATCTTATATTCTGTCCTTTTATGTAAGTTTTATTTTTTGAGACGAAGTCTCACTCTGTTGCCTAAGCTGGAGTGCAGTGGTGCGACCTCAGCTCCCTGCAACCTCTGCCTCCCGGGTTCAAGCAATTCTCCTGCCTCAGCCTCCCAAGTAGCTGGGATTACAGGTAGGTGCCACCACACGCAGCTAATTTTTGTATTTTTAGTAGAGATGGGGTTTCTCCATGTTGGTCAGGCTGGTCTCGATCTCCTGACCTCATGATCTGCCCACCTCGGCCTCCCAAGGTGCTAAGGTTATAGGCGTGAGCCACCCTGCCTGGCCTCTGTCCTTCAAATAAATGATACTTGGAAAAGAAAAAAGTAAGGAATAAAGGGAGGGAGAGAGGGAAGAATGTAAATGATAGAAGCAACAAACTAAGCAGTTGTAGATAGGTAATATCCAATTTCAACAAGGCCCTCTCCCACGTATTTCAGTGTTTTTTGTAACTCCCCCGAGTTAGGTATGTATGGGAGGAACCTAACGAACAATGGGTAAAACTTTGTATTTGTAATAATTGAAGCCAAATGGTTTGGGTTTGATAATCTTCTGGGCTTTATCAAATGAGCTTGAGCAGTTTCCATTGGTACCTGGGTAAGAGAATGCTGACTTGGGTCTCCAGGGAGCCAGATGGCCTCCTACTCATCATATTATACTCCCAGTCTAGACCATGAAGGCCTGTGGGGTGGGATAAGTGAGATGCTATGGCTCTTGGGAATTTTTAAGCCCTCATGCAAGTATAATCTTCACAAGTCTATAAAATTTCACATAGTAAATAGAGGGGAAGAGAAGGGAAATATAACTGCAGAAACCACTTCCTCCACAGATCAAATAATTTATTGCATTTTCTGCATGTGGTTGTTAGCACTAAAAGTGCAAGGAGGAAGTGGGAGGAAGAGGCTATCTCTACAAGAAGTGGCCAGTTCTTTCTGTCAAGCTTTAACTTGCTTAGATCTGGAATTTTAAATCAAACAGGGAAAGGCAAATTTCAAGCTCCATTTACTTTTTAGCAAATCGGGACTTCTTGTCTCAATCTGAGTATATTCAGACTTCTTTCTGGGCCACTGTGTTTATATTGTGGCCATTTCTACCAAAATAACTTGGTTGGTAGAATTTGGCTTCGAATCCCATTAAAATGTCAGCAGCATCACACCCGTAGCACAACAGAAGGTAGCGGAAATAGAAAAGTGAAAAAAGTTACAACCGGAATTATAAATGTTTCAATACTTTTCCATTTTTATTTCTCTAAATTAGCATATCTTTAAGGCTACTGGTCAGTCAGAGGTATCACTCTTGCTACAATGAACATCTGTGATTTCAGACAAACTAGTTCTGGCTCTAAATGCCCTAATCCTAAATCGATTCTAGGAAGAAACTTATGTTTACCTAAGAGGCTACCAGCCTAGCAGTGTGTTGGTAACTCATATTATTTGACAGGTAGAGGGCTCAGTGCCTGATGTCCCACATGCTGGGACTTTAGTCTCTCTGTCAGCTTGCCATAGAGCATACCCAGCTATGCCTAGGGCAGAATAGCCCTGCAATTAGCAACAAATCATCATCAGGAAGTAATTAGAGAGCTCTGCTGTTTTTTCAAGCTGGGATAATCCCACAGGCAACTTCCCAATTTTTTCCTAATTATTTTATTTATTTAGGGTCATTATTTATGTTGACACAAAAGGTCATTTAATTGAAAATGATTGGTAATTCTGGTGGTCTGACCCTTCTTTTAAAGAAAGCATACATTTTCATTTGCAGGTCTCTCTCTTCTTGTTTGAAAAAAATAACAATAATAAAAAGAAGACTAAAATGAATGCATCCCACCAGTTGCACTGGGCATTGAGCCAGAATTACAGCAAGCACTGGCACTGCAGGGGTAAGAAGCAATGGATTTTAATTGGTGCCTAGGGGCAAAGGTCAGCTCTCTTGGAACAATGGGCATCTATGGTAGTAATTGACTGAGTCCTCTGTGGGAGTCTGTAAATGTCAGCAATGTACTTCCAAATAGAAGCACAAAGGGCTTGGGCCCAAGGAACAAAGACAGTATTAGCCAGTGGAGAAAATATGTAAATCAGCTGGTTAAATAATGCACTAATAAAGTAAAAGTGGTGGACGCACACAAACACACATCACAGAGATTCAAAAGAAAGCAGACTACTTTAATATCAAATACATGCCTTCCTGTAAGATCCAGTCTCTCTTTCCCCAGCACAAGTTCAGCTGTTTTCCTGGACAGCCTTGAATCCAAACACTTTAATTATTTGCGTCAAGTTGGATGGGTTTGGCTCCTAAGAAAAGTTACATCCATCCCAGCGAAATCTGGATGCTGATGGGGATAGCATCTGCATATAAAGTTGTAGTTATTCTTGTTCAAGGGAATTTGGGCCCTTTTTAGAAAGTAGTAGAGAAAAAGATGAGGTACTAATCATTGGAACACCACGTCCCTCCTGCTTCCCCACAAATGCTTGGCTGTTTCTTTTATTGCTATGTTTTACTCCATTTTTCTCATTTCCTCGTCGTTCCCAATATTCACCCACTCCCGTGATCCAGGCCACCTCCTCAGGGTCCAATAAGTTTAGAGAGACTGTATTCTCCACATCAACAATTTACATAAACGATCCATCAAAGGAACATTTTATAAGCTTTAGGAGGCAAAAGAGTAGAATGTGTAACATATAACTTCAAATTCTTAAGATTCTAGAGAATGAAAGATATAGTACCTTTACCAGTATAAACTTGATGCTCATTTCCAACTACATACTTCTCCCTTCCTTCTGTGAGCTCTTTGCAGACAGGGTCCTGTGTTATGCATGTTTGTATCCCTACTGCCTGGCAGTCAATAAATATTGGTTCAACTAAATGGTATTTTTCTGTTGTGAATGTCATGACTTTGTGTTACACTGATCTGCTTCATTGGTCAGCTTAAGCCCTTTTATGCTGCTTCCCTGACTATGTGAGATTACAGCCCTCTCTAAACTCTTAAAGCCTTTGTCATCTGTACGACCCACTCTACTACCTTATGTTATTTAATTGCATCCCTGAACTGGGATGGTAAACTCTGTAAGAGCATAGCAAGGTTCATGCTTCTTTTATATTCACCTTCATTTTGGCAGAGAACAAGGCACAACCCAGGTGTTCAATAAAATACGTCAATTAATTTCTTCTTAATATTATACCTCCAAATTTCATCAATAGTTCTGACTGGCCAATAGTACTTAAGATACATGCTAAATACGTCAAATCTATAATAAGGTGAATTTTAGTTCTATTAATTCAATATTAATAACGTCACCACTGCCCAAATATTGATTTTATAAGCAAGACAGGAAGAAAATTTATTGTAACTGAAAATAAATTACACTATTATATAAAAACTGTAATTCAAATGGGTCATGAGGATTTTGTTTTGTTTTGTTTTTTGAGATGGGGTCTCACTCTGTCACCAGGCTGGAGTGCAGTGGTGAGATCTTGGCTCACTGCAACCTCCGCCTCATGGGTTCAAGCGATCCTCCTGCCTCAGCCTCCCGAGTAGCTTGGACTACAGGCATGCGCCACCACGCCCAGCAAATTTTTGTATTTTTAGTAAAGACGGGGTTTCACCATGTTGGCCAGGATGGTCTCCATCTCTTGACCTGTGATCCACCAGCCTTGCCTCCCACAGTGCTGGGATTACAGGCGTGAGCCACTGCTCCAAGCCGGACATTTTAAGCATTTAATTAGTATAGTCAGATATCAGTGGAAATTAACATGTTTTAAGAATCAAAATAGACACTCTTAATCATTTAAATCTGAAAACTATTCTAAGATATGCATTGTGCGCTTGTACTATGGGAAACTATAGTTTCCCATACACTGGGAGTACATACACTGAAAGAGTGTTTTCATTTTCCTTTCCCCTTCTCCTTTGACAAATATTTGCATCTCTGTGAAACTTTCCTGGTCTCCAAAGATAGAGTTCTATGTACATAGCTATCATGATACGTAAGTACTGTGCTGTAAGAGATTGTTTATACATTCATCTCCTCTACCAGACTGTGCAATCATTAAGAGGAAGAACAATGTCTTATATTTCTATTTCCCAGTTCTTAAAAAAGATCTGGAACAAAATAGGCATTTAATACCTTCTGGATGAGTTGACAAAAGACAGCATAAAGGCATGGCCATATAATTTCAAACAGTTAAGAAGAGTAACAATGAGACTAACATTTGTTGAATGCTTGCTAGGTCTCAGGCACTGTTCTTTGCTAGTTTTGACTCTTTATTTCCCGTAACTACCTTAGGATGTTGACACAATCATTATATTTTAGTTTGGAGAGGAGGAAACTGTGTCATGGACGGTTTTACAACAAACAAACCAACAAATAACATGTTGTCTAAGGGCACAGAATTAGTACGTAGCTTAGCTGGAATTTAAGGCCAGGCCACCTGGCTCCAGGGTCCATTATATTAAACATTGTTCCACAACTAAGGACGCCCCTGAGCAAAAATTCATAATGACCACTTTCAAATAACAAAGTGTAGCTCCGCAGTGAGAGGAAATACGTGCTGAGTTGGTATACGTGAGGAGTACAGAAAATACAATGTATACATATAAATACAAGAGATCAATGCACAGTGGTATGAGGGAGTAGCGAAGAGAAAGAGCATTAAAAGGACAAAAATTCATTAAGTGTAGGTAGCAGCGATGATATTTGAATCTGCTGCAGGGGAGCTAGGGAACCTAGATCTAGGCCTGCCACACCCCCACACTTGAGTCATAATTGTGTTTTCCTTCCTGGCAAAACCAATTTCAACCACAGCCATCAACATCTTTTACCCCTTTGAAACCACTCAGGAAGAACAGAAAGATAAGGGTAAATTGTACTCCCTCTGAAAGCCTTAATAAGTTCCTGGTAAATTAGCTCTCCTCTCTCTGAGAGATCTCAAGAGATTCTTAAACTTCTACTGCTGAAAATATTTACAATTTTATTGTTTCTTTTTCTTCTACCCTCTGTGTTCATTGTGCTCTTTGTATTAGCATTCTCTCATTACTCTGGTTACTTTAAATTCTTCATAGTAATCTCTGTCGTCTTCCATCTCTTGGCTTTACCTCTATATCCTTCCTTCTATGCCTCTTATCTGTGAGAGGCTGTGTATTCCAGATGTTTTCTTTTTACATATCTTTTGTTTTTTGGATTCATCCACATGGTCATGTTCTCCACTACAAGCATGTTCATTTTCTGGTGCCAGATGCTGTCAATCAAGGTAACACTTAGTATTCTACTCCCCAAACACTGCCCCAAGCAGTCAGGAAAAGATTTTTCTCTCCCAGCTCTTGCATCGTATATATCCCATATAGCAGGACTTTTCACCTATGAGCATCTAAGGCTACTTGTTACCTACGAGCTATAGTTTTTGTTCTGCAAAACTTAATTTAAGTAGTTGACTTGAAAGGTTATAAAACAAGATGCACATTAGAGGTCAAGGACCCGGTAAAATAGGGAAGCGATGCTTTGAGGAACAAAAGGACAAAACTATGAAAAGAAGATTTGGTCAAGGGAAAGGTCGGTCAGCAAAAGAAACATTTGAATAGAAACAATTTAGCCCTTGAGGCTGGTGGTGTTCTCTTAATTTCTCCAGGGGAGAAATAGTGGTTTTATTAAAGATTCATCCACATTGACTTTGTTTTCATGACAGCACCAGGAGAAAGCTTGGGGCATTTCTGATACATTGGAGTGAAACATCTCCACCCTAGTAAATATGGCAAATTTCCTGTAGCAGCCAGCATTCATCTCCATCCATCATAAGAGCAGCACAGACTATATTCACTAGAAACAAATGTTCTAGATACAGTATGTCAAACACAAGATGATGGAAACCCCTGAGAAACCACAGGGAGTGTGCTGGAAGCAAACTGATCAGAATGTTGAAAAGACCTCTGACCATTTTCCACAGCAGAGCATAACTTGGAACCAATGAGAAATAATGCATTTGACCTTCATGAAAGGGTAATGGATGGGCACTTAATATTTGGCCAGCCAGACCTCAGAAAACATGAGCTCTAATAAGGACAGATGATGAGACAAAAATAAATAAATAAGTAGATAGATAACTTTAAAAACAAATTGTTCTCAAAGAAGATTACACAGATAGTCTATTATGCTTACTTTGAAGAATGGTCAGCTTCCAAAAGGTTTCCTTTTGTATTTGAGACTTTCTGATCACTTGGCCACAGAGGCAACCTATTTTCCAAGAACCACTCGGTCATATAAAAAATGTGCAGTTTCCAGATCAATGTTCATAATATTTAGAGAGTAATTCAGGCTATTACTACCTTGATTAATTTCATTTGTCAAAAAGGTATAAAACCAAAAAATAGAGTTCTACTTTTTAATGAAAAAAAGCATTATCTAAACTTAGAAGAGATTTATAGGTGGACCTATTACCTTTCTACCTAGTTATTTATTGAGCTAGCTAACTACCTGTATCTTTTAAAAATACATAAATGTAGCTAATACAATTTTGAATTAAAATGTCAATAACATATAAACTTGATCATCATACAGATATAACTTAGTTTTTAAAGTCACCAATTCATGATTAATATGTAATGTATTAGATTCTTCTTATATGTGATAGATATAACACCTTACAAATGAAGAATAACAAATGTGTTATGTTAATTAAGCAGGAAGCTTCTTTCTATCAGAAAAGTACTTCGTACTAGGCCAGGCGCGGTGACTCATGCCTGCAATCCCAGCACTTTGGGAGACCGAGGTAGGCGGATCATGAGGTCAGGAGATCGAGACCATCCTGGCTAACACTGTGAAACCCCGTCTCTACTAAAAATACAAAAAAATTAGCCGAGTGTGGTGGCAGGCGCATGTAGTCCCAGCAACTCGAGAGGCTGAGGCAGGAGAATGGGGTGAACCCAGGAGGCGGAGCATGCAGTGAGCCGAGATTGCGCCACCGCACTCCAGCCTGGGCAACAGGGCAAGATCTCATGTCAAAAAAAAAAAAAAAAGGACTTAGTACTACTTAACGCTGCATAAAGTAAAACAGTAAACCACCAGTTAACCTGATCAGTTCTGAGAACCAGGCAAATTAGCAGATATGGGGAACAAGAGAAGACACGAGGAAGGAAAAAGTAAGTTTTGGAATGTATGCATTGATCAGAATTTATTGCCTGAACCTGATTTATCATTAATTTATTTGTTTTTTTATAACATCAGTGTTAGAGAGACACAGATAATATCCCAGAAAAAGCAACTAGGTACTTACTGTGTACTGTAACATATTGTATTAAAATTTAAGAGTTAGTTTTATTAGCATGTTTAAATTTATGAATGTTATAGTAGGTGCTTTGATTTATATAAACTAATACAGGATATACGGCAATTTCAGGTACAGGTCAGTGTACAGAGAGAAGAGTGTCTTAGATCAGTGTTGTTTTTCTCTATGTTCCAAAGTGCCCACGAGTTCCAGAGACTTACGCAGGGACTTCTTGGAGTGACAAGGGGTTGTCTAGTGGGCACTGCTCCTGGCACTCCAACCCTGTTTCAAAGAGAGCATTCAGCACTTATTATTCTGTAGCTCGTTTGAAACCCAGGGGATAACTGTTGGAAAATCACTCCGAGTAAAAAGACAGATGCAGCATGCTTTCTTGGATTTTATATTTTTAATGCTCAGGAAGGAAACAGAACAATGCTTCATGGACTGAAACAGTATAAACACTCAGCTGTACCCAAAAAGGATCAAAGGAGATGACCTTTCCCTTTGGCCATCATTCCTCAGGTTAAGTGTAGGGAAGTAAGGATTTATTTACTACAAGTCACTTTTATTGGAGTTTGGAAAATGCCACTTCCACTGTCTCTAAATTCATGCGTGGCTTTTTTTTTTTTTTTTTTTTTTTGCCGGGTCTCACTCTGCCGCACCCAAGCTGGAGGGCAGTGGTAGGATCTCGGCTCACTGTAACCTCTGCCTCCCGGGTTCAAGGGATTCTCCCACCTCAGTCTCCCAAGTAGCTGGGATTACAGGCACCTGCCACCACACCTGGCTAATTTCTTGTATTTTTAGTAGAGACAGTTTCAGCATAGTGGCCAGACTGGTCTCAAAGTCCTGACCTCAGGTGATCCACCCACCTCGGCCTCTCAAAGTGGTGGGATTACAGGTGTGAGCCACAGCACCTGGTCCATTTCTTTATCAATGAAACATACATTCTTTTTAAAAAGATTAGAGGCAAATGGATGATCTTGTGTACAAAGGGACAGATGAAAGAGTTAGGGTGGAATGAGCAAGTGTTGCTTGTCCGCCAAGGGAATGTCACGTACCCGCTTTGATGTATTATACAATACGCTAGCTCCTTTTGGCCTCGCTAGATAATGTCAAGTGAGTGCTATGCAAAGTCCTGGTATTTTAAATATTAATCATGTTCTTCTTGGTTAGAACAGACAAAATTATACATTATGACCTAGAAATGACTAAAACCTACAGAGGTTCTTTACTGTTCTTGTTTACTCACTTGAAATAATTAAATTTATAGTTAGAGAAAATAAATGAGTCAAAGCTGATTTCACAGAGCATTTCATTTAAGTTTCAGCCTAGGAGTCCAAAAGCAAACTAAAGTTCAACTCAAACACTCAGTCATGTTTTGGACACCTACTGTATACCAAAATCCTATGCTCAGCACATTAAAGAATACATAGCTGATTAAGGCACTTTATGCCATCTAGGACCTTGCA
>NW_012101809.1:8551815-8572460 GCF_000951045.1 Mandrillus leucophaeus
AGGATACACAAAACACTCAACCAAATGACAAGAGGAATTAAACATGCTCAGATTTAAAGAGACAAGAAGTCAATAATCAAATCCTCATTTAGAAAGTGTCACATACAATAGGGTAACTAAAACTTAAACATCTGGAAAAAACGCAAACAGTGTTTAATGCTGGTATGTACCAAGAGACGCGTAGGAATGACCAATGTGTTCTGAGGAGCTAGGGTCCTCTTTATAGAATGAAAGTCTTGGAAGAGTCTCTCAGCAGGAATGATGTAAATTAAGTGGTGATAACACAGAAATGAGAAAAAATGGAGTGTGAAGGGGGTGCAGAAACATAAAGAACAAAAACTGTCTATGTTTTTTCTTTGCTAGAATATAACTGTGCTGAGATCACAAGGATAAAACAACTAAAAGAATTGGCTTTTCCAAGTAAAAAACCAAAACAAAACACTTCTTTTTTTTCTTTCATTCCCTAGTGAATTCTACTAGTGGTTTTATATTCTTTAATCCTTGAAGATGTTACACGATCCCTTGTGAAAGGAGAACAGCTCAGGTTGGTTGGGGGTGATGGGAAAGGTATGGCTGATAAAGACACACAGAGTCTATAGAAGTTTTCTTTTTAGGCAGAATACATGTCAACTCAGAGAGAATTTGAGAATAAAACAGAGATTTCAATTTTTTTTTTTTTTTGAGACGGAGCCTCACTCTGTCGCCCAGGGTGGTGTGCAGGGGCGCGATCTCAGCTCACTGCAAGCTCCGCGTCCCAGGTTTACGCCATTCTCCTGCCTCAGCTTCCTGAGTAGCTGGGACTACAGGCGCCCACCACCACGCCCAGCTACTTTTTTGTATTTTTAGTAGAGATGGGGTTTCACCGTGTTAGCCAGGATGGTCTCAATCTCCTGCCCTCGTGATCCTCCTGCCTCAGCCTTCCAAAGTGCTGGGATTACCGGCGTGAGTCACCGTGCCCAACCAACTTTTTTTTTGTTTTTTTCTTTGCTACATTTGTATTAGTTCTTCCCATCACCTTCTGCATCCCAGCTGTTCCTTTCCGGTACAGGTTAAATCATCTTTTCTTATAGCAGACTGTAGGTGACCAATAAACCTCTGCTGACACAAACAAGCCTTGGGATTTGTCATGAATGGGGTGGGGGGAACTGTTCTCCCTCTGAGACATGGTGACAGCCAGCCTGCCTTTCCTCTGGCACTAGGACAACTCAGCCTTTTCTTTTGGGCCAACCTCATATATCAGCGGCCAGATGCAGGTCTCCTTTAAAAGAGAGTATGCACGATCTAGGCTAATACCTAGGACCCCTCTTTCTATCTCTTAGTCAAGATTTCTTACACTGATGTATGTTGAGATTACAGTTTTTACTGTAACAGACCTAGGCAAGAAAAGCTGCTGTAATTTACAGCAGGCTTGCAGGGAAACAGCCAATGGATGATCATTAATTTAAACTGTAAATAAGATCCTGCTTTATTCTGGACTCTGATCTCCGGTAGTGCTCCTAACAAGCTGCCTGCAAAGCCAAGGCATGAAGCCTGCTGTTTCCAACATGATGATTGAAGAACTGCTCTTGTCCACACAAACAGCTAAAAATAGCTATAAGAATGTGAAGGCAAAAAACAGGTTTCGGGGAATGCAGAGAGTTACCCTGATGTTGTCAGTTTTATTCCAGTTGCTCCCACTAGTGTGAAAAGCAGAGAGAAGTATCTGGTACAAAAGATTTTTACTTGCTAGACAGCACCCTGGAGATCTGAGAGAATTAATACAACTTTTTAAAGGAGTCTGCCCTTTTCACTGGAGGATAGCATAAGTCCTAGAAGAATTGGAGCACATTTGAGCACTGCCTTTGTTCTGCATAATTAACAGAGCCTGAAATTTCTTTTTTCTTTTTGTTTTAACATAAATTCTCATTGACTGGAGAAGATATATTCACACTTTAAAATGTTGTGCAAGTACTATCTCTTTGATTCCAATATGTCCTTTGGGTGGGCGGAATACATATTTCATGGTAATAAATTCACCTCATAAGTAGAAAAACTGTGCACAAATATACTGCTATGTCAACTTTATTGATTTGTGTACCATTGTTAAGACCTTCATCGTCCTCCAATATTTCTTAAATCTACTGGCATCTCAGAAAGTGACTATAGGGGCCTCATTTATCTATAGAGGAAAAGATCCCTTCCTTTAGGTTCACTCATAACATTGTGATTTAAACAGCTCAGGACCACCTCTGATCTGAAGGGTAACAGTCCCAGAGAAAGGCATTCCCTCATAGTCGTGCACAGGGACTTCTCTTTTTCTAGAACTAGGGAGCGTCAAGTCTTAAGATCAGTAAAATGCCCATGGCTAACTGCCCCTTTAAACGTCCTTCAGGTAACTATGGACTAATTACGCAGCCTGATTCATGGTATATTGACGTGAGTGGATTCGGTGGTTGGGCTTGTTGCTGTATTATTACCTCTCTGCTTCCCTTCCAGTCTTAGCAGCTACATCTGGACTTGAGCATCTCACTCCTTAAGTCCTGCTCCTGAAAACAATCCTGGAGTTTCTGGATCATCATCATATATTCTGCAGCTACAGAAAAGCCTATAGTCAGATTCGGTATTTGGCATCTTTTTTTTTTTTTTTTCCTCATGTTTTTCTCTAACAGCATCAATGAAACAGAGAGTATCATTGATTATTCTGAGGTCTCTTCCAGGCATAAATTTATTCTGTTTTCCTATATTTCTTTACAAATGGAGAAAATGTAAATGATTCACCCAGAGCCACCTGTTAGGTGGAAGTAGATTCAAGACAGGGACTTAGATTCCTGAATCTTAGTTCAGGGATCTTTAAATTACAAAACGTCATGCCACATCTAGTACTAGAACATAGGACCTCTGAGGATGAGTTGCTGGCTTATTTCTCTTTATATCCTACAGTGCATAGCACATTGCCTAACATACAATTTGCTGATTGTTAAAATTAAATTTGCTAAAAATATGAACTGAAGAAAAATCCATAGAGATTACAAAAATCGATACAAAGCCAACGAACAACTAAATCTCATCATAAAAATAAAAGATATAAGTTCAGTTCCTCAATTTGGGATTGCATACAGCAGATCAAAATTGTTTAGACGTAATTGTTAATGAAGTAACCAGCCAGTAAAGGGAAGATAGGAATGTTTGGGGTATAGTTCTAATTTGTGAGGTTGACATTATTGGTTGTGTGGTACTGCGGCCATCAGCCACACATGGCTATATCAATTTAAATTAATTAAAATTAAATGAAATTTAAAATCCAATTACTCAGTTACACTAGCCATATTTCAAATATTCAACAGCTATAAATTGTTAAAGTCTAAAGTACAGAAGAGCTTAGAAGAAAATTTCTATCATCACAGAAAGTTCTGCTGGACACTGCAGGAAGAAAAAAGAATGAAATGCAGAGAAAACATTAATTAAGCTTTTACTATTCTGTGCTAAGCATTTGAAATGCCTAATTTCATATAATCCTCAAAACTTCCCACATGAGGTAGGTACTATAACTGTCCCCCTTTTAAACTGAATCCCACTGTGCTTGGAGAGATTAAGTAAATCACCATGCTTATATACTTGGTAATCGGTTTAGCTGGGTTTTCTCTCTTCTTCTTACTCCAGAGTCTATGCTCAACTGAAAAGTTATGTTGTTTCTACTGAAGAACTTGAAATGCTTACAGCCAGAGTGAACATTACACTTTATATTAGTAGTTCTTAATCCTAGATACCTATCAGAAGCATCTGGGGAGCTTTACCAAGATATAGTTACCTAAACCCTAATCCAGAGCAACAGTGGTGGTGAGAGGTGACAACGTGCTAGCAGCCCTAGCTTGGTCTCTGCGCCTCCTCAGCCTTGGCACACACTCTGGCCGTGCTTGAGGAGCCTTTCAGCCTGCCGCTGCACTGTGGGAGTCCCTCTCTGGGCTGAACAAGGCTAGAGCCGGCTCCCTCTGCTTGCCGGAGGTGTGGAGGGAGAGGCACGGGTGGGAACTGGGCCAGCACGAGTTCCAGGTGGATGCAGACTTGGTGGTCTCTGCACTCGGAGCAGCCGGCCAGCACCACCAGCCCTGAGCAATGAGGGGCTTAGCACCAGGGCCAGCAGCTGGGAAGGATGGGCTGGGTCCACCAGCACTGCCGGCCCGCCTGCACTGTGCTGGAATTCTAGTCAGGCCTCAGCCACGTCCCTGTGGGGCAGGGCTCAGAACCTGCAGCCCATCATGCCTGAGCCCTGCCCCCTGCCTCGATGGGCTCCCAGGTGGCCCAAGCCTCCCCCATGGGCGCCACCCCCTGCTCTGCAGCGCCCAGTCCCATCCACTGCCCAAGGGCTGAGGAGTGCAGGTGTGCAGCCCGGGACTGGTGGGCAGTTCGGCCCAGGGCCAGGCACAGGATCTACTAGGCAAAGCCAGCTGGGCTCCTGAGTTGGGTGGAGACTACGAGAACTTTTCTGTCTAAAGGATTGTAAATGCACCAATTATTACTCTGTGTCTAGCTCAAGTTTTGTAAATGCACCTATCAGCACCCTGTCAAAATGGACCAATCAGCTCTCTGTAAAATGGACCAATCAGCAGGATGTCAGTGGGGTCAGATAAGAAAATAAAAGCAAGCTGCGGGAGCCAGCAGTGGCAACCCGCTCGGGTCCCCGTCCGCGCTGTGGAAGCTTTGTTCTTTCGCTCTTCACAATAAATCTTGCTGCTGCTCACTCTTTGGGTCCGTGCCACCTTTATGAGCTGTAACATTCACCACGAAGGTCTGCAGCTTCACTCCTGAAGCCAGCAAGACCACAAACCTACCAGGAGGGATGAACAACTCCGGACAGGAGGAACAAACAACTCCAGACGCATCGCCTTAAGAGCTGTAACACTCACTGCGAAGGTCTGCAGCTTCACTCCTGAAGCAGGTGAGACCACGAACCCACTAGAAGGAAGAAACTCTGGACACATCTGAACATTTGAAGGAACAAACTCCGGACACACCATCTTTAAGAACTGTAACACCGTGAGGGTCCATGGCTTCATTCTTGAAGTCAGCGAGAACAAGAACCCACCAATTCCAAACACATTTTGGTGACCATGAAGGGACTATTGCCTATCACCAAGCAGTGAGACCATTGCCTATCGCCAAGCAGTGAGTACCACTGGATCCTTTTCACTTGCTATTCTGTCCTATTTTTCCTTAGAATTCAGGGGCTAAATACTGGGCACCTGTTGGCCAGTTAAAAGCAACTAGTGTGGCCACTGAACTAAAGACATGGGTGTCAGGCTTTCTGGGAAAGGGCTCTCTAACAACCCCCAACTCTTTGGAGTTGGGAGTATTGGTTTGCCTGGAACCAGTTTCCACTTTTCCTCTACTTCTGGGCTGAGCCGAGGGTCGACACAAAGGAAAGCCATTGAGCTCTGGGGTCCCGACAACAAGTTGGTTGACCCTGCAGCCATGAGGGGAACTCTCAAAGTCATGTCGCCCAAGTAAGACTCCCCCATCTATTCTACCTACCCTGACCCTTGTCTCCTGGATCTTAATGCCTGTCAGACAAACTTCCTCTCGCCTCTCTTCTCTGAGGCTAGTCCTTCTTCTAAAAATTGCTCCCTGTCTCTGGTGCTTTACTAGTTTCTCCCATAAGAATGATTTCTAGTATAAACTCCAGGTACTCTGTTATCTTCTCTAGGCACCTGGGCTCACCAATCAGAAAGACATAATTTTTGCCCAAAGTCCCATGGTAGGGGGTACTATCTGGAATTTTAGGATCCCACCTCAGACTAGCAGGCTTAACAAAAGCTATTCCTGAAGCTAGGATATGGGGAGTCTCAGAAATTGTATCCTTCCTATTCATATAAGTGAGGACAAAAGGTGTCACTCTTCCAACTCAAGATCCCTTCCCTCCCTCAGGGTATGGCCCTCCACTTCATTTCTGGGGCATAACATCTTTACAGGACATGGGTAAGGTCCCAATACTAACAGGAGAATGCTTAGGACTCTAACAGGTTTTCAAGAATGCGTCGGTAAGGGTCACTAAATCCGATCTTCCTCGGTCCTCCTTGTGGTCTGAGAGGAAAACTAGTGTTTCTGCTGCTGTGTCAGTGAGCGCAACTATTCCAATCAGCAGGGTCCAGGGACCGCTGTGGATTCTTGGGCAGGGGGAGAAACAAAACAAACCAAAACCGCAGGCACTTTTGTCTTTCAGATGGGAAACACTCAGGCATCAACAGGCTCACCCTTGAAATGCATCCTAAGCCATTGGGACCAGTTTGACCCACAAACCCTGAAAAAGAGGCAGCTCATTTTTTTCTGCACTCAGGCTTGGCCCCAATATTCTCTCTCTGATGGGAAAAAATGGCCACCTGAGGGAAGTACAAATTACAATACTATTCTGCAGCTTGACCTTTTCTGTAAGAGGGAAGGCAAATGGAGTGAAATACCTTATGTCCAAGCTTTCTTTTCATTGAAGGAGAATACACAGCTAGGCAAAGTTTGCAATTTACATCCCACAGGAGGAACTTTCAGCTTACCCCCAAATCCTAGCTTCCCTATAGCTCCCCTTCGTATTAATGATAATCCCCCTCTAATCTCCCTTGCCCAGAAGAAAATAAGCAAAGAAATCTCTAAAGCACCAAAAACAACCAGGCTATTGGTTATGTCCCCTTCAAGCTGTAGGGGGAGGAGAATTTGGCCCAACCCAGGTACATGTCCCTTTCTCTCTCTTTCTGATTTGAAGCAGATCAAGGTAGACCTGGGGAAGTTTTCAGATGATCCTGATAGGTACACAGATGTCCTACAGGGCTTAGGGCAAACCTTCGACCTCGCTTGGAGAGATATCATGTTACTGTTAGATCAAACCCTGGCCTTTAATGAAAAGAATGCGGCTTTAGCTGCAGCCCGAGAGTTTGGAGATACTTGGTATGTTAGTCACGTAAAGGATAGAATAATAATGGAAAAAAGGGACAAATTCCCTACTGGTCAGCAAGCCGTCCCTAGTACGGATCTCCACTGGGACCTCGACTCAGATCATGGGGACTGGAGTCATAAACATCTGCTGACCTGTGTTCTAGAAGGACTAAGGAGAATTAGGAAAAAGCCCATGAATTATTCAATGATGTCTACCATAACTCAGGGAAAGGAAGAAAATCCTTCTGCCTTCCTCGAGCGGCTATGGGAGTTCTTAAGAAAATATACTCCCCTGTCACCTGAATCCCTCGAGGGTCAACTGGTTCTAAAAGATAAGTTTATTACCCAATCAGCCACAGATATCAGGAGAAAACTCCAAAAGCAAGCCCTTGGGCCCTGAACAAAATGTGGAGGAGTTATTAAACCTGGCAGCCTCGGTGTTGTATAACAGGGACCAAGAGGAACAAGTCCAAAAGGAAAAGTGAGATCAGAGAAAGGCCGCAGCCTTAGTCATGGCCCTCAGACAAACAAATCTTGGTGGTTCAGAGAGGACAGAAAATGGAGCAGGCCAATCACCCGGTAGGGCTTGTTATCAGTGTGGTTTACAAGGACACTTTAAAAAAGACTGTCCAGTGAGAAACGAGCTGCCCCCTCGTCCATGTCCACTCTGCCAAGGCAATCACTGGAAGGTGCACTGCCCCACAGGATTAAGGTTCTCTGGGACAGAAGCCCCCAACCAGATGATCCAACAACAGGACTGACAGTGCCTGGGACAAACACCAGCTCATGTCATTACCCTTACTGAGCCCTGGGTATGCTTAACCATTGAGGGCCAGGAAATTGACTTCCTCCTGGACACTGGCGCAACCTTCTCAGTGTTGATCTCCTTTCCTGGACGACTGTCCCCAAAGTCTGTTACCATCCGAGGCATTATGGGACAGCCTGAGGAGGTGGGTATTTCTCCCACCTCCTTAGTTGTAATTGGGAGACTTTGCTCTTTTCACATGCCTTTCTTGTTATGTCTGAAAGTCCCACACCCTTATTAGGGAGGGATATATTAGCCAAAGCTGGAGCTATTATCTACATGAATATGGGGAACAAGTTACCCATTTGTTGTCCCCTACTTGAAGAGGAAATCAACCTTCAAGTCTGGGCATTGGAAGGACAATTTGGAAGGGCAAAAAATGCCCACCAGTCCAAATCAGGTTAAAGGATCCCACCACTTTTCCTTATCGAAGGCAATATCCCTTAAGGCCTGAAGCTCATAAAGGTTTACAGGATATTGTTAAACATTTAAAAGCTCAAGGCTTAGTAAGGAAATGCAGCAGTCCCTGCAACACCCCAACTCTAGAAGTATAAAAACCGAATGGTCAGTGTAGACTAGTGCAAGACCTTAGGCTCATCAATGAGGCAGTAACTCCTCTATATCCAGTTGTACCCAACCCCTATACTCTGCTCTCTCAAATACCAGAGGAAGCAGAATGGCGCACAGTTCTGGACCTCAAGGATGCCTTCTTTTATATTCCCCTGAACTCTGACTCCCAGTTTCTCTTTGTCTTTGAGGATCCCACAGACCACACATTCCAACTTATGTGGACGGTCTTGCCCCAGGGGTTTAGGGATAGCCCTCATCTGTTTGGTCAGGCACTGGCCCAAGATCTAGAGCCATACAACTAATACCCCTACTTATAGGGTTAGGAATGGCTACTGCTATAGGAACCGGAATAGCCAGTTTATCTACTTCATTATCCTACTACCACACACTCTCAAATGATTTCGCAGACAGTTTGTAAGAGGTAACAAAATCTATCCTTACTCTACAATCCCAAATAGACTCTTTGGCAGCAGTGACTCTCCAGAACCACCGAGGCCTAGACCTCCTCACTGTGGAGAAAGGAGGACTCTACACCTTCTTAGGGGAGGAGTGTTGTTTTTATACTAACCAGTCAGCGATAGTAGGAGATGCTGCCCAGCATTTACAGGAAAAGGCTTCTGAAATCAGGCAACGCCTTTCAAATTCTTATACCAACCTCTGGAGTTGGGCAACATGGCTTCTCCCCTTTCTAGGTCCCATGGCAGCCATCTTGCTGTTACTTGCCTTTGGACCCTGTATTTTTAACCTCCTTGTTAAACTTGTTTCCTCTAGAATCCAGGCCATCAAGCTACAGATGGTCTTACAAATGGAACCCCAAATGAGTTCAACTAACAACTTCTACTGAGGACCCCTGGACTGATCTGCTGGCCCTTTCACTGGCCTAAAGAGTTCCCCTCTGGAGAACACTACAACCACAGGGCCCCTTCATTGCCCCTATCCAGCAGGAAGTAGCTAGCGCAGTCATTGGCCAAATTCCCAACAGTAGTTGGGGTGTCCTGTTTAGAGGGGGGATTGAGAGGTGACAATGTGCTAGCAGCCCTTGCTCACTCTCAGCGCCTCCTTGGCTTTGGCATCCACTCTAGCCACACTTGAGGAGCCCTTCAGCCTACCACTGCACTGTGGGAACCCCTCTCTGGACTTGCCAAGGCCAGAGCTGGCTCCCTCTGCTTGTGGGGAGGTGTGGAGGGAGAGGCGCAGATGGAAACTGGGGCTGCCTGTGGCGCTCTCAGGCCAGTGCGAGCTCCAGGTGGGTGTGGGCTTGGCGGGCCCGCATTCAGAGCGGCTGGCCGGTGCCTCTGGCCCTGGGCATAGAGGGGCTTAGCACCCGGGCCAGCCACTGCGAAGGGTGCACCAGGTCTCCCAGCACTGCCAGCCCGCCCGCGCGGCACTCAAATTCTTGCAGGGCCTCAGCCACCTCCCCGCGGGCCATGTCTGAGCCCCTCCCCCACCCTAGTGGGCTCCCACGTGGCACAAGCCTCCCTGGAGCACCACCCTCTGCTCCATGGGGCTGAGGAATGCAGGCGCACAGTGCAGGACTGGCAGACAGCTCCTCCCCCAGCCCCAGCACAAGATCCACTAGGTAAAGCCAGCTGGGCTCCTGGGTCAGGTGGGGATTTGGAGAACTTTTATGTCTAGCTAAAGGATTGTAAATGCACCATTCAGCACTGTGTCTAGCTCAAGGTTTGTAAACACACCAATCAGCACCCTGTCAAAAGAGACTAATCAGCTCTCTGTAAAATGGACTCATCAGCTCTCTGTAAAATGGACCAATCAGCAGGCTGTGGGTGGGATCAGATAAGGGCATAAAAGTAGGCTGCCCGAGCCAGCTGTGGCAACCTGCTCGGGTCTCCTTCCCTGCTGTGGAAGCTTTGTTCTTTCGCTCTTCGCAATAAACCTTGCTGCTGCTCACTCTTTGGGTCTGCGCTGCCTTTGTGAGCCGTGAAGGTCTGCAGCTTCACTCCTGAAGCCGGCGAGACCACGAACCCACTAGAAGGAAGAATCTCCAGACACATCTGAACATCTGAAGGAAAAACTCTGGACACACGATCTTTAAGAACTGTAACACTCACCGCAAGGGTCCGTGGCTTCATTCTTGAAGTCAGCGAAACCAAGAACTCACCAATTCCGGACACAGTGGGGCTAAGGCTTGCAAATTTGGGGACCACTTTTGACATGCAGCCAGAATTGAGAGTGCACCTTTTGACATGCAGCCAGAATTAAGAGTGATTGCTTAAGAGATATTTTCATCACCTTCCATAGTCCAGATGGCAAAATGCAGACCCTACCCAAGGTCACTAACAGTAGCTAATGAAAAATCTGAGATGCGAACATAGACATCAAGTGCTACCTTCATAACACATTATGGTTTAGGGTATGTTAATGAATGACACGTTTCTATTTCCTGATTAATACTATTAGTTCATGTAACCTATGTACTACTTATCAATTGTATGTCAGAATTCAGAATTTGATAATGCAAGTTTATAAAAACAAAGGTACAGATGTAGTACCACTCTCCTTCTGAGACAAACAAATGTCTTTCTCATTTAAAAGCAATATTTTCTTCCTAAAAAATGACATATCCGAGCAGTAGATAAGCTCTCTTAATAGGAGACGTATGACATAGTGGAAAAAGTATGACTGCTAACCAAGACACCTTAATTCTAGTCCTAATTATGGCCATAACTCTGCAATGGGCACAGTCTATGTCTTTCCTCTGAATCTCAGTTTTCTTATCTGTAAAATAAGGGTGTTGTATATGATGATCTCCAAGGCTTCTTGCAGCTAAGATCCATGCTCAGAAGGGACTAATCTTATCACTCTTTCCAAGCTACTCTATTCTGCTAAATGCATTGCATTCATCCTGACATTTATGTGCAGACTGAACAAACTTTAAAAATGAAACTTCATATCTGCTGTAGGACAATGCATTCACTTAAATTCTAGTTAATCTATTTGTTCCATGTCGAGGAAAAACTGGGCCATCAGATGAAAATCCATCTTTTCTGCTGTCTTGTCAAGACTCATTCGGATTCTTGTGATTGACTGGTCAGAACTCTTACTAGAGAATCAGCAGCATCCACCCAACAAGACTCATTCTTTGTAGCTGCCTTTCGGAAATGGTAATGATCTACTACCCCCCTCGCCCTTTTACATTCACAGCTGCTGATCTGAAAATTATGATGTGTCACACATTTTACAACCTTAACATCCATCAACTCATCTTTACATTTCTAATCCCAGCTTAACTATAATGGATTTTTAGGTAGCTAGAGATGTTAGCCAATCAAGACAGAAGTCACATCATGAAGGAGTAGCATACTGAATATACATTTCTTACCTTACGCTTGTTGGTAGGACACACATAGAGATAGCTCAAAATGGTTTTCAAACCAACTTTATCATTCAGCTTCTCATAGGTTGTTCCATAATCGGTTGACCTGTAATTCAAAAAGAGCATTAATGAGGACAGAAGTAGACATCATTTGACTGCTTGTCAGTATAATGCATGTTTTACACAGTAGAATGGCTCTCAGGAGATTTCTCAATGATTCATGTAGTATATAATGATGCTTAATGATGTACACAGTAGCATCATGTGAGTGGTTAAAATCTGCATTTAAATTGAATTGGTAAAAATTAAAACTCCATCTCTCTACTGCTCCTTAATGTATGCACATTGCATAAAGAATATGGTTAATTTAAAAATAATAAGAGATGAGAGTGCCCCTTGATTTGACCAAATAATTAAAGAGTTTTTAGTTAGATATGACATTTCCAAACTTTTACTTTACGTTTGGCGCAGTAGAAAAGCAGGTTCTCGTGATTTATCTACAAATTGTGTTTTCTTTCATGAGTCAGGGAATATATGGTGGATCAGTCCCTTCAAAGGTCAGTCAGTCTTATTATTTAAGGGCAAGAAAATGTCTCAATAATAAGTGAGATTTCACTAATTTCTTACTCCATGGCCTTTTCCAGTGTTAAGCAATCTGAAGTCAGGAGGACATGACTTCTCGACACTGACTCTGTTTTTCCTATAGAGCCTCTCAACTTTAGCCATTGGTCAACAAATTATTCACGCAGATTAAATAAATTGCTTTTAATTACCTTCTCTATGAAGGTCTACTCTATTTCAGAATTTTAATCTTATTGTATCATCATGACAGCTATGTACAGCAGGGATTATTATTTGTATTTGATGACAATGGCTGAGAGAACTTCAGTAACTTGTTCAAAGAAATTTAAAAATTTTCCTGATAAATGGGCAGCTAGAAATTGAATTCAGGTATTTTAGCCTAAGCCCCATGTTGCTTTCATTATACCTCAACTTTTTTTTTTCCCCTTTTTTCTTTTCTTTTCTTTTTTTTTTTTTTTATTTAAAGAAGATAGGGCTGAGCACAGTGGCTCACGCTTGTAATCCCAGCACTTTGGGAAACCAAGATGGATCAATCACTTGAGGTCAGGAATTAGAGACTAGCCTGGCCAACATGGTGAAACTCATTCTCTACCAAAAATACAAAAATCAGCCTGATGTGATGGCACGCACCTGTAGTCCGAGCTACTTGGGAGGCTGAGGCACAAGAATCACTTGAAACCAGGAGGCAGAGGTTGTAGTGAGCCAAGATCACACCACTGCACTCCAGCCTGGGCCAAGGGGCAAGACTCTATCTCAAAACAAAAAAAAGGCCAGGCGTGGTGGCTTACTAATCCCAGCACTTTGGGAGGCTGAGGTGGGCAGTTCATGAGGTCAGGAGTTTGATACCAGCCTGGCCAACATGGTGAAACCCTGTCTCTACTAAAAATATAAAAATTAGCCAAGCGTGGTGACAGGTGCCTATAATCCCAGCTACTCAGGGGGCAAAGGCAGGAGAATTGATTGAACCCAGGAGGTGGAGGTTGCAGTGAGCCAAGATAGTGCCACTGCACTCCAGACTGGGTAGAGTCTTGTCCAGAGCAAGACTCCATCTCAAAAAAAAAAAAAAAAAAAAAAAAAAAGAAGAAGAAGATAGGTATAAAATGATATAAAATTTCCTTTCAGCTTTCTTACTTAGGAGGTTGTTGATAAAATTCATTCATTCATTCACATTTTGTAGTGCTCCTAAGGCATACCAGTGTTGCTAAGTGCAAGGACACAGCACACAGCCTCTACTCTCAAGTATGTCACACTTTTATTTGAAAGAAATATAAACAAATATTTAGAATATGTTAAGTGCAAAGACAGAGATATGAGTTAACAATGCTTAGAAATTAAAGTTGATTTAATTAGAAAAACACAAAAATTGTAACCATCTTAATTAATTTCTGATACTGGTAAAAGTTACAAATTCTTACAGGCCACAATGACTAAGTAGAAGTGTGTGTTAGCAACTTCACTACAGTCTGTTCAGTATATATGGTGGACCAAACATTGGAGCAAGAAAGCTGTATAAAAGTGATCCTGGAGCTAGGAATTTAGGATTTATTCTGGCTGGAGATTCAAGATATTTCTTCCTAAAATTTATACATAGATGGCAAACAGAAAAGGGTCAACAATTTAGAGGATTGAGATGCCATTCCTAATCGCTGAGGAATAAAGTACTATGCAAAACTTCTTGAAATAACTATGAACCTCAAAAACGAGTAAGTTTAGAAAACAAAATTAGAGCATCACAGACTAGATGTTACCTTTGTAACAAAAATATATACCTGGCTTATTTCAGGACCAGTCTCTACACTATTATAATCAAACACACATTAGCTTAATAGCCAAGAATATTTGAGGAGCATTCCAGAACTATTTCACAGGATATCTTATTAATGAATCACAACAAAACTTCTTAAAATCTTCCTTTCAAATCTTTTTTTCAAAAATTCATAGCTTATTTGAGGGACTTTTCTGGTATTCTCTAAGAAATGTCTAAGATTTCTTCCCTAGCCCAGTCCACTCCTTTTTTTTTTTTTTTTTTTTTTTTTCTTTTTTGAGATGGAGTCTCACTTTGTCACCCAGGCTGGAGTGCAGTGGGGTGATCTCGGCTCACGGCAACCTCTACCTTCTGAGTTCAAATGATTCTCCTGCCTCAGCCTCCTGAGTAGCTGGGATTACAGGCACACATCACCACACCCGGCTAATTTTTGCATTTTTAGTAGAGATGGGGTTTCACCAAGTTGGTCAGGCTGGCCTTGAACTCCTAACCTTAGGTGATCCACCCACCTCAGTCTCCCAAAGTGTTGGGATTCCTGGCGTGAGTCAAGGCACTCAGCCCCTGGTCCACTCTTGGTGTTTTGTCTTTTTTTCCATTCTTATCTTATCCTCCTGAGTCAACATTCTCTTTCTAGAAGGTCTTGTGTGTCTCTCACATGTTGCTAGCCTTATTCTACCTCCTTTTATTGTACAGTGTTTTTTCTATTCATTATTCTGAACAATACTCCCAAGTTCCAGAACCAAAAAAAAAAAAAGATGCAAAATCTACCTGGGGGGTGGCGGGAAAAGAATGAAATGTGTAAATACTGCTACATTAATAAATTTAGCCTGATGATAGGTGGAAATCAGTAAGACTACATTAAAGACGAGAGAATGGTTCAATTTTCCTAGTGGAATAATGAGAAAAAGAGACTACAAAAGTAGGAACTAGTCTATATAGAGTGTGACGAGTTTCTTATAATTTCTATTAACTTGATCCTTGAGCTATTCGACGAATACTTTTACATTTAAAAAAACAAGGCATAGAAAGGCAAATGAGGATTATAAGGACATTACATACAATCATCCTTATTTGCATGTGTGTGTGTCTGTGTGGGTGGGTGAGTGGGTGCGTATTAAACTCTAATCCTGATGTGACAAGATGACAATTGAGTGACTTAGTCAGATTTACATTAGCAACTTTTTTTTTCAGGAAGCTTACACTACGTTATTGGACATTTTTATCTTATTGTAACATAATTCATCCAGCAATCCAGATGCTTCAAGGTATCCATCATTTTTGGGTGCCATCTCTTGTTTCTTGATTTTACAAAGCTTAAAAGTTAACCCAAATTTTGATAATTCTCCACTCGAGCAGGATTGCATATTTAAACATCATGGCTTTGTAATAAGCAATTGATAGAAAATGATGCATTTTCACATATCCAAGTGGTATAGGTCAGCGGTTGTCCAAGGGTGTCCCACAGAACTAGAATTAGATAGAGTGTTGATAAGTTTCATTGGCAGAACCAACAATCAGCTGGCGTACATTGGTATGGCAGTACAAAAGTAAAAATAGTAAATACTTTCAAACCAGTTGATAAATAGTTACTGCACCAAGTTCTCTGAGTAGTTTTTCCTGTGAGCCTTTTCACCATGGTCTCCCACTCAGGGGCCTTTCAAGTTTCCTCACAGTATAGCAAACAAAAGATTGAGGCCTGGCACAGCAGAGATCCTCAACAAACTTGCTCCAGCACCAACACCTGTGCTGATCCGTCAAGGCCTTTGCCAATCAGGCTGCACCCCAGTGGGGGACTCAGTGCCCTTGGGTTGGCATTGCCATCATGGAAGGCAATTTCTAGTGCCCATCTGTAAGCCCTGATTCACAGTTAAGAGATGCTTCCAGCTCTACTCGCACATTTATGGGAGCTGTAGTCACCTATGGACGTGAGCTCCAAAAGAGCAGAGGATGCTTTTTACCTAACAAAGAGTTGAGTCGATGTGCTGGTTAAATATTTTAACTATCAACCCTAGGTATGGAAGAGGAGGACATTTTCCAAGAACAAAAAATATTGAGAAATGTGTGATTAGGCAACATTTAATATTCCTTTACTTCATAACTTTTCACAAACTATATTATTCTAATATACATTGAACCTCTTAAGAGCATATTTCATACAACATTTTCTAAACATATTTGATGACAGGATCCATTCTCGAGGGCTATCTAATGAGATTAGTTTTCTGAGCAACACACTTTGGGAAGCATAAGATCAAAGATAAAGAAAGGAAAAGAAAGGTATGGATCTTAATTTCGTAAGAAAGAGGAACTATAAAAGTATCTCAAATGAAAATTGCAAACAGAAATGCCAGCCTGTACTAATCATAAAGTGACTACTATTGTAATAGAAAAACAAAAAAACAAAAAAAAAGGAAAGGAGCTTAAAATGTGTATCTTAAACACTCATAATTAAGATGCGACATATGCAGCCTTGAATTCTTCACTTGTACCATTTTAAAAAAATCATTTCAAAGCAAGCATTTTTATTTTCAGGCTTTGTTTACAGGTTGACTTATCTATAAATGAAAAAGAGAGCTTCTGTCAACACTTATACTGTGCCACAAGAGGCTAAAAGCTTAACAAAATAAGCATTCCATGAAAATAAATATGCAAGTGAATAAATTAAGGCTTACTTTCTTCTGCTTTTGATCTTTAATCTTCACACTACTGTTTTTACAAATATATCTTAGTGGCTTTTAGAACATTTGAAAGTATGTCTCTATTTAATTATTTACTATGTACATAGAGCTGAAATAAGTTGCTCTGTGGCGTTCAGAAACCACCATCTGAGGCATCCCACCCACCTTCCAAGAGGTTATGATCTTTTTGAGGTGGCAAAATCTCCTATCACGCTTGAAAAAAAGGATCAGCATAGGATACAGCTAGTTTTGATAGGAGTTGCAGAAATGCAATGTGTGACTGGATTTCCTTCACTGTAATCTTATGCCATCAAATGGGATACTAAATAAACACAGAATCATTGTAATTTAAATTAACCCATAAGCACAATGACTGGCACATAAGTAGACTATAAATGATAGTTTTTGTTACTCATTTTCTAACATTTTTTTCTCGATTGTTTTTGGTGTTCTTTGCTCAATACTTACTAAAAACCTATAACATGAACCCTCAAGGAAAACCCCAATCACTAAACATAATTTTGACGTAGGTTGCTTAGAAGAAAGGATATTCATAAAGCAATTACAACATTTTTAAAATGTAGCATAATTTAGTCTATCATGTCTTGAAGGATATGTGCTAGTAGTTTTACTTGGTGCTTGGATCACAGAGTTAATGGTAAGAACTGGAATATAAGAATTAAAGATTCCACACTCCGCTTTTATAATAATTATGTCAGAATTCCATTGGTGAATAGACCATTATGCTTAAAAATCCTAACAGAAGTGGGGCGTGATGGCTCATGTCTGTAATCCCAGCACTTTGGGAGGCCGAGGAGCGTGGATCACCTGAGGTCGGGAGTTCGAGACAAACCTGACCAACATGGAGAAGTCCCATCTCTACTAAAAATACAAAGTTAGTCGGACGTGGTGGCTCACGCCTGTAATCCCAGTTACTCAGGGGGCTGAGGCAGGAGAATTGCTTGAACCCAGAAGGCGGAGGTTGCGGTGAGTTGAGATCGCGCCATTGCACATTAGCCTGGGCAACAAGAGTGAAACTCTGTCTTGGGAAAAAAAAAAAAAAAATCTAACAGATAACATAAAAATGAATACTCCTTGGGTACATACAATGTTATCTGAGTTCTTCACATGCAGAATCCCATGAGATGGACACTGATATTAATATCACATGTTACAAATAAGGAAGACTAAAAAGTGTAACCAGTCTGCTTAAAACTAAAGAACTTGGGAGGTACGCCAGGCGCGGTGGCTCATGCCTGTAATCCCAGCACTTTGGGAGACCGAGGCGGGCGGATCACGAGGTCAGGAAATCGAGACCATCCTGGCCAACACGGTGAAACCCTGTCTCTACTAAGAATACAAAAAATTAGCCGGTCGTGGTGGTGGGCACCTGTAGTCCCAGCTACTCGGGAGGCTGAGGCAGCAGAATAGCGTGAACCCAGGAGGCGGAGCTGGCAGTGAGCCGAGACTGCATCACTGCACTCCAGCCTGGGTGACAGAGTGAGACTCCGTCTAAAAAAAAAAAAAAACTTGGGAGGTGCTGAGTGCGCACTGGCCGGCAACCTTAACTCCATACTGCTGTGCTTCTATCAAAAGCCACCAGGAGAAATTTGCAGTTAAGGAGATGTATTCAGAAAATTTAGTTGAGCATTTTTTAGTGGAAAAAAACATTAACTAAAACTCTTTGAGGTTGTATATGGTGTAGACCGAAGTCTGGCTTTTCTTTATACCTACTAAAGGGCAGGCCTGCCAGGGAAAATTGATTTTTTTTTAAAACAAATATAAGCAGAAATTCCCATAAGGATCTATGAGGAAAAGACGGTATATCCTTTATCTGATCCAGCCTGGCTCCTGTGAAAGCTGAAACCATGCACAAAGTGATTGGGACCAACCAGTTAATGACTTGATGATGCCTCATTAAGATTAGCAAGATGTCTCAGTCTAATAGAAAAAGCAAGTTCTTAAAGCAAAACACAACTGGAATCAGTCGCTCACTGTTACACCCATTGCAGTGCCTACACGACTTAGTTGGACTCCTAGCCCACTTATGTTGCCCAGTGCAATGCCAATATGTCAAAACTAGATTCCTATTCAGCTTTAATTCTGCTGATTTTTAGCAAACAGGATGTCTGTGGTCAGAAGTTTCTTCTTAGAAATAAACCAGCTGAAGTTAGCAAAATCCACAACTTCAACTTACTCAACCTCTGAAGAACTTCTAGCTTCATTATAATCCAATTTCCATGCTGAATGACACTCCCACCAGTATCATGACAGTTGACAGTCACCATGACAATGACTGGAGGAGACCAAGAAAAAACAGAAAAGATGTAGCTCCTTGATTCCAGGAAAGTCTCAGTTCCTTCAAAAGAAAAGCATAAATATTCCTCCCCTTGCTCTTCAACCCAACCCCCTACGTTAAAGACACCCTGTATTTGTAACTGCCTGGTTCTCAGGAGCCGAGAAATCAATTTGTGAGCTATGTTCCCACTTCTCTAATTCCATGATGATTGAATAAAGTGTTGCTTGACACTCGCTTTCAGTTTTGTGTATTGGCTTTGCAACACCAAACAGGAAAAAGCCCCCTTTGGGGTAACTGAGACCCCCAATGACACCACTATCTAGTAGGCAGTCAGTGCCCTGGTTCCTACAACAAATAAATTTCTCAGTACTCCACAGAATTTCATGTACAATTTGCATTCCAATTGTCACCTAATAGGATTGCAATATAATTGTGAGCTGCCTGATACCCAATCCCTCTCTTTTCTCTGCCTCCTCCCCACTCCACTCCCATTCCAGCCTTGTCCCTTCACTTGGAAAGCTCTTTTCCCAGATACCTAATAGATAACTGTCTTACTGCTTTCTGAACAATGCTCATGTTATATGAAGTAACAGCCTCCCTCACCCACCCCTCAGCACACTCTGCCCTTCCTAGGTGCTTTTATTTTCTGTTCACAGTATTTATCCCCATAGGATAGATTTTTACTTATTTTTACCGTGTCTTTCTCCATGGGGACTGGGCTGATGTCTGTTTTGTTCACAAACGTCTTCCTAGCACTCAGAACAGCACCCTGGGCACAGGAGGCACTATTTGTTTTTGACTACTTGCTAGCCTGATGGATGCTTGCTTTTCTTGTGTTACCTATGGACTTCCATGAAATAAAATTTGAGAAGCTCATATGGTTTGGCAAGGACTTTTGGCTACAATAGCTCCTGCTGTTAGAAGATACAATCAGCTGTGCGGAAAGAAGGCAGACTAGGGTGGTGACTAAGTTCTATGCCCGCTACCTTTTAAAAATTAATAACCTTGATTTTTAGAGCAGTTTCAGGTCCACAGAAAAACAGAGTGGAAAATAAGTAGTTCTCATATAGCCCACCCCAACACATGCATAGCTTCCCCCATTAGCAGTATCCTCCTTCAGAGTGTTACATTTGTTACAATCAAAGAACCTACAACAAAGCATAATTGTCAATCAAAGTCCACAGTTTACATTAGGGTATACTCTTGGTGTTACCCATTCCATGGGTTCTGACAAATGCATAATGACATGTATCCACCACTTGATATCATAGAGAATAGTTTTACTATGTCAAAAATGCTTGGTCCTCTTCCTATCCCCCTAACCCATAATAACCACTGATCTATTTACCCTCTCCATAGTTTTGCCCTTTCTAGAATGTCATATATAGGCATACCCTGTTTTATTGCACTTCACTTTATTTCACTTTGCAAATATTACATTTTTGACAAATTGGAATTTTGTGGCATCCTGCAGGGAGCAAGTCTGTTGGTGCCATTTTTCCAACAGCACGTGCTCACACTCTGTGCCACATTTTGGTAGTTCTTGCAATATTTCAAACTTTTCCATTATTATTACATCTGTTATGGTGATCTGTGATCAGTGATCTTTGATGTTTCTATTATAATCATTTTGCGGTGCCCTGAACCGTGCCCATGTAAGATGGCAAACTTAATAAATATTATGTATGTCTTGACTGCTCCACCCACCAGCCATT
>NW_012101809.1:8574780-8577245 GCF_000951045.1 Mandrillus leucophaeus
TCAGCACACTCTGCCCTTCCTAGGTGCTTTTATTTTCTGTTCACAGTATTTATCCCCATAGGATAGATTTTTACTTATTTTTACCGTGTCTTTCTCCATGGGGACTGGGCTGATGTCTGTTTTGTTCACAAACGTCTTCCTAGCACTCAGAACAGCACCCTGGGCACAGGAGGCACTATTTGTTTTTGACTACTTGCTAGCCTGATGGATGCTTGCTTTTCTTGTGTTACCTATGGACTTCCATGAAATAAAATTTGAGAAGCTCATATGGTTTGGCAAGGACTTTTGGCTACAATAGCTCCTGCTGTTAGAAGATACAATCAGCTGTGCGGAAAGAAGGCAGACTAGGGTGGTGACTAAGTTCTATGCCCGCTACCTTTTAAAAATTAATAACCTTGATTTTTAGAGCAGTTTCAGGTCCACAGAAAAACAGAGTGGAAAATAAGTAGTTCTCATATAGCCCACCCCAACACATGCATAGCTTCCCCCATTAGCAGTATCCTCCTTCAGAGTGTTACATTTGTTACAATCAAAGAACCTACAACAAAGCATAATTGTCAATCAAAGTCCACAGTTTACATTAGGGTATACTCTTGGTGTTACCCATTCCATGGGTTCTGACAAATGCATAATGACATGTATCCACCACTTGATATCATAGAGAATAGTTTTACTATGTCAAAAATGCTTGGTCCTCTTCCTATCCCCCTAACCCATAATAACCACTGATCTATTTACCCTCTCCATAGTTTTGCCCTTTCTAGAATGTCATATATAGGCATACCCTGTTTTATTGCACTTCACTTTATTTCACTTTGCAAATATTACATTTTTGACAAATTGGAATTTTGTGGCATCCTGCAGGGAGCAAGTCTGTTGGTGCCATTTTTCCAACAGCACGTGCTCACACTCTGTGCCACATTTTGGTAGTTCTTGCAATATTTCAAACTTTTCCATTATTATTACATCTGTTATGGTGATCTGTGATCAGTGATCTTTGATGTTTCTATTATAATCATTTTGCGGTGCCCTGAACCGTGCCCATGTAAGATGGCAAACTTAATAAATATTATGTATGTCTTGACTGCTCCACCCACCAGCCATTGCCTACCCCCTTTTCCCTCGTTTTCTTTCCTCCCACCCCTCAGGCCTCCCTGTTGCCTGAGATAAATGATGTTGAAATTAGGCCAGTGAATAACTCTACAGTGTCTTCTAAGTGTTCAAGTGAAAGGGGGAGCTGCACATCGCTCACATTAAATAAACAGCTAGAAATGATTAAACTTGGTGAGGAAGGCATGTCAAAAGGCAAGACGGCAAAAGCAAAAGCTGGGCCTCTTGTGCCAAACAGTTAGTCAAGCTGTGACTGCAAAGGAAAAGTTGTTGAAGAAAATTAAAGGTGTTACTCCACTGAATACAAGAATAAGAAAGTCAAACAGGTTTATTGTTTATATAGAGAAAGTTTTAGTGGTCTGGCTAGAAGATCAAACCAGCTACAACATTTCCTTAAGCCAAAACATAATCCAGAGCAAGGCCATAATTTTCCTCAACTCTATGAAGGCCAAGAGCTGAAGAAGCTGTGGAAGAAAAGTTTCAAGCTAGCAGAATTTGGTTCACTGAGGTTTAAGGAAAAAAGTCTTCTCTATAACGTGTAAGTGCAAAGTGAAGCAGCAAGTGCTGATACAGATACTGTATACAGAAAATCTAGCTAAGATCATTGATGAAGGTGGCTACAGTAAACCACAGATGCTCAATGTAGAAGAAACAACATTCAATCAAAAGATGATTCCATATAGAATTTCAAAGCTAGAGAAAAGTAATCAATGCTGGCTTCAGAGCTTTGAGGGACAAGCTGACTTTCTTGTTGGGGGCTAATGCAATTGGTGACTTTCAGTTGAAGTCAATGCTCTTTTATCTTTCTGAAAATCATGGAGTCCATAAGAATTATCCTAAGTCTATTCTCCTTATGCTCTATACATGCAACAATGAAGTCTGAATGACAGCACATCTGTTTACAGCATGGCTTACTGGATATTTTAAGCCCATTATTGAGACCTATTGCTCAGATAAAAAGATTCCTTTCAAAGTATTACTGCTCACTGATAATGTACCTAGTCATCCATGAACTCTGATGGAGATGTACAAGGAAACGGATGTTGCTTTCATGCCTGCTAACACAACATCTATTCTGTAGTCCATGGATCAAGGAGCCATTTTAATTTTTAAGTATTATTATTTAAGAAATACACTTTGTAAGCCCACAACTTCCATAGATAGAGATTCATCTGACAGATCTGGGGGCAAAATAACTGAAAATCTTTTGGAAGGGATTCACCGTTCTAGAAGCCATTAAGAACATTCAAGATTTATGGGAGGAGATGAAAATACCAACATTCACAGGAATTTGGAAGAAGTTAATTCCAATACTTGTGGATGACTTTGAGGGGTTTGAGACTTAAGTGGAGAAA
>NW_012101809.1:8578051-8579369 GCF_000951045.1 Mandrillus leucophaeus
CCCCGCTATTTTTTTGCATTTTAATAGAGGCGGGGTTTCACCACGTTGGCCAAGATGGTCTAGATCTTCTGACCTCACGATCTCCCTGCCTTGGCCTCCAAAAGTGCTGGGATTACAGGCATGAGCCACCACGCCCGGCCATAAAATATTTTTAAGATATGTACATTGGTGGTCAGGCGCAGTGGCTCACGCCTGTAATGCCAGCACTTTGGGAGGCTGAGGAGGGCGGATCACTTGAGGTCAGGAGTTTGAGACCAGCCTGGCCAACATGGTAAAACCCCATATATACACACACATACACACACATTGTTTTTCTAGACATAATGCTATTACACACTTAATAGACTGTAGTGTACTACAAACATAACTTTTATATACACTGAGAAACCAAAATTTCATTCACTTGCTTTATTGTGATACCCGGTTTATTGTAGTTGTCTGGAATCAAATCCACAGTATCTGAGGTATGCCTGTAGTTGAAATGATACAGCATCTAGGCTGTTCAGACTGGCTTCTTTCATTTAGTGATATACATCTCAGCTTCCTCCATGCCTTTTCATGGCTTGACAGGTTTTTTTCTAAGTGCTGAATAATGTCCCATTATCTGGGTGCACCACAGTTTCCAGTCACCTACTGATCTCAGTAAATCTCAGTTGCTTCCAAGTTTCGACAATTATAAATAAAACTTCTATAAACATCCATGTACAGAATTTTGTGTAAACATGTTTTCAACTCCTTTGGTTAAATAACAAGGCACGTGATTGCTGGATTGTATATTGAGTGTATTTGTTTTATAAGAAACTGCCAAACTGTCTCCCAAAGTGACTGTATCATTTTGCATTCTGACCAGCAATGAATCAGAGTTCCTGTTGCTTCACATCCTTCTTGGTATTTGGTGTTCTCAGTGTTTTAGATTTTGCCCATTTTGATAGGTGTATAGCAGTGTATCTTTTTTTTAAATTTGTAATTCCCTAAAGACATATGAGGTTTAACAAATGAGGTCCTGGACATCTGTATATGTTATTTTATTAATTTATTTTTGTTTTTTGAGACTGTCTCACCTTGTCACCCAGGTTGGAATGCAATGGCATGACCTTGGCTCACTGCAACCGCCACTTCCCAGGTTCAAGTGATTCTCCTACTTCAGGCTCCCGAGTAGCTGGGAGTACCCTTGTGCACCACCAGGCCCAGCTAATTTTTGTATTTTTACTAAAGACAAGGTTTCGCCATGTTGGCCAGGCTGGTCTCGAACTTCTGACTTCAGGTGATCTGCCCACCTCGGCCTCCCAAAGTGCTGGAATTATAGGCGTGAGCCATC
>NW_012101809.1:8584239-8585691 GCF_000951045.1 Mandrillus leucophaeus
AGGTGTGAGCCACCACGCCCGGCCCTCTTTGTATATTTTATATGACAGGACTTCATCAGATAGGTCTTTTATAATTTTTTCCCAGTCTGTGGCTTGTCTTCTCGTTCTATTGGTATTGTCATTCTCAGAGTTTTAAAATTTAATGAAGTCTGGATTATCCATTTTTTTCCATAGATTGTGACTTTGGTCTTGTATATAAAAAGTCATCACCATATCCAAGGTCATGTAGGTTTTCTTCTAGTTATCTTTAGGAATTTCATAGTTCTGCAATTTACATTTAAGTCTGTGATACACTTTGAATTAATTTTTCTGAGGGCTGTAAGGTCTGTGTTCCAACTTCCTTTTATTTATATTTATTTATTTTTGCCTGTAGGTGTCCAGTTGTTTCAGCACCATTTGTTGAAAAGACTTTCTTTTCCTCATTGTATGGGCTTTGGTCTTTTGTCAAAGATCAGTTGACTATATTTATATTGTTCTATGTCTGGGCTCTCTACTCCATTCCATTGATCCATTTGTCTATTCCTTCACACAATAACAAACTGTCTTGATTACTACAGGTTTACAGTAAGTCTGGAAGTCAGGTAGTGAGTGCTCCAATTTTGTTTCCTTCCCTTGCTACTCATTTGACTATTCTGGGTCTCCTACATCTCCATATAAACTTTACAATTATTTGTTAACATCCACAAAATAACTTGCTACATTTTAATTGAGATTGTGTTGAATCTATAGATCAAGTTTAAAAGAACTGACATCTTGGCAATATTGAGTCTTTCTGTCCATGGATATGGAATATCTTTTCATTTACTTAGCTTTTTAATATCTTTTATCAGAGTTACATAGTTTTCCTCATACAGATCGTATGTGCATATGTTGTTAAATTTATGTCTATTTTCTTTTTTGGTGTGTTAATGTAAATGGCAATGTGTTTTTAATTTCAAATTCTGCTTGTTCATTACTAGTATATATTACTTTTTTATATTAACTATAATCTTGCTACAATTACTTACTAGTTTTTTTCATTGTTGTTGATTCTCTAAGATTTTATACATAGATGCTTATGTCTCTGCAACAAAGACAGTTTTATTTCTTCCTTTTCAATCTGTATAACTTTTATTACCTTTTCTTGTCTTATTGTATTAGCTAGGACTTCCAGCTGAAAAACAGTGGTGAGGAGATATTCTTGCCTTGTTCTGATCTTAGTAGAAAAACTTTGAGTTTCTCACCACTAAGTAAGATGATAGCTGAAGGTATTTTGTAGGTGTTTCTCGTCAATTTAAGAAAGTTCCCTCGGCCGGGTGCAGCGGCTCACACCTGTAATCCCAGCACTATGGGAGGCGGAGGCAGGCGGATCACAAGGTCAAGAGGTTGAGACCATCCTGGTCAACATGGTGAAACCCCGTCTCTACTGAAAATACAAACATTAGCTGGGAGTGGTGTTGCGCGCCTGTAGTC
>NW_012101809.1:8590601-8591649 GCF_000951045.1 Mandrillus leucophaeus
GCAGGTTCATGCCATTCTCCCACCTCAGCCTCCCAAGTAGCTGGGACTACAGGCATCCACCACCACCCCAGCTAGTTGTTTTTGTATTTTAGTAGAGACAAGATTTCACCGTTAGCCAGGATGGTCTCCATCTCCTGACCTCATGATCTGCCCGCCTCGGCCTCCCAAAGTGCTGGGATTACAGGTGTAAGCCACTGAGCCCGGCCAGGATTTCCTTTTTTAAAGGTTGAATCATATTCCACTGTATATATAATACATTTTCTTTATCCATTGAATTTTTAAAACACCTAGTTTGTTTCCATAACTTGGCTATTGTGAATAATGCTGCAATGAACACAGAAGTACAGCTATCTCAAGATAGTGATTTTACTTCCTTTGGACATGCATCCAGGAATAAAATTGCTGGATCTATATGGAGCATATTTAATTTTTTAGGAACCACCATATTGTTTTCCATAGTGGCTACCTATTTACATTCCCACCAAAAGTGTACAAGCGTTCCCTTTTCTCCACATTACTTCTTATCTTTTGACATTTTGATAAAAATCATCCTAACCATTGTAAGGTGATATTTCATTGTGGTTTTAAATTGCATTTCCCTGATGATTAGTGATGTTGAACATCTTTTCATATACTATTGACTTTTTGTATGCCAGCTCTGTATGCCATTCAGGTCCTTTGCCCATTTTTAATCAGGTTTTTTGTTTAATTTTGCTATTTACTTGTATAAGTTTCTTATATACTGTGACGATTGTTTCCTCTGCTGTACAGAAACGTTTTTGATTAATATATTCCCACATTTTGCTTTTGGTGTCTGTGCTTTTGGTGTCAAATTAAAATAAAATCATTTCTAAGACCAATAATGAGTAGCTTTTCTTCCATGTTTTCTTCTAGGAGTTTCATGGTTTCAGGTCTTATGTTTAAGTTTTTAATCAATTTTAATTGATTTTCATGTATGATATAAAATAAGGATACAATTTCATTCTTTTGCAAGTGAATGTCCAGTTTCTCCAATGCCATTTGCTGTATGTCTTTGTGTGTGTGTGTG
>NW_012101809.1:8599004-8599325 GCF_000951045.1 Mandrillus leucophaeus
TTAATATAATGACTCCAAAGACCTTTTAATTAGTGTTAGTGTGGTCTATCATTCTGTATCCATTTACTTTTAATTTGAATATATCTTTATATTTGGAGTGGGTTTCTTATAGACAACATATATTTAGGGCTTGTTTTTCTGATCCACTCCGTCAATCTATGTCTTAATTGGTATATTTAGATCACTGACATTTAAAGTGATTATTAACATAGTTGGATTATTACCTACCACATTTTTACTATTTTCTCTTTGTTTCCTTTATTCTTTGTTCCTATTATCTTTCACATGTTTTCTGCCTTTTGTGGTTTTGAGCATTCTGTA
>NW_012101809.1:8599393-8601835 GCF_000951045.1 Mandrillus leucophaeus
TTTTTTTTTTCTTTTCTTACTCTTTTTAGTGCTTGCTGTAGAGTTTGCAATACATATTTACTACTAATGAAGTTCACTTCTATTAACAACACACTACTTTATGGGTAGTGCAAGCACTCTGTCACAACAACATATTCCTAATTCTCCTCCCCAATCCTTGTATTATTGATGTCATTCATTTCACCTGTACATAAGCATACCTATGTATGTGTGTGTGTGTGTGTGTATGAGCATACATAATTGAATACACTGTTGCTATTATTTTGAACAAAGTGGTATCTGTGAGATTATTACTCAGAAGAATAAAGGTTTTTGTGGTACATTCACTTACTCATTCTGATGCTCTTTTTTTCCTTACATAGATTTGAGTTTCTGTCCTATATTGTTTTCCTTCTCTCTGAAGAACTACTTTTAACATTTATTTCAAAGCAGGTCTACCAGTAACAAATTTCCTCAACTTTTGTCCGTCTGAGAAAAGTCTTTATCTCTCCTTCACTTTTGAAAGATAATTTTGCAGGGTACAGAATTCTTGGTGTTTCCCATTATTTTTTCCTCTCAACACTTTAAATATTTCATCCCACTCTCTTCTTGCCTGTATAGATCTGAGAAGTCAGATGTGTTTTTCATCTTTGCTTCTTTACAGGTAGGTGTTCCTCCTTCTGCCTTAAAAACAGTTTTTTAAAAAAAATCTTTGATTGTCTGAATTTTGAGTATGATATACCTAGGTGGGGTTATGGTGGTTTTTGTGGTGGTTGTTTTGTTTTTTGACATTTATCCTGATTAGCGTTCTCTGAGTTTTCTAGATCTGAGGTTTGGGACATTATTTTGCAGACATTCTCAGTTATCATTGCTTCATACATTGCTTGTTTCTTTCTCTCTTTCTTTCCCTTCCGTTATTTCCATTATACATATATTACACTTTTGTAGTTGCCCCACAGTTGTTGTTCTGTATTTGCACTTTGATGGCCTTTTTTTAAGTTTTGGAAGTTTCTGTTGAGGTATCGTCAATTTCAGAGATTCTTTTCTCAATCATGTCCAGTCTACTAATGAGCTCATTGAAGGTATTCTTCATTTCTATTACATGGTTTTGATTCCTAGCATTTCTTCTTGATCTTTTCTTAGAATTTCCATCTCTCTGATGACATTATCCATCTGTTCTTCCATATTGTTTGCTTTTCTTGTTAAAGCCCTTAGCATGTTGATCACACATTCATAAAAATTATCGGTTTTTCTAATTCCAACATTCCTATCATATATGACTCTGGTTCTGATGCTTGTTTAATCTTTAGAAACTGGATTGTTTGCCTCTTAGAATGCCTGAACAGCTGATATGAGGTACTAGGTAAAAGGAACCACAGTCAATAGGCCTTTAGTTGTGTGGTGGTAATACGGGGAGGTGAACAGGGAGGCCCTGTCTGGAGTGCAGTGGCGTGATCTCGGCTCACTGCAACCTCAGCCTCCCTGGTTCAAGTCATTCTCCAGCCTCAGCCTCCCGAGTAGCTGGCATTACAGGCATGCGCCACCGCGTCCAGCTAATTTTTGTACTTTCAGTAGAGACAGGGTTTCACCATATTGGCCAGGCTGATTTCAAACTCCTGATTTCAGGTGATCTGCCCACCTCGGCCTCCCAAAGTGCTGGGATTACAGGCGTGAGCCACCCTGCCCAGCCAGGCAAAACACTCTTTAGTTCTATGATAAACTCTCAGATTTTAGGGGAGCCTTTGCCCCTGGAATGTGAACTTTACCAGTGCTTCTCAGATTTCTTCCCTGCTTAGGTGGAACATAATAGCTAGAAGAAGTTGCAGTTGCTTACTTCCCTTCCCCCTAGTCAGTTATGGTCTGACAGATCCCCAGCAGGTGAGGTTCTGTTAACTACTTTCTCCTGAGAGCAGATCTTGTTAAGACAGAATGCTCTGGCGTATTTCAAAAAGGTTACTTTTGCCCCCTCCCTGCTGGAAGTAGAAAGGTAAGTTCCCCCACCAATTGTCACTGTGGGGAGCTGGAAAAGCTCCTGGAGGTAGAACTCACAAAAGTATGAGGGCCCCTCTGACTAGGTCCCCGCGAAGTTCTTAACTCTCAGACATATCCACAATGAGCCTCCAGCAAACCGTCAACTACTGTTTAAGTTTTTGTAACTTGGCACTGGTTCCTGTGGAAGTTTCTGCTTGTGAGTTTCTGCTCAGGTAAATTGTGATTTTCTGTGTCTGCCTGCTGGTCTTTCCAATTCGGGGGACAGCATTTGTCCCGTGACTTCACTTGTAGGATGATCTGAGCAGAGTTGTCAATTGTTCAGTTTCTACAGTTTTTAATTGCTAGGAAAATGGACAAACTGTGAACTTCTTACATGCTGGACCAGAAACCAGGAGTTCCCCTCTCTTCCTTTTAATCAGAAAATCTCTGCCTGGCACCCATTTCCTGATTACTTTAAGTACCCTGAAAGTA
>NW_012101809.1:8601885-8608577 GCF_000951045.1 Mandrillus leucophaeus
GGGGAGCCTTTGCCCCTGGAATGTGAACTTTACCAGTGCTTCTCAGATTTCTTCCCTGCTTAGGTGGAACATAATAGCTAGAAGAAGTTGCAGTTGCTTACTTCCCTTCCCCCTAGTCAGTTATGGTCTGACAGATCCCCAGCAGGTGAGGTTCTGTTAACTACTTTCTCCTGAGAGCAGATCTTGTTAAGACAGAATGCTCTGGCGTATTTCAAAAAGGTTACTTTTGCCCCCTCCCTGCTGGAAGTAGAAAGGTAAGTTCCCCCACCAATTGTCACTGTGGGGAGCTGGAAAAGCTCCTGGAGGTAGAACTCACAAAAGTATGAGGGCCCCTCTGACTAGGTCCCCGTGAAGTTCTTAACTCTCAGACATATCCACACTGAGCCTCCAGCAAACCATCAACTACTGTTTAAGTTTTTGTAACTTGGCACTGGTTCCTGTGGAAGTTTCTGCTTGTGAGTTTCTGCTCAGGTAAATTGTGATTTTCTGTGTCTGCCTGCTGGTCTTTCCAATTCGGGGGACAGCATTTGTCCCGTGACTTCACTTGTAGGATGATCTGAGCAGAGTTGTCAATTGTTCAGTTTCTACAGTTTTTAATTGCTAGGAAAATGGACAAACTGTGAAGTTCTTACATGCTGGACCAGAAACCAGGAGTTCCCCTCTCTTCCTTTTAATCAGAAAATCTCTGCCTGGCACCCATTTCCTGATTACTTTAAGTACCCTGAAAGTAGTCAACATACCTTTGTTCACCACCAGATCCCCAGTCCCCAGGACGGTGCTGGCACAATCAGGTGCCTTCTCCACATGAAGGGTGAATGAATGCCTAACGGGCACATACTGAACCAAGGATGAGCCAAGCTGCTCCTTCAGTAAGGCTTTAGAAAGCAACAAATATCCTGACCATCTCCTTCCCTACCCAAAACCCCACAGAGGGAAGATTCCTTGTTTCAGACACACAGAGCCATCCTGCCAAGGTCACAAAGCAAAGACTCAGGCTATAGAGGGAAGCTTGGGCACAGGAAGCATCAGGGCATTACTCAAATCACTGCCAATGAGATGTCCTGAAAGCGGAACAGTGTTCACCTCTAAATCAAGCAGCTGCTGCGTCTGTGTTTTGTTTCTTTCCTAAAATCATTAAGAGCAGCCACTTTCATTGCTCCTAGTGCATTTGGCGGCATAAAAATAGCTCTGAAAGCCAAGGGCGCATTGGCTGCATCACAGACTCTGTTCTTTAATAACTTAGGATGCATGAGGTTAAAGCAGTGAGAATAATTTAGGGTTTGGAAAATGTTTGCGAGTGAGTCGACATTTAAATAACTTCATTATCATTCATTGACAGATTATTTTTAACCTGTCAGTGCAATTGATATTTCTATTACCATGTTATAACAAACCCCTGCACATTTTAAATACAGTCACTGGATTCCATTCGTCTACCCACTGTCAAGAAAATATCTTCAAATCCATTTTTCATAATACCTCAAGAATATAATAGGCAATCTACATCAAACGATGACGTGGAGCTGAAGGAAACTGTCTCCTGCTTTCTCAGGATTCTGCCCTGAAATACGTTTGCCTGTCAGCCTAAACATATAATTTAAATATGCTGCCGAGACATTATGGTGCATCCTGAGCTGAATGAGCTTCCCTCTCTTTCCTGGATTCCCTGAACCTTTCAGGTTAACTTGTAGAATTAGCTAAGGGAATTAAATAGGAGGTTAAGGGGAAGTCATGTAAAATTGACATAAAAATATTTCTATTCTGTCATATGTCACAGAATTTTTAATATCACATCGAAAGCTTTTATTGTTTAAATATAAGTTACTTTTGTGTTAGTAAGTGATAGAAGTTCTCATCTATCTAGCAGTCTGTTCCATTTTTCTTCTCCTAATTATATCTTTATTCTGTGTTCTTGATGTTTCTAGTCATACAGAGCCGGTGAGATAAGAAATTTGGGTGCATTTGGCTGGGGCGCGGTGGCTCACGTCTGTAATCCCAGCACTTTGGGAGGCTGAGGCGGGAGGATCACAAGGTCAGGAGATCGAGACCATCCTGGCTAACACGGTGAAACCCTGTCTCTACTAAAAATACAAAAAATTAGCCGGGCGTGAACCTGGGAGGCAGAGCTTGCAGTGAGCCAAGATCACACCACTGCACTCCAGCCTGGGTGACAGAACAACACTCCTTCTCAAAAAAAAAAAAAAAAAAAAAAATTTCAGTGCATTTGATTGGGGTTGTGTGCAGACAGTGACTTTTCTGCTGTAAGTTACCCTTACCACTTACACTGCTGGTTTATTTTTGAGTATAAAAGTAACCTACATTGGCCCTGATACCTGGATCTCTATTTTGCATAAGAAAGAAAGGACAAAGTAATTTAAGCAGAGGTCTCCTGTTCATCTTTTTAGGAGCAAATCGGAGTACTATCCTTCACTAGATAATGTCCACGACATCCTTCTTATACAAACACACAATTGTCTGTGCCCAGTGTATCCAATATGTACCCTCCACTCTAGTTCTACTGCCATTCCTAGGGCAGGCCATTACTATTTGTGCCATGGCTAGAACTTGTTGCAGTAGTCCAGGTAAATTTACTAGCAGCTCCCTCTCAGAGATGCGACCTCTCTCATACCTCCATGTCTTTGCAAATGCTATATCCACTGCTAAGCAGACAAGCTGGCACTGGTGAGGAGGGCAGAGGGCACATATTCCTTCTCATCTTTTCACATTCTGCTCCACAGTTTTCTTCCAAGGGATGCCACTCCTGACCATGCCAATCAACTAGCAGTCAGCCTTTGTTCTTTCTTCCATGACGCCCCAGATTCCCTGGCATTGTATCATCGTCGTCAATGCTCACAGCTGTCTGTGCTAATAGATTGCATTTTCTAAAGGCAGGGATAGATAATATTTATCCATTCCCTCTTCTTTCAGTTGATCACAATTCATTCATATACTTCAAGGCTGGACTCAAATATCCCTTCTTTTTTTTGAGACGGGATCTCGCTCTGTCTCCAGGCTGGAGTGCAGTGGCACGATGTCGGCTCACTGCAACCTCTGCCTCCCGGGTTCAAGCGATTCTCCTGCCTCAGTTCCCAGAGTAGCTGGGACTACAGGCACATGCCACCATGCCCAGGTAATTTTTGTATTTTTAGTAGAGACGGGTTTTACCATGTTGGCCAGGCTGGTCTTGAACTTCTGGTCTCAACTGATCTGCCCGCTTCAGCCTCCCAAAGTGCTGGGATTACAGGCATGAGCCACTGTGCCTGGCCAATATCCCTTCTTTCATTGAACCTTTTCACATCCCTCTGCTGAATGGAATGCCTCTCTCCTTCATACCACATGTGATTCTTTGAATCTCTCCTTATTGGCCTTTATATGCTGCCATGTATTACATTTACACGGGTCTGATCTCAGTTACCAGATGGCCATCTACTAGGAGCAAAATGCATTTATGCTTACTCTTCTGCATCTCTCTCCACCATGTAGCTGCTTCTTACAATCCAGAAGGTGCTCAGTGTTGCTACGTTGAACTGAACACACTATCCTGTAAAGTTCTCCTTTATCACCAGAAAATTTAGTTTGAAAAATTTCACATTTGGGTTTTGCATTTCTTTTTGGAGGGTTTGGGAGCAAGAAAACTTCAGGGCTTCCAACTGAGTTTGTGTTGGGTAGGAATAATTATGAGACATAAATATAAGAGAGATTAGTGACTCACTAAGGAAGAACTCAAACAAATGCACATGCAAAATGTATTATATATCAGTTTGTTTAAATGTCTATAAACATAGCTATGGAAAATAAAATATCCATTTGTCAGTTATAGGGGTAAAGAGAAATTAGGAAGGAGAGGACCATATCTTTTCAGCTTTGTGACATGTTCTATCTTTTGATACAACCCCAATCTCCAGGTAATTCTAGTCTGACCGGTAGAGCATCCTTCATCACACTGGGGTCAAATCTTCATAGGCTGCATTACCCTACACTCCTAAATTATGTGGTTTATGAATAATAGTGAATATTTATTGAATGCTTAAGATACCACACACTGGGCTAAGCACTTCACAAGGATTACCTCACTGAATTCTCTAACATCGCACAAGTACTGGTATGATCCACATTTTACAGATGAGGAGACCAAGACTTAAGGAAGATGATCAGCTTGTACGGTGCCACATAGGCCATATTCATCAATATGGCCTAGATTCAAACTCAGGCAGTTAGGCTCCAAAGTCAGTATGTTTAATACAGAGATATGGTGACTTGTCCATTTAGATATGGTACTGTTCATAGAACGATGGTAGTGTGTCTGAAAAAGAATAGATTTTTCCCAGTGGCGCTCCCAGAACTCACATCACCTGCCTTCCAAACAAGAAACCACTGCTGTTTGTAATCTTGGTGAGTTGTCATCCTCAATTCAATTTTTTATTAGAATGAGGATCCCTAATCCAAGCTTCTAGTAAACTAGGAGTTCAACTGTATTGAAGGTAACAGGGATTACTGCAGACTTCTCCCCCAGTTGTGAATGCACCGTACTTGAAATGAAATGGCATACATATACATGTCTTTTATCTTAAAGCTCTTGTTAGAAAATGAATTGGAGCTCCAACTGCCCATTATCATGTGCTGTTTCTGCCAGCGTGTTTCACTCTCCTCTCACATGGTACTTGGTTGGCTGAAGATACAGTGTTATTGTCCGGCCTTAAGAATACGCAAAAATAGGTTGGGTGCAGTGGCTCACACCTGTAATCCTAGCACTTTGGGAGGCCGAGGTGGGCAGATTGCCTGAGCACAGGAGTTCACAACCAGCCTAGGCAACAAGGTGAAACCGTGTCTCTACTAAAATACAAAAAAATTAGCCAGGCGTGGTGGCGTGCACGTGTAGTCCCAGCTACTTGGGAGGCTGAGGCAGGAGAACTGTTTGAACCCGGGAGGCAGGTTTCAGTGAGCCAAGATTGCACCACTGCACTCTAGCCTGGGCAACAGAGTGAGACTGTGTCTCAAAAAAAAAAAAAAAAAAAAAGAAAAGAAAAGAATATGCAAAAATAAAGAAAATACTTACCAACTGAAGTCAGCGTTACTTGGCTCTCCTAGCTTTTCCATCAAATTCCATCAAAACATACATATGCAAATTATGAAAAATGTATTCTAGAAGGACAAGCTACTAAACATATAGCAGTGACAATGGAATTTACTTGATCCCTTAAATTTAAAATGATTTAAAAATCCTCAATTGACTGGGCACGGTGGCTCATGCCTGTAATCCCAGCACTTTGGGATGCCAAGGCAGGTGGATCACGAGGTCAAGAGATCAAGATGGCCACCATCCTGGCCAACATGGTGAAACCTCATCTCTATTAAAATATAAAAATTAGCCAGGCGTAGTGGCATGCACCTGTAGTCCCAGCTACTTGGGAGGCTGAGGCAGGAGAATCACTTGAACTGGGGAGGTGGAGGTTGCAGTGAGCCGAGATCATGCCACTGCACTCCAGCCTGGGAAACAGAGTGAGACTCTATCTCAAAAAAAGTGTAAGCTATTCTCTAGTTGTCATAGTCTAAGGTCAACTTGTTAGTTTTCTTTTTTTTTTTTTTCACCATAGATGATGGGATTTTCAGTCTCATAAGATACATGTTTAACTGAGCTTTTGCTACCTTTAGTTTTCTAAAGGTTGAATGCGATGAAAAGTGAGTAAATCGCTTCCTCATCTGTAATTGGAGATGACTAGACCAGCTGATCTCTAGCTTTGACTCTAGCATTTAAGAATTCCAGTATCAGGGAGTTTTAGGGAACTGAACATCTATAGTGAAACCTATTACACATGTGAGAAGTTAAGCTTATGGATAAATATCATCCCCAAATCACTGGAGATACTCAGGGTCAGAGTGTCAAGGTGGACGTACATCTTTTTTTGTGTATTACATCCTGTCTGTTTTCTGCTTAATTTCTTGAAGGGTGAAATAATTGATGCTATCCAGAAAACATGGTTTGCCTATTTGTGCATATCATTACAATGTCTTTTAATATCACCATTTATTTTGCCCCTACCCGTTACTTTGAGGAAACCTAAAAATCCTAGAAAATTACAGCTTCAATGATGTTTTAGAAATAATCTCATCTCTCTCCAATGTTCTTTTTTTTTTTAAAGTGGCAGAAGTGTTTAAACCCAAGTCTAGTCCTCATTAAAACACTTGTTCTCCATTTCACCCCCACACCAACACACACAGTTTACCTTCTTTATTAACTGTTTAACACTTTCATACCGTTTCATAGGATCAGTAAAATACAGTTTTCATATAATAACTTTCAGCATTCTGAAGTAGCTGAGATTAGATTAAAGCAAGTCAAGCATTTAGTTAAGACCAAAGTCATGAACAGAATCCAGGTTTTCTGATTCTCATGGTAAGATATTTCTTAGAATTATACATTATCAAATATGCAGAGGCAACTTCAACTCATCATTTTAAAAATTTTTGTAAAGTTTATCCATTTTAGAATTAGCTAATGCTGTAAGAAAAAATGTGATAATATTTCTGTAGAAGCTGATTTCCCCCAAAACAAACAAAACAGAAACAAACAAAGAGGTCTACAAATGTAAAAAACTGTGTCCTGCTATACTTCAGAATCACACCCAACTGAAAATTGTAGTTACATTTGGGAAAGAGGCAAGGTCTAAGAGGATATTAAAAATAAAATATTA
>NW_012101809.1:8608962-8613213 GCF_000951045.1 Mandrillus leucophaeus
TTTTTTTTTTTTTTTTGCCAAGATACCCTTCAGTCACTGATCTCTATTCCTCCAGTGTGCATGCAGTGATTCCCAACTAACTCACAGGCAATATCTGTTTCACAAAATCTGGATGGTACAGCTGACAGGGGGTGGAGCTCTAACATGCACCATCACACTAGACACACTGACATTTGCCCACAAGCCCCAGGAGGACTGCCAGATTCCCACTGCCTTCAGATTTTCCAAAAAAAGGCAAAGTAATACAGGTAAAGCTGCCAGGCCCATCTCACAATCTTTCCAGAGTCCCTTCCCTGGATTCTTAAATGCTTTGAGATGAACACAGTGTAGACGAAAACACTCAGATTCTTCTTGGCTTGGGTTCTTTCTGCGGCAAAGGCAAGACCTTTGAATAGCCAGTAACAGATGCTGCAAAATGTTCACACAAAGCCCAAGACTTTGATTCTTCACAACCAGCACAATATGTAGCCTGTGGGAAGTTAATCCAATTATTAGAAACTTAGTATAGAAAAAAATCAAAAGTTGGCTCACTAGAAGCAGCTAGCGTGCCTGGCTGTCATGGAGAAAAATGAAAGTAGTGAGTAAATACAACATCTTCAACTGAAACAACCAGGTGCTCACATTGGGACTAATCAAGAAAACAACTCGACCCACGGAGAACAGAGAAAAACAAGGCAGAATGACGGCCCACCGGGGAGCAACACAAAACCAGGGTAACCTCCCCCACTCAGGGAAGCAGTGAGTGAATGTGTGGCTCTGGGAACCCAGGCGTCTCCTGTGGATATTTGCAACCCTTGAGTCAGGAGATCCCCATGTGAACCCACTCCACCATGGCCTTTAGTCTAACACAGAGAGCTAAGTGGAGGCTTGGCAGAGCAGCCAATCGGGCACGTGCAGAGATGCAGGAGCTTAGATACTCGGGCTTTCTGAACTTCCTGGAAAAAGCAGCTGAAACTCTGGCAAAGCAGGAGGTTAGACCCTCATATACACTCTTAGGAAAAGGCTGAATCCAGGGGAATGAGTAGCATCCGTTTGCAGGCCCCACTCCCACAACACCTCAGGATAAGACCTGCTGATGTGGAACTCCAGCCAGCCACTGGTAGCAACAATTGCACCTCACTGAGCCGGAGCTCCTAGGGTTGGGGGATGGGGGTAGGGGGTGCCCTGCCGGCTGTTTGGCAGACTTAGCTTTTTCAGCCTTCGGGCTTTGGAAAGACCTAGGTAACCAGGGGCTGAAGTGGACCTCCAGAACAGCACGACTGCTCTATGAAAACGGGACTAGACTGCTTTTTTAAAAAGGTCCCTGATCCTGTTCCTCCTCACTGGGTGGGACCTCGCAAACCAGGATCTGCAGCCACCCTCAATGGTGTTCACTGGCCAACAGAGTTTTCAAAACTCCCTGAGACAGCTCCCAGAGGGAGGGGTGGGCCACCAACCTTGCTGTTTTGGTGACTTAGCTGTCCTGCCCTTTGGGCTTTGGAGAGACATAGGTGACCAGGGGCTGAAGCAGACCCCTGGGCACAGCACAGCTGCTATACAAAAACATGGCCAGACTGCTTTTGAAGCGGGTCCCTGATGCAGTTCCTCTCCACTGTGTGGGGCCTCCCAACCTGGATCTCCAGCTACCTCCTACAGGCACATTTGAGCTGGCAATGGGGCCATAACTTCCTGGGACAGAGCTCCCAGAGGGAGGGGCAGGCAGCCATGTTTGCTGTTTCGCAGGCTTCACTGTTGATCCCTCCAGGTCCTGGAAAACCCATGGTGACTAGGAACTGAAGCAGACCCCCAACATACCAGAGCAGCCCTATTAAAAAGTGGCCAAACTGGGCCGGGCACGGTGGCTTATGCCTGTAATCCTAGCACTTTGGGAGGCCTAGATGGGTGAATTGCCTGAGCTCAGGAGTTCAAGACCAGCCTGGAGAACAAGGTGAAACCCCATCTCTACTAAAAATACAAAAAATCAGCCAGACTTGGCAGCGGGCACCTGTAATCCCAGCTACTTGGGAGACTGAGGCAGGAAAACTGCTTGAACTTGGGAGGCGGAGGTTGCAGTGAGCCAAGATTGCGCCATTTCACTCCAGCCTGGGCAAGAGAGTGAGATTCCACCTCAAAAATAAATAATAAATAAAATAAAATAAAATAAATAAATTAAACAGTGGCCAGACTGGGCGGCCCAGGCAGGCAGATCACCTGAGGTCAGGAGTTCAAGACCAGCCTGGCCAATGTGGTGAAACCCCGTCTCTACTAAAAATACAAACATTGGCCAGGCATGGTGGCATGCACCTATAATCCCAGCTACTCGGGAGGCTGAGGCAGGAGAATTGCTTGAACCTGGAAGGCGGAAGTTGCAGTGAGCCGAGATCACGCCACTGCACTCCAACCGGGGTGACAGAATGAGACTCTGTCTCCAAAAAAAAAAAAAAAATGTGGCCAGATTATGTGGATGCCTCTTCCCATATCTCCTCACTGGGTCCTCTAGCCACCCCCCACTAGAGCTATTGAGCCAAGAGCAGCTCTGTAACTTCCTGGACAGAGCCCCCAGGGGTAACTGAAAGCCTCTCTGCCACTGACTCTGCAGTGGAACTGCCCTTGCTACCCTCCAACAAACAAAAGAGCAAAGACCCTAAGTGCCTTTTCCATACCTCCAACAAGCTGCAGTCAACCCAAGAAGAGGAGGTCACTCCATCTCCCATGGATCCCTTCCAACCCCAATCATTACCAGACAGGGAACCTCCAGCTTGGGCCCATAGCACAGACCCTCCATCCAGGGCTGATTACACTGAGCGACTGCTGACATGCATCTCTCTGGGGTGGAGTCCCCAGGAGACATGCAAAAGACCTTTGGCCCCACCACTACTAAGGTCTCTTCCTCTGCTATCTCCAAGTTGGGGAAGAAACATAAACACTGAGATTTCCCCAGAGCTGCAGTGGGCAGCCCAAGAGTGCCAAGCAGCGATCTACAGCCAGAACTCAAGGAGGAGAAAAGCCCACACTCTCAAAGCACTGAGAGGGAACAAGTGCAACTGAGAGGAAACATGGGGGAGCCACACAACTGAGCAAGGATCTACCAACTGACAAATACACCTAAGCACCACCCACTGGATCATACCTCAAAGCCTCAGCACCAAAAATATCTTGCTAAAAACCCCACGTGAAACCAAAAACAAGAAGTCAGCTTCAAATAAAAACGCTGCAGAAAACCTCGACCCTGTGAGAGCATTTAGAAAAGGCATCTATTGACTGTACTTAATCTACACTGCAGTTAAACGAACACCCACATGCAGAGATGAGAAAAAACCAATGCAAAACCTCTGCTAACTCAAATGGCCAGAGTGTCATACGTCCTACAAATGACCACACCACTTCTCCTACAAATGACCACACCAGTGCTCCAACAAGAGTTCTTAACCAGGCTGAGTTAGCTGAAATGGCAGAAATAGAATTCAGAATATAAACACAAATGATCATTGAGATTCAGGAGAAAGACAAAACCCAATCCAAGGAAATCAAGAATCACTATAAAACAATACAGGAGCTAAAGGAGGGAACAGCTGATACAAAAATACCCTAATATATCTGACAGAGCTGAAAAACAAAATAAAAGAATTTTACAATGCAATCACAAGTATTAACCGCAGAATAGAACAAGCTGAGGAAAGACTCTCAGAACTTGAAGACTGGTTATCTGCAATATGACAGTAAGACAAAAAGAAAAAATAATGAAGAAGATTATTTAAAAAAAAAAAACAACAACAAACACTCCAAGAAATGTGGGATTATGTAAAGAGGACAAATCTATGAATCACTGGCATCTCTGAAGGGGAGAGGGGGAAAGCAAGCAATTTGAAAAACATAGTTCAAGTTATTGTCCATGAAAACTTCCAACTTTGCTAGAGAGGCCAATAGTCAAATTCAGGAAATACAGAGAATCCCTGCAAGATTCTACACAAGAAGGTCATCCACAAAACACATAATCATCCAATTTTCCAAGGTCAAAATATAAAAAAAAAAGAATGTTAAAGGCAGCCAGAGAAAAAAGGTAGGTCACCTACAAAGGGAATCCCATGAGGCTAACAGCAGACCTCTCAGTTAAAACCTTATAAGCTAGGAAAGATTGGAAGCTTATATTCAACATTTTTAAAGAAACAAAAAGTCTTTATCAAAGATTTCATATCTGGCTGAACTAACTTCCTCAGTAAAGGAGAAATAAGTTCCTTTTCAAATAAGTAAATGTTGAGTGAGTAATTGGAC
>NW_012101809.1:8613263-8615837 GCF_000951045.1 Mandrillus leucophaeus
GGCTCCAATTTCTAATTGCACCAATAACTCCTTCACCTCAAGGCCTTTGTACTTCTCTCACTTCAGAACATTTAGTGTTTCTATGCCTACCTTACAAGAAAAGTGATTAGGGGTCACCCTTCCAAAGAGAGTCAGTGCCAGAGCTTGTCACAGTAATGGGCTCTGAAGTCGCCAGTGCTGGTTTTGCCAATGACCTGCTGAGTGACATTGGGCAAGCTGCCCAACCTCTCTGGGCTGTGCTTTAAAAATGATGATTGACCTCACAAGGTTGCTGGGAGGAATTACTACTAATCAACCTGATTGTGAAACATTTAGTCAATATAGAGTACTTTAAAAATATTTAATAATATACAATGAGGTCATTGAATCTAAGAGCCAGGACATTTGCATAGCCACAGAAAACTCTGTCTGGACCCCACAATAACAATCAACATTGTGCCTGAAATTTTTTTTAAATCTTATATATTTTCAGCATTCTGGGATGATTTTGGTTTCTTATCCTAAGTGAGGAGAATGAATTAGATCAGGGAAGCTTTAGAAGTCACTTACAAGTCAAAGAAAATAATGATTCTAGTCCATTAAAGTGGCATAATTATAAGCAGAAAAGAAATTATTATGACACTCGTAATAAAGTGTGTGTACAACTGAGCTTATCACTCAACAAACCAAGTGAACTAAGGACAATATACGACAGACACTGTTTTGGTTACTTCAGATAAAATACTCAATAAAACAAGCAAGGATCCTACTCTTCAAGAGCTTGCAATTTAGCGTAAGAGATGATCAATCCAACCAATCTATTGACATTTTCTTGTTTACGTAAGTACTCAGATGAAAACAAAACCGTGTTGCAGTAAGAAGTGACAGTACTTTACACTGGATGACCTTGGAAAACTTCTCCTAGCAGATGACATAAGCTGGGAGGCACATGGCTGTGCACTAGAAACAGAACAAACAACAAGTGCAAATGCCTTTAAGATGTATTAGAGGAACCACGACAGAGTCATATGCTTATAGTTCAGAGGGTGATGAATAGAAAGAGGCAGGCAGTTGCTAGATCATGTATGGCCTTTATTGGAGTATAAGATAAGACATCTAGATTTTATTATGTGTAAAGTAAGAAATCATATGAGGGATTTCAGCAAAGACATGTCATGAAATGACAACATTTTTGTGTTTTTTTCTGCTTGTTTTGCCTTGTTTGTATTTTTAAATGTATTATTTTATTTAAATAGCTTTTGGGGTAAAAGTGATTTTTGGTTACATGGATGAATTACATTGTGGTGAATTCTGAGATTTTAGTGCACCCATCACCTGGGTAGTGTACACTGTACCCAATATGTAGTTTTTATCCCACATCTCCCTTCTACTCTCCTCCTCCTGAGTCTCCAAAGTCCATTATGTCACTCTGTGTGTCTTTGCTTACTCATAGCTCAGCTCCCACTTCTAAGTGAGAACAAATGGTATTTGATTTTCCATTCCTGAGTTGCTTCACTTAGAATAATGGCTTCCAGCTCTATTCAAGTTGCCACAAAAGATACTGCTTCCTTCCTTTTTATGGCTGAATGGTATCCCAGGATGTATATATACATTTTCTTTATCCATTCATTGGTCAATGGGCACTTACGTTGGTTCCATATCTTTGCAATTGTGAATTGGGCTGCAATAAACATACATGTTCAGGTGTCTTTTTCATATAATGACTTATTTTCCTTTGGGTAGATACTCGGTAGTGGGATTGCTGGATTGAATTTTAGATTTACTCTCAGTTCTTTAAGGAATATCCATACTGTTTTCCACAGAGGTTGTTCGAATTTACATTCCCACCAGCAGTGTATAAGCGTTCCCCTTTCGCCATATTCACACTAACATCTATTGTTTTTTGACTTTTTAATACTGGCCATTGTTGCAGGAGTAAGGTGGTATCTGACTGTGGCTGTAATTTGCCTTTGCCTGATGATTAGTGATGTTGAGCATTTCCTCATGTTTATTGGCTATTTGTATATCTTCTTTTGAGAAATGTCTGTCCATGTCATTTGCCCACTTTTTGATGGGATTATTTCTGACAACATTTTTGAAGGATAATTTTGGCTGCTGAATAAAATACACAGTGACAGAAGTAGAAAAAGTAGGGAGGCCAGTTAAGTGACACTGATGGCTTGGACTAGGAACTTATGCTAGGAGTCATTTCTGGGCTTTATTCTTCAGTTAGGAATATAGGCTATGATCAGTTATCATTTGCCTCAAAATGTCATTTATGATTAGTTTGATTTATAAATCGAAATAATTTGTATTTATTATTTATATGATTTTTTAGCTATGACTTTTAATATTTCTTCAATTTAAGCTCTTCTTCAGCATAATTCTGACTCAGTGCCTGAACCTTCCTTTTCACTTAGAACCAGGCAATTCCTGAAGCATTCTGGTTAAAGATACACTGCGAGGAATGCAGCTTCTCTGACATTGAGGGTGCGGTTTTTATAATCAACATGAATAATTCAGCAGTGCATTATTTGTGCTTTATTATCGTTTACTTCAACTTGAAGTTATGGACTTTTTTTTTTTAATCAGCAG
>NW_012101809.1:8615887-8618521 GCF_000951045.1 Mandrillus leucophaeus
ACATAATAATAGTGAGAGACTTCAACACTCCACTGACAGTAGTAGATCACTGAGGGAGAAAATTAACAAGGATATGCAGAACCTGAACTCAATATTGGACCAAATCAATCTGAAAGACTGCTACAGAACTCTCTACCCAAAAACAACAGAATATACATTCTTCTCATCGTTATATGGCACATAACTCTAAAATCGACCACATAATTGGACATAAAACAATCCCTGGCAAATGGGAAAGCACCAAATTCATACCAAACATACTCTCAGGCCACAGTGCAATAAATGTAGAAGACTAAAAAAATTGCTCAAAACCATGAAATTACTTGGAAATTATGCAACATGCTCCTGAATCACTTTGGGGTAAATAATGAAATTAAGGCAGAAATGAAGATGTTCTTTGAAACGAATGAGAACAAAGATACAACATACCAGAATCTTTGTGATACAGCTAGGGTAGTGTTAAGAAAGACATTAATTTCTGTATTAAATGCCCACATCAAAAACTTAGAAAGATCTCTAACATCACAACTGAAAGAGAAGCAAGAACAAATCAACCATAAAGCTAGCAGAAGGCAAGAAATAACCAAAATCAGAGCTAAACCAAAGAAAATCAAGACATGAAAAACTTCAAAAGATCAATGAGTCCAGGAGTTTGTTTTTTGAAAACATTAATAAGACAGATATGCCACTAGCTCGACAAATAGAGATGAAAGGAGAGAAGATCCAAATATACAAAATGAGAAATGATGAGGGAGGTGCTATCACTGACCCCACAGAAATAAAAGTAACAATCAGAAACTACTATGACCGCCTCTATGTATACAAACTAGAAATCCTAGAAGAGATGGATAAATTTGTGGACACATACACCCTCCTAAGACTGAACCAGAAAGAAATTCCTGAACAGAGCAATAATGAGCTCTGATACTGAATCAGTAATAAACAGCCTACCAACCAATAAAAGCCTAGGAACAGATGGATCCACAACCAAATTCTACCACGTATAAAGTAAGAGCTGGTACCATTCCTACTGAAACATCTCCAAAAAATTGAGGAGAAGGGACTGCTTCCCAACTCATTCCATGAGACTAACATCATCCTGATACCAAAACCTAGCAGAGACACAACAACAAAAAAAGAAAATTTCAGACCAATATCTTTGATGAATATCAATGGAAAAATCCTCAACAAAATACCTGCAAACTGAATCCAGCAGCACATCAAAAAGCTAATCCACCATGATCAAGTAGGCTTCATGCTCAGGATACAAGGTTGGTTCAACATAGGCAAATCAATAAATGTGATTCGTGACATAAACAGAACTAAAGACAAAAACCACAGGATTATCTCAATACATGTAGAAAAGGCTTTTGGTAAGATTCAACATCCTCTATGTTAAAAACTCTCAATAAACTAGGTATTGAAGGAACATACCTCAAAATAATAAGAGCTATATATGAAAAACCCACAATCAACATCATACTGAATGGGGAACAGCTGAAAACATTCCCCTTGTAAACCAGCACAAGACAAGGATGCCCTCTCTCACTATTCTTATTCAACATGTTATTGGATGTCCTAGCCAGAGAAATCAGGCAATAGAAAGAAACAGAGGGCATCCAAATAGGAAAAGAGGGAGTCAAACTACCCCTGTTTGCAGATGACAGATTCTATTTGTAGAAAACCCCATAATTTTGGCCCCAAAGCTCCTTCAGCTGATAAATAACTTTAGGAAAGTTTCAGGATACAAAATCAATGTACAAAAATCACTAGCATTCCTATACACTAACAACTAGCAAGCCAAGAGCCAAATCAGGAACACAATTCAATTCACAACTGCCACAAAAATAATAAAATACCTAGAAATACAGCTAATCAAGGAGGTGAAAGATTTCTAGAATGAGAATTACAAAATACTACTCAAAGAAATCAGAAAAGACACAAACAAATGGAAAAACATCCCATGCTCATGGATAGGAAGAATCAACATCTTTGAAATGGCCATGCTGGCCAAAGCCACCTACAGATTCAACGTTATTCCTATCAAACTATCAAAGATATTCTTCATAGAAAAAACTATTTTAAAATTCATATGGAACCAAAAAAGGGGCTCAAGTAGCCAAGGCAATCTTAAGCAAAAAGAATAAAGCTGGAGGCACCACATTTCCTGGCTTCAAACTATACCACAGGGCTACAGTAACCAAAACAGTGTGGTACTGGTACAAAAACAGGCATATAGACCAATGGAAAAGAATAGAGGACCCAGAAATAAAGCCACACACCTATGACCATCTGATCCTCAACAAAGTTGACTAAAACAAACAATGGGGAAAAGACTTTGTATTCAATAAATGGTGCTGGAATAACTGGCTAGCCATATGCTGAAGATTGAAGCTGGACCCCTTCCTTATACCGTATATAAAAATCAACTCGAGATGGATTAAAGACTTATATGAACAACCCGAAGCTATAAAAATCCTAAAAGACGACCTAGGCAATACCATCCTAGGCATAGGAACAGGGAACGATTGCATGACAAAGACACCAAAAGCTATTGCAACCAAAGAAAACATTGACAAATTGAATCTAATCATACTCAAGAGCTTCTTCACAGCAAAAAAGAAAAGAAAGAAA
>NW_012101809.1:8622766-8626678 GCF_000951045.1 Mandrillus leucophaeus
TAATAAAGTGTGTGTACAACTGAGCTTATCACTCAACAAACCAAGTGAACTAAGGACAATATACGACAGACACTGTTTTGGTTACTTCAGATAAAATACTCAATAAAACAAGCAAGGATCCTACTCTTCAAGAGCTTGCAATTTAGCGTAAGAGATGATCAATCCAACCAATCTATTGACATTTTCTTGTTTACGTAAGTACTCAGATGAAAACAAAACCGTGTTGCAGTAAGAAGTGACAGTACTTTACACTGGATGACCTTGGAAAACTTCTCCTAGCAGATGACATAAGCTGGGAGGCACATGGCTGTGCACTAGAAACAGAACAAACAACAAGTGCAAATGCCTTTAAGATGTATTAGAGGAACCACGACAGAGTCATATGCTTATAGTTCAGAGGGTGATGAATAGAAAGAGGCAGGCAGTTGCTAGATCATGTATGGCCTTTATTGGAGTATAAGATAAGACATCTAGATTTTATTATGTGTAAAGTAAGAAATCATATGAGGGATTTCAGCAAAGACATGTCATGAAATGACAACATTTTTGTGTTTTTTTCTGCTTGTTTTGCCTTGTTTGTATTTTTAAATGTATTATTTTATTTAAATAGCTTTTGGGGTAAAAGTGATTTTTGGTTACATGGATGAATTACATTGTGGTGAATTCTGAGATTTTAGTGCACCCATCACCTGGGTAGTGTACACTGTACCCAATATGTAGTTTTTATCCCACATCTCCCTTCTACTCTCCTCCTCCTGAGTCTCCAAAGTCCATTATGTCACTCTGTGTGTCTTTGCTTACTCATAGCTCAGCTCCCACTTCTAAGTGAGAACAAATGGTATTTGATTTTCCATTCCTGAGTTGCTTCACTTAGAATAATGGCTTCCAGCTCTATTCAAGTTGCCACAAAAGATACTGCTTCCTTCCTTTTTATGGCTGAATGGTATCCCAGGATGTATATATACATTTTCTTTATCCATTCATTGGTCAATGGGCACTTACGTTGGTTCCATATCTTTGCAATTGTGAATTGGGCTGCAATAAACATACATGTTCAGGTGTCTTTTTCATATAATGACTTATTTTCCTTTGGGTAGATACTCAGTAGTGGGATTGCTGGATTGAATGGTAGATTTACTCTCAGTTCTTTAAGGAATATCCATACTGTTTTCCACAGAGGTTGTACGAATTTACATTCCCACCAGCAGTGTATAAGCGTTCCCCTTTCGCCATATTCACACTAACATCTATTGTTTTTTGACTTTTTAATACTGGCCATTGTTGCAGGAGTAAGGTGGTATCTGACTGTGGCTGTAATTTGCGTTTGCCTGATGATTAGTGATGTTGAGCATTTCCTCATATGTTTATTGGCTATTTGTATATCTTCTTTTGAGAAATGTCTGTCCATGTCATTTGCCCACTTTTTGATGGGATTATTTCTGACAACATTTTTGAAGGATAATTTTGGCTGCTGAATAAAATACAGAGTGACAGAAGTAGAAAAAATAGGGAGGCCAGTTAAGTGACACTGATGGCTTGGACTAGGAACTTATGCTAGGAGTCATTTCTGGGCTTTATTCTTCAGTTAGGAATATAGACTATGATCAGTTATCATTTGCCTCAAAATGTCATTTATAATTAGTTTGATTTATAAATCAAAATAATTTGTATTTATTATTTATATGACTTTTTAGCTATGACTTTTAATATTTCTTCAATTTAAGCTCTTCTTCAGCATAATTCTGACTCAGTGCCTGAACCTTCCTTTTTCACTTAGAACCAGGCAATTCCTGAAGCATTCTGGTTAAAGATACACTGCAAGGAATGCAGCTTCTCTGACATTGAGGGTGCGGTTTTTATAATCAACATGAATAATTCAGCAGTGCATTATTTGTGCTTTATTATCGTTTACTTCAACTTGAAGTTATGGACTTTTTTTTTTTAATCAGCAGAAGCTCATCCATCACTCTGCATCCCTTGCATCTACCAGGTTATAAAATTCACTATTTATAGCAACAATTGCGATGTGAAATGAGAATCAGTATTTTGTTCCTCTGACATTTAACCTTAGGTCAAGCACAGGATCTAGAGATGGATTTTTACAGGAAGTGAAATGAAAGCACATTGCTGGAGATTAATGCCAGTCTGGGTGCTCAAGGGAATGCCCTCTCTGGCTGCTTCCCAGAAGAAAAATGTAAGTAATGTGGATTGTGTGTCAAATCTACAGAGTGGGTGGCAGTGGTATGACGGACAGGATGCCCGAGTGGTCTGGCATCAGAGTTCATGAGGCTAATTTTCTCAAAATGAGTTATGATCTCCTAAAATCCTGTTCAGAGACTGCTTGGGAAAGAAGTCTCCAGGACTCATTACTTACTTCGTTCAGTCTTCAGCTCTTTATTATATCATTTATGTGGTTAGCTCTGCTCTAAAATTCTTTCCCATGTCACAATATAACTTCTCGTGTCTCTTGCAAATACTACCAACATGAACAGCCACTGTAATCAGTCCTTCTCTTCTGATAACTGAAGATGTGGCATTTTCATGTCATTAAGAGGGTTTTCCAGAATAAGCTTCTGGAGGACAAAGACTGTGCCTATACTGTTTCCTTTGCAAAGTGCCTAGCATAAAGTCTTTACTAATTAGACATTTACCTAATGATTCTGATAATTATGAAGCTAATGAGAATCACCGGCTATTTTTATACCTCAGAAAACATTTCAACTCTTTTGTGCTTTAAAATGTTTGCAAATCTTTGGAGAGAACTTTTCTTTTGCCACAGCTTGATTTTTATACAAATTATGAATAATACAAAATCTTCTCAAAAATTCAGGGATCAAACTCAGGCTGGTTAATGGGCTGTAAGAGAAAATTCAAGTACGAGTCTACTTTTGAACAAGTAGAATTCTATTCAAAGAATAAAATGGGGATGGATGCAATAGCTCATGCCTGTATTCCTAGCAGTTTGGGAGGTCGAGGAGAGAGGATTGCTTGAGGCTAGGAGTTCCAGACCAACCTGCACAACATAGAAAGACCCTGTTTCTACAAAAAATTAAAGAAAAAACAATTAGTCAGGCATGGTGGTGCATGCCTGTAGTTCCAGTTTCTCAGTGAGTTATGACTGTGTCACCGCACTCCAGTCAGGGTGACAGAGTGAGTCCATCTCAAAACAAAACAAAACAAAAACTGAATATAGGCCCAGCAGAAACATGGGTAATGTTTGGTGACAGGTGGGAAATAAAATGAATATTTGATCTATGTATCTAGGATTTGTGGGATTCGAATTCTAGATTAGAACTTGGGAATACGCAGGTCCTGGCAGAATCCAGTCCCTCTGGGAAGCCACACTCAGTGTGCAGCTTCAGTGAGGAATTACTCCCAAAGATGAATCACCTTTGAAATGCAGAACCGTGTTCTGGTTCTGTGGTGCAGAGAAGAGAGGCAATGGGAGGAGACATGCCACAAAAAAGCAGGAAGATTCTCCCATAATACCTGGCAGAGTATTCTTACAGACATAGTGTCCTACTTTTCAGAGGGCAGAAACAACCTCAGAGTAGTAAGGGGGGTTCCAAATGTCAGTGTGTCTGACTCCAAGTCCTTAGTCATAATCTCTACCCGATACTATCTCTCTAACATACTATCCAAGAGTAAACTGAATATTGCTGGTTTCCCTACTCCTGCTCCTAGTCTATGAATGTCCCCATGGTATAAATGGCCAGGTCACACCGTACATGACTTCAAGTCTCTGTTTCTGGCAAGGTAGTAAATTTTTAGGAGCAGACCAAGAGCAGACAGGGCTTGCTTTTTTTTTTTTTTTTTCTTTTTAAATCCAGGTACTACAAAATTCCCTCACCTTGCCACTGTTTCTCAGCTGGGGCACCACTGTCTTCTGGGGGACTCCTTGTGGGAGATTAT
>NW_012101809.1:8626728-8629053 GCF_000951045.1 Mandrillus leucophaeus
CCAAAACCTAGCAGAGACACAACAACAAAAAAAGAAAATTTCAGACCAATATCTTTGATGAATATCAATGGAAAAATCCTCAACAAAATACCTGCAAACTGAATCCAGCAGCACATCAAAAAGCTAATCCACCATGATCAAGTAGGCTTCATGCTCAGGATACAAGGTTGGTTCAACATAGGCAAATCAATAAATGTGATTCGTGACATAAACAGAACTAAAGACAAAAACCACAGGATTATCTCAATACATGTAGAAAAGGCTTTTGGTAAGATTCAACATCCTCTATGTTAAAAACTCTCAATAAACTAGGTATTGAAGGAACATACCTCAAAATAATAAGAGCTATATATGAAAAACCCACAATCAACATCATACTGAATGGGGAACAGCTGAAAACATTCCCCTTGTAAACCAGCACAAGACAAGGATGCCCTCTCTCACTATTCTTATTCAACATGTTATTGGATGTCCTAGCCAGAGAAATCAGGCAATAGAAAGAAACAGAGGGCATCCAAATAGGAAAAGAGGGAGTCAAACTACCCCTGTTTGCAGATGACAGATTCTATTTGTAGAAAACCCCATAATTTTGGCCCCAAAGCTCCTTCAGCTGATAAATAACTTTAGGAAAGTTTCAGGATACAAAATCAATGTACAAAAATCACTAGCATTCCTATACACTAACAACTAGCAAGCCAAGAGCCAAATCAGGAACACAATTCAATTCACAACTGCCACAAAAATAATAAAATACCTAGAAATACAGCTAATCAAGGAGGTGAAAGATTTCTAGAATGAGAATTACAAAATACTACTCAAAGAAATCAGAAAAGACACAAACAAATGGAAAAACATCCCATGCTCATGGATAGGAAGAATCAACATCTTTGAAATGGCCATGCTGGCCAAAGCCACCTACAGATTCAACGTTATTCCTATCAAACTATCAAAGATATTCTTCATAGAAAAAACTATTTTAAAATTCATATGGAACCAAAAAAGGGGCTCAAGTAGCCAAGGCAATCTTAAGCAAAAAGAATAAAGCTGGAGGCACCACATTTCCTGGCTTCAAACTATACCACAGGGCTACAGTAACCAAAACAGTGTGGTACTGGTACAAAAACAGGCATATAGACCAATGGAAAAGAATAGAGGACCCAGAAATAAAGCCACACACCTATGACCATCTGATCCTCAACAAAGTTGACTAAAACAAACAATGGGGAAAAGACTTTGTATTCAATAAATGGTGCTGGAATAACTGGCTAGCCATATGCTGAAGATTGAAGCTGGACCCCTTCCTTATACCGTATATAAAAATCAACTCGAGATGGATTAAAGACTTATATGAACAACCCGAAGCTATAAAAATCCTAAAAGACGACCTAGGCAATACCATCCTAGGCATAGGAACAGGGAACGATTGCATGACAAAGACACCAAAAGCTATTGCAACCAAAGAAAACATTGACAAATTGAATCTAATCATACTCAAGAGCTTCTTCACAGCAAAAAAGAAAAGAAAGAAAAAAACTATCAATAGAATAAACAGATAACCTACAGAATGGGAGAACATATTTGCAAACTATGCTGCTGAAAAAGATCTAATATCCATTATCTACAAGAAACTTCAGTGTATAAGAGAAAAACAACCCCATTAAAAAGTGGGCAAAGGACATGAATGGACACTTCTCAAAAGAAGACATATATGTAGCCAACAAGCATACGGAGAAAGATCAATATCATTGATCATCAGAAAAATACAAATCAAAACCACAATGAGATACCATCTCACACCAGTTAGAACGGCTATTATGAAAAAGTCAACAAATAACAGATGCTGGCAATGTTGCAAAGACAAGGGAACACTTACACACTACTGGTGGTAGTGTAAACTAGTTCAACCATGTGGAAAGCAGTATGGCCACTCTTCAAAGAGCTAAAAATAGAACTACCATTCCACTCATCCTCAAGGAGCTAAAAACAGAACTACCATTCCACCCAGCAATCCCATTACTGGTAATCCCATTACTGAAGGAATATAAATCATTCTAGCATAAAGACATATGCATGTGAATGTTCATTACAGCACAATTCACAACAGCAAAGACATGGAATCAACCTAAATGCCCACCAACTACAGACTGGATAAAGAAAACGTGGTACATATACACCATTCAATGCTATAGAGCCATCAAAAAGGATAAGATCATGTCTTTTAGGGGAACATGAATAGAGATGGAGGCTATCATTCTCAGGGAACTAACACAAGAACAGAAAACCAAATACCCCATGTTCCCATTCATAAGTGGGAGCTAAATGATG
>NW_012101809.1:8634933-8636014 GCF_000951045.1 Mandrillus leucophaeus
TACATGACTTCAAGTCTCTGTTTCTGGCAAGGTAGTAAATTTTTAGGAGCAGACCAAGAGCAGACAGGGCTTGCTTTTTTTTTTTTTTTTTCTTTTTAAATCCAGGTACTACAAAATTCCCTCACCTTGCCACTGTTTCTCAGCTGGGGCACCACTGTCTTCTGGGGGACTCCTTGTGGGAGATTATAAACTTGTCACAGTAATTAGGGATATATACCGCAAGGGGCCTGGGGATATGCTATGTTCTGAATGTTTGTGTTCCCTCTAAAATTCATATGTTGAAACCTAATTACCAATATAATGGTATCAGGAGCTGGAGGCCTTGGGGAGGTGATTAGGTTATAAGGGCAGAGACCTCATTACTGGGATTAACACCCTTATTAAGCGGCTGCCTTGCCCCTTTCTGCCATGTGAGGACATCATCTATGAACCCCAAAAGGAGCCTTTGCCAGACACCAAATCTGCCAGTGCCGTGATCTGAAACTTCCCAGCCTCCAAAACTGAGAAATAAATTTGCTTTTTATAAACTACCTAGTGTATATATATATATATTTTTTTATAGCAGCCTGAATGGACTAAGACAGGAAGTTGATGTCATCACACATAATTTTTATATGTCCCTCTAGCTTTTTGTGTAATTTTGTGTAAAATTTATATGTAATTTTACATATAAAATTCTTCAGGTTTTTTGCATTTTTTACATATACTAATATTTACAGAATGTGACTCCCATGAAAGTGAGGTAATACTTGTATTCTTTTTTCAAAAATTTCCCTGGGCATAGTGGCTCATACCTGTAACCCCAGCACTTTGGGAGGCTGAGGCTGGCAGATCACAAGGTCAGGAGATCGAGACCATCCTGGCTAACACGGTGAAACCCTGTCTCTACTAAAAATACAAAAAAAAAAAAAAAAAAAAAAAATTAGCCAGGCATGGTGGCGGGCACCTGTAGTCCCAACTAACTACTCAGGAGACTGAGGCAGGAGAATGGTGTGAACCTGGGAGGTGGAGCTTGTGGTGAGCCGAGATTGCACCACTGCACTCCATTCTCAGTGAGTTATGACTGTGTCACCGCACTCCA
>NW_012101809.1:8636174-8638301 GCF_000951045.1 Mandrillus leucophaeus
GGGTGGATCACGAGGTCAGGAGATCAAGATCATCCTGGCTAACATGGTGAAACCCCATCTCTACTAAAAATACAAAAAATTAGCCGGGCGTGGTGGCGAGTGCCTGTAGTCCCAGCTACTAGGAGGCTGAGGCAGGAGAATGGCGTGAACCTGACAGGTGGAGCTTGCAGTGAGCTGAGATCCGGCCACTGCACTCCAGCCTGGGTGACAGAGCGAGGCTCCGTCTCAAAAAAAACAAAAACAAAAACAAAAACAAACAACAAAGAAAGTCACATAACTGATGACCATACTGCTCACGGAACTTGCCAACCCAACTCACTTGTATCAGTTGTCACAGCTCTTCTGACAACTTTATTACTTTTGGCAGTGTAATGTCTAAACACTCACATTCTAAAATACATTTTTAATCCATTCAGTTATTATATATTACACTCCTTTTATCTCTACATTGTATTACAATTAGGGGATTATTTGGTTATTTTTAATCACATGTGTAGGTGAGTGTAACTAGGCAGAATTTTCCCTCCTCCTCCTCCCCTGAAGATGTTCTTCTCTAATGAATATGTTAAGATGACATGACAAAAGGGACTTTGTAGATGTAAGTGTGGTTACTGATCAGTTGTCCTTAAAATCAGGAGATTATCCTAGATTATCCAGGCAGACCTGATATAATCTCATGTGCTCCTAAAGGCAGAAGAAAAAGAGAGATTTAAAGTGTGAGAAGGACAGCTCCTGCCATTGCTGAAGATGGAGAGGGCCGAGTGAGGAGAGCTGTGGGTGGTGCGCAGGAGCAGAGAACAAGCCTTAGCTGTCAGTCAGCAAAGGCACAGTGAACTCAGACCTACAGCCTTAGGACCTGGATGTGCCAATAATCGGAATGAGCACAGAAGAGAATGCCTCCCCAGAGCTCCAGATGGGAGTCCAGCCAGCTGATACCTTAACATCAGCCTTGTGAAACCCTAAGCAGTGAGCAAGCTGAGCTCATCTGGACTACAGAATTGTGTGAGGTAATACATGGATACACTTTTAAGATGTTAAATTTATGGTAATTTGTTAGGAAGCAATAGAAACCTAATATGGTTTCATGTGAGATATTAGTTCTGATAAAGCTAATAATGACAGCACAAGGTGGTTGGTGGCTAAGGTGACTGGAATGCAAAGTGTTCACAGTATCATTATTTGGTACCTGGGACAGATATTGATCAGGCTCCAGTAATAGTTCAAAATGAACTCTTTAGGTATGAGAGTTCCATTTTACTTGTTGAATAAGCATGCTCTGTTCTTCCTGATAGTCAAAGGTATAAAAAGAATTGTTGCACCTCAGTCTTATTACATTTAAAGATACTATGAAATAAAGACTAGCTTTGGTGCTAAAAAACTATAAAATCATCTTTTTTGTGTTAAAAGAAAAAATACCTAGAACATACTTAGGAAAACAAAATTTTTCAGTTGAAGAGTTCCTAAATATGTCTCTGAAGGACACTAAAGGGCCAATTTTCTAAAGGACAGTCTGACATTTATGAAGCGGGGAGAAGGATGCAGTCTGTTAAAAATTCAGATTCATGGGTTTCTTTCCCAAAGCTTCTAAGCCAACAGGTCCTGGAAGTACTCAGAAATCTATATATAGTTCAATAAGCTTCCTAGAATTAGTACAGTCTACTTCGAGAAAAGGTTTAGGTAAGGGAATTATATGAAGAGTGTTTGAAACTCCATAGGATAAACAAATAGGCTAAAAATAACCTAACAAACAATGAAGTAGAAGAGAAATGGAACAAGAATATCAATATACCTGTTTGTGCAAACTCAGCTACTACCCTAAGAAACAAGCAGTAGGCCCAGTTTCAAAAGCACAATAAGCTGGGTGCGGTGGCTCACGCCTGTAATCCCAACACTTTGGGAGGCTGAGGCAGGTGGTCATGAGGTTGGGAGATCAAGACCATCCTGGTTGACACGGTGAAACACACGTCTCTACTAAAAATACAAAAAAATTAGCTGGGCATGGTGGTGGGCCCCTGTAGTCCCAGCTACTCAGGAGAATGGTGTGAACCTGGGAGGTGGAGCTTGTGGTGAGCCGAGATTGCACCACTGCACTCCAGCCTGGGCGACAGAGCAAGACTCTCAAAAAAA
>NW_012101809.1:8638351-8646256 GCF_000951045.1 Mandrillus leucophaeus
TGTGAACCTGGGAGGTGGAGCTTGTGGTGAGCCGAGATTGCACCACTGCACTCCAGCCTGGGCGACAGAGCAAGACTCTCAAAAAAAAAAAAAAAAAAAAAAAAGCAGAATAAATCTACTCAAAAGACATGACAAAGAGGAGCAATGACTTTTGAACAGAAAGGCTATGCGGTCCAGTAAAATGACTTTGGGCTTTAGGGACGGCTAGACCTTCATTAACATCCTTACTGGTTCACTCACAAGGTAACTACACAAGGAATTTCTCCATCTTTTTGTGTCCTCCTCTGCAAAATAGGAACAGCAGTGCCTAATCCTTAAGTAAGTGTCGAAGATTAAAATAACTACTGTCATTTTGGCAAACTATAGCTATTTAATAAATATCTATTCTTTTGTCTGCTCTCTGTTAGAAACAAAAGCTCCAAAGGTGATAAATATATTCCAAATTGACTAATCCCACTCCTGGTCTTTAACCTTTTCAGAGAAAAAAGCTTGCATCCCATTATGTTTTAAAGGCCAGAAAAGGAAATTCATTAACATCTCTTAGTCATTTGTTCCAGTAACATCATTTATACCAGAAATGCCTTCTTCAAATCCCACCTCATAAAACTCGAACCTATTATCTATCTACAACATGTATTCATGAAGTAGAGAAGAAATTAAAATGAGACAGCTATTGTCGCTAGAGACCAATGGGCTTAACAGCAAAAGCTGAGAAGATTCAAATTTGTTGCCCCCTTACTAAGCCACCATTTTTAGAATAGATTTCTTACCCGGTATCCTATTTATCTCCTGGGAATTGGTAATAATTATGGTAACAATCCCCCTTTGATATGCTTGTATTTATTCAACCAACATGTACTGAACATTCTATTGTATGCCATAGGCCCTGCAAAATACTGTGGGCACAGAAATGAATAGAAGTTGGTTGGTTGTTCCCTAGGATCTCTGAGGGCAAGCTTAGCTAAAGTGAAATCTAAGTTACTACCTCTTTCAGATGCTCCACAGAGGCAATAAATACCTAAGTTCTCTGCCTCTGGATTTAGTACAGTTGCTTCTGAGTTATTTGGTTGTCATTCCCAGCTTCACCCAAGATACTTGGAGAATGAACTGCAATTCCCCTGGTTCCGCCATTATGCTGTGAATCTGAGCATACTATTGGGAATATGATCTACCAGGGGTGTCCAATCTTTTGGCTTCCCTGGGCCACACTGGACGAAGAAGAATTGTCTTGGGCCACACATAAAATACACTAACATTGGACGAAGAATTGTCTTGGGCCACACATAAAATACACTAACACTAACGATAGCTGATGAGCTAAAAAAAAAAAAAAAAAAAAAAAAAAATCACCAAAAACTCTCATGTTTTAAGAAAGTTTATGAATTTGTGTTGGGCTGCATTCAAAACTGTTCTGGGTTGTGAGTTGGACAAGCTTGGTCTAGGTCAACATCTGGCAAACTTTTTTCTGTAAAGGTCCAGGCACTACATATTCTTGGCTTTGTGGGTCATAGAGTCTCATTTGCAATTTTTCAACTCTCCCATTAGAATATGGACAATATGTAAACAGATAGGTGCAGCTGTGTTCCAATAAAACTTTATTTACAATCAAGTGGTAGGCAGAATTTGGCTGTTGTTGACCCTATTTTTTTTTTTTTTTTTTTGAGACTGAGTCTCACTCTATCGCCCAGGCTGGAGTGCAGCCGCACGATCTTGGCTCACTACAAGCTCTGCCTCCTGGGTTCACACCATTTTCCCGCCTCAGCCTCCTGCGTAGCTGGGACTACAGGCACCCGCCAGCCGGCTAATTTTGTTGTTATATTCTTAGTAGAGAAGGGGTTTCACCATGTTAGCCAGGATGGTCTCGATCTCCTGACCTCCTGATCCGCCCACCTCAGCCTCCCAGAGTGCTGGGATTACAGACATGAGCCACCGCATCTGGCCTGCAAATATATTAACCAATGGTCCTAGTTGTATATCTATTGCCAGCTCTACTCATTTCTTTGACTTAAGCTTCTCTGACTCACCAGGAAAAAGAAAATGATAATGTTTCTGATCCTGCACAGGTAAGTTGACCTTTCATACAGTGTCACAGCAGGAAGAACCTGGCTTGTTCACTATTTTTATATGTTGGCATCTGCAGTCCAGTACAGAGTCTTGCTCAAAATTCATAATGCATCCATAGCTAGAGTTCTGAGCCACTAGATTGTTATTATTTTTTTTTTTTTTGCTGAGAACACAAGTCATATCTCAAGCCGTAATATACATCTACAACCTTGCTTCCTCTCCCTAATTCTGTAAAACTACTTAGCATTTAGAAAAGTTGTAAAAACTTACTCTGTCCTCTCTTATTTCCTCTTTTCCTCTCTCCTTCTTTCTTTCTCTCATTTGAACTATATTCATGGCACTCTTACAATGTGCTGTGAGAGCTAAGGCTCTTGGATTCCAGTGATATGAAAATTTAAGCATTAAATTCCTTTTCATAAGATTTTGAATAGTCTAGCCACAGCCTGTGGTGGAGAAAACAACTTCCCCTCAAATAGAGTGCTGAGATAATGTAAGATTATCTAAGCTATAACCACCTTTCTCTGGAAGCATCAAAGATTGTCTTTTGTCTTGTATTCTGGAAACGCTTTCCCACTCAGCAGATGAGGCACCTTAACCTTCACATTCTATTTTTTTTTCTTTTAAATTTATAGATACCATTTAGGGAGATTTCAATTCCCATTAATAATATGTGCAATTGATCTACATTTAAGAGAATTTAATCATGTCTTGGTGACAAATTTAGCTTAAAGCAGAGCTTCACTTAGAACTTCCAAGTAAATTTCCATTGAAAAGGTCAATTTCTAACATTTGTCAGTTAAAGCCCATACCAGACAAATTAAATTTTCCTCCACTTGTCTGCAGCATGGACACTTTCAATGTTGAATATCACCAGTGGTTGTCAATTAGGAAAACTGCCACCCTGCCCAAAAAAAACATCATAATTGAGAAGTTTTTAAAAGAAGACCTGAATATTTATTTATCTAAGAGTTAGAATATTTTTTCTTACTAAAAAGTGATCTATCTCATGGTGGCAATGAGAAAATAAAATAAAACACTGTCTTACCGGATACTCAAAATCAGTTCAATGGTATAAGTATGTGAACATCTACTACTGAGGAAAGAAGTCAGGGCAGGGCCTAAACCTTTACTGAAGTTTATGAGTTTCACTGGGATACAAAAGCACCTGAGCAATTAGAAATTAACATGTAATCATCAAGGATAAAGCTTGATAAAATCATGAATCTCTTGTTATACTGAAGACAGTGCATGATTTTAGATAGTAGAAAAGCTATGTTGTTTAGAATTTCTGTGGAAGGCTTTATAAAACAAGAAGGATATTGTAAATAGCCAATTTAGACAGATAAATAGAGACTAAGAGCTATGACAATCATATAATTTTTTTTCCTCTTGCTTCTCTGTATTTTCTTATTTTCAACCATATGTATTATTTTTTATTAGAAATATAATAAAGTTTTTAAGGAGAAAGTTGGGTGGGGGGGAAACTGAAGAAAAGTAAAAGAAAAAATTGATTTTCAATTTCCTCTAGTTGCCCTCAGATCAAATAGAACTGAATGTTCTGGTTTTTCTCCCTTTTGGATCTCAATTATTGAGTGCTTCAAAATTTAGTCTGAAGAAAAGAATTCATGGCCAAATATCTAAAAATGGTTTTTGCCCATGAAGTCAGCCGCAAAGGAAAGAGATTTGGCAGGTCTTACAAGAACGCTTCTTTCATTGTTGCAGGAAATGTGAGCAACTAACAAGGCTATCTGGAGGACAGTGAAGGAACACGCAGCCTCAGAGTAGGGGAAGCAAGGATGCTCACTGTATAATTTTCATGCTTATCTTCTGACATAGTGGAAGAAAAGGTAATGGTAGCCATGTGATATGGTTTGGCTGTGTCCCCACCCAAATCTCATCTTGAATTGTAGCTCCTATAATTCTCATGTCTTATGGGAGGGACCAGGTGGGAGATTAATTGAATGATGGGAATGGTTTCCCCCATACTGTTCTCGTGGTAGTGAGTAAGTCTCATGAGAACTGACGGCTTTATAAGGGGAAAGGGGTTTTGCTTGGCTCTCATTCCCTTTTTGCCTGTCACCACATAAGACGTGCCTTTCACCTTCCCCCATGATTGTGAGGCCTCTCTAGCTATGTGGAACTGTGAGTCCATTAAACCTCTTTTTCTTGGCCAGGTGCATTGGCTCACTCCTGTAATCCAGGCACTTTGGGAGGCCAAGGCGGGTGGATCATCTGAGGCCAGGAGTTCCAGACCAGCCTGGTCAACATGGCAAAACCCCATCTCTACTAAAAGTACAAAAATTAGCCTGGCGTGGTGGCAGGCACCTGTAATCCCAGCTACTCAGGAGGCTGAGGCAGGAGAATTGCTTGAACCTGGGAGGTGGAGGTTGCAGTGAGCGAGATCACAGCACTGCACTACAGCTGTCTCTTATACACATCTAGATGTGTAGAGTGAGACTCCGTTTCAAAACAACTACAATAACAACAACAAAACCCAAAATTGTCTTTTTCTGTATTGATTACCCAGTCTCGAGTATGTTTTATCAGCAGCAAAAAATGGACTAATACACCATGGTGAATTATTTTCTACATTTTTTTTGTGGATTTTTTCTTAGTAATTCTTTGAATCAAACATCACACACACACACATACACACTCTGTCATCTTGGGTTGAGTGACAACGCTAACTAAGCTGTCCCAAGATTACAGAGGAGGCTGTCTTTTCCAAGTACCCTGTGATTACTATCGATCTCTTCAGCTCATTGCAACTCAACCTTACCAGGCTGGTCATGAAAGAAGGAAGAAAGATGGATGTTGTTAAAGATTCTGAATACCTACTCTGCAGGTATCATTCATTAGAAGTAAACTAAATGTACCAACATTCATGCATACAGAAAAATTATGCAGCAGATCCATTCTCTTTCTAGAATCCAGACCCTATAATGACATAAAATTCAGACAGATATAAGTGGAAGTTTCTACTGTGAAAGTGTAATATGGAAGCTCAAATGTATTAGATGATACAAATAACTGAGCAAAGCAAAGGCTAGAGTAGTTGTCTTCAGCAACCAGCAGTTATTTATTAAGTTATCATGTGCCCAGGACTATGCCAGGCACTAAGCAGAGAATGTTTAGAAAAAGATGACCAGGCACCTAGAGACTGTCACCTTGAAAATATAATGGACTTCATAAATGAGAGTTGATGGCTTCTGAAACAGAGTAGAAATATCAGTTATAACAAGTCTTACCAACAGATTCACAAACACCAACAGAGTACCAATGAAAGCACACATCAGTCACATGAGACACTATTAATATATTATTACTAATTAATATTAATATATTGTTTAACAACAGGCCATAATTGTGCCTATTTCAATACATGTAATAACATTCAATGAATTGTTAAAACTAAGCAACTGTTGATACATTAAAATGAAAATGACATTTAAAATATGTTAATGAATACTATTTTGAAATAATATCACTATTTGAATTTAGGAATAATTCACATCATCTTTATAATATCTTGGGTGAAAAAACAGAGACCAAGATGGCAAAATCTTGCCTGACATTCAGTAATCTTAGATGGATTAGAGAGTTATCAGAAAATGAAAAATGTTATTACTTTGGCACAGAGACTATAAATTTAAATATAACCTTGGGAGGCTGAGGCAGGAGAATCATTTCAACCCAGGAGGCAGAGGTTGCAGTGAGCCTAGATCACATCACTGTACTCCAGCCTACACGATGGAGCAAGACTCTATCTCAAAAATAGATAAATAAATATAACCTCCCAATAAAGAAGCACATATATAGTGCTTAGAAAATAGCTTTTCAATAAGTGGTAATTATTAGCAGTAAAACAAATAATTAACTTAAAACATACTCATGTACTAACAGTTACAGAATCACTCTTAAAAGGATCTAGTATTAAAGACTTTGGAGATTTGCTTTCTTAAACTACATTCTGTAATGTCTACATGACTATTATTTTTCATTACAAACGCATTGTTTTCTAACATATGGGCAACATATTGATATACGTTATATTCTGTATTCTTTCTGTTGCATACACATACACTCTAACTAAAGATGGAGTGGTTACATAGACAAAGCTGCAAACTGCATGCTCACCTGGACAGGTTTTTATTCTTGCCTCTATCATTGACTTAATGTGTAACATGAAGCAAATTCCCAATTCCCAACTCCTTGGGCCTTAGTCTTGCCAACTATATAAATGGGGAAAGTGCTGGCTCCTCTCTGCGATCCATGGTGTCATACAGATAAGTGAAATAGAATCTGAGAATGTTCTTTGGGTTTTTATAGAAAAATATGGAACACAAACTATTCTTCCGTTCTTCAGAAGCTGGTTTGAGGTAGTAGACAGTTTATAGAATAGATGGAAAAGAAAAAAGAGTAAAATATTATTGGCCAAATACAGAAGTTAAGTCTCAGGCCTTCTAACTTCATAGTCTCCTTAGAAAGATCAAACTGACCAAGGCTGCTCAACAATTGGAAGGTACTGGTGCCTGTACATTATGGAGGTTAGTGCCTTTAAAATTTTTTTCATGGTAGAAACAGCACTGGAAAAGAAGAAAATATCAAGACTATCATCAACATAAGCAAAAGAACTAAGACAGCCCTATTTACCACAAAAGTAGGGTCAGTATTTTGCTAAGTACCTGGAAATCATAGATGACCATAAATATTTCTTGAATGAAAGTCTTCAATCCTGGTTTTACTAGTGGGAAATCAATTAGCCTTGGTTACATTACATAAAATGAGGGTAGTAATAATGTGCCTTGTTGGCTTCACAAGTTTCCATTCCATGACCAATTTAAGTGTCACTTCGACGACCATCTCAAATGGAAATAACCTACTCTCCAACTGGACTGAATATCCTACTTGCATGTCAAAAGATAAATATAACCAACAATGCAAAGCATGAAATGATATCTTATATCCTCAAATAGATTGTAAGCTGGTAAGAGTAGCAGAATCTATGTCCTAGACCTTGCTCCAAACATTGTGCCAGCCACTGCAGAAATGGAACAGAGCTTACACTGGATAAACTAATTAACCACAGATGTGAAAGCATCTGTAAAATGTGAAAGTATTTAAAATCACAAGTGCGGTTTTAGAAAGGTTTATGTGACACAAAAAAGTACTGGGAATAAAGATGTGAAAAACATCAAGGTCATTCCAATAAATACTGTTTTTCAATAGGAGGTAAAATTTTTTGTAGAAAGAATACTTGTCTTTACTCAAAAGTATTCAGAAATTAGAAACAATTTTCTATAGTTTCAGAGAAACACCGGGAAAGCCAAGTTGTTACTTTTTGAGATACTAGGTTAAGCATCCTCTTCTCTGGTTCCCCAGGCAGTCAGAAGCTTGGCAGAAAGCCCAATATCCTTGCCTCAAGACACTTAATACCCTAATGGACAGACAACCCAGCCACTGCCCCTGCCAACTCTCTTTTCAGCACAGCACCAAGGAACCAAGAAAAACACACAGCAGTTATAGGGCTTTACCACCCCAAATGTGTCCCACTGCCCAGCAACAATGGCGTCACCCAGGAGCGCGTTAGGAGTATAGACTCTCACACCATACACCATACACCATCCATAAGAAAAGAGAGCCCCAGGTAATGTGTGTGTCCATTAAGGTATAAAAAGCACTTCCTGGCCGGGCACGGTGGCTCACACCTGTAATCCCAGCACTTTAGGAGGCCGAGGCAGGTGGATCACGAGGTCAGATCAAGACCATCCCGGCTAATACAGGTGAAACCCTGTCTCTACTAAAAACACACAAAAAAAATTAGCCGGGCGTGGTGGCAGG
>NW_012101809.1:8649874-8652047 GCF_000951045.1 Mandrillus leucophaeus
AAGCTCCCTGAAGGCAGGGGCTACGTACTTCTGATAATTCATGTATTATCTGCACCTAGCACAATGCCTGGCATATATTACATGCAATAATTATGGAATAAATAAATTAGTGATGAAATAAATCAATGTGGTATAATTTTACACACTGAAAATTATAAACATCTCTAAATAGCTTTCAAATTAAAACATGATGTTGCCACATGTTGCATGCAAAAAAATTATTAGAAGATTATTGCAGATCATTTCAGTGCACCAGGAAAGGTAATTTCCTTTTTTCTTTTGTAGAAGATTCACAGGAAAAAAAAATGCAAGTGGAAAAAAAAAATAGGAGAAAGAGTGGAGTTCAGCTCAAATGACAAACTAAACATTTTTATTCAATACTTCATAGCCTTCAAAAATGGATAATTATCTCTCCAGCTCTTCGGGCCAGCAGCATGAGGTTGAATACATCATCAGTCCTGATATTAAAACATGAGTTTGCAAGTAAACAAGAAGTTTATCTTATAAAATGGAGCTTTTTATTTGCACAGAAGTTTTTCATTAATAACAGAGATGGACTTTCAGCTACTTACTACAGCTGTGGCTCTCTCCCTGACATATGGAGCTTCTTAAAAGAAAAAAAAACACACACAAATTAGGAGGATTTTTCAGCAAATTCAATTCCTTTTCTCTCCCAGAGGGGTGGGTGGAAGCAGCAGGTGGCAAATTCATTTTTATCTAATAACATTTGATCATGTGACATTTTATTTCCACAGTTGATGTAACTTAATGAACAGCAAATTGGGAAAATCCGTCAGCATGTAGCAAGTTAGCGGGGCATGTGTGCATGCGTGTGTGTGTGTGTGTGTGTGTGTAGGGAGAATAGAAAGGCCTCTGTGGTGGAGATAAGGGGAAAAGATTGCTGTTACATGTTCTGGGTAGAAAACTTTTTTTTTTCTTCTTTTTAAGACATTAGTTCCAATCAGTGTTGACAGCAGTCTAAAGGAATTATAAGGGCTGGAGAGACCATCTTTATTAAATGAGATCTGGTGATCTCAGGCAGGTCCTAAAAGAAGTAGATATACAAAAATAAGCCCCAAGACTGACAGCAGAAATGCTGGAGACCTCCATGGTAGAGTTACAAGTGCTGTGTGAAATAAACCTGTGTAGCCAATGAAGGAAGATGAGGAACTGAGGGAGCCATCAATCTGACAGTTTCCACTAAGAAAAGCAGATGCTCATGAGTTTCAACCAAAGTTATACTTAGCTTTAGGTACATGTAATACCAGAAAAAGAGCCTTTCTAAGCAGGTAAAATTTTAAAAAAGGCTTGTTATTTTATCACATTACTGACATTGTCAAGGATCCTAAGTTCTAGAAGACAGCCAGGAGTTCTGGCTAGTTCAGAAACACTCAATATAATGTTGAGTAAACTGTTTTGTCACAAGCCTTGGCTTTCTCAACTGATAGAATGGGGATAATGAGAGTACATATCTTATTTGGCATTTGAGAGGATTACATGAGTCTTTTTTTGTAAGTACCCCAACATATTAGCTTTTTTCATGATTGATATAAACCAGATGTCAACTGGGAGAATTCCTGATGAAGAAAACCAGGTAAATTTGGCCTGGTCAAGCTTTCATACTGTACTCACCCTACTTCATTTGTCAGATCAGTGTTAAGACCTCAAAGTTAGATGATTTCCTGCTCACCTTCCTCAAGTCCGTTTTGTGCTTTCTCTGTCCCTTCCCTTTGCAGCAGGGGTTTTGAAATATCTGGAATTCTCAGGAAATGATATTAAACAGCTGTGTTAGAGGTCCTCACTTACCCTAGACCCTCATTAATTCTGTGCATGACCTGTGACTTTTAGGTTTTGTTTAAAAGGTAAAAATAAATTGGAGATGACCAGGTGCAGTGGCTCATGCCTATAATCCCAGCACTTTGGGAGGCCGAGGTGGGCAGATCACCTGAAGTCAGGAGTTCAGGACCAGCCTGACAAACATGGTGAAACCCCATCTCTACTAAACACACAAAAACTAGCCAGGCATGGTGGTGTGCACCTGTAGTCCTAGCTACTCGGGAGGCTGAGGCAGATGAATCACTTGAACCTGGGAGGCAGAGGTTGCAGTGAGCTGAGATTGTACCACTGTACTCCAGCCTGGGAGACAGAGTCTTCCAGAGACTCTGTCTCAATA
>NW_012101809.1:8652262-8656959 GCF_000951045.1 Mandrillus leucophaeus
GAGGCAGGTGGATCACGAGGTCAGATCAAGACCATCCCGGCTAATACAGGTGAAACCCTGTCTCTACTAAAAACACACAAAAAAAATTAGCCGGGCGTGGTGGCAGGTGCCTGTAGTCCCAGGTACTCGGGAGGCTGAGGCAGGAGAATGGCGTGAACCCAGGAGGCGGAGCTTTCAATGAGCCGAGATAGCGCCACTGCACTCCAGCCTGGGCGACAGAACGATACTGAGTCTCAAAAAAATAAAAAATTAAAAATTTTAAAAAAAAAAAGCACTTCCCTAGACCCAGCTTGATATTAGGACATCCTGCTCTTCTGATGACTTTACACTACTGTTTCTCGAAGTGCAGCGGCAATGGAACGAACTAAGGGTAAATTATCTGGGGTGTTTGTAAAAATACAGACTTCTGGATTCTACCACATACCTACTAAAGTTACTGGGATGGCGAGCAGAGGTCTGCATTTTAAATAATCACTCAAGGTGATTCTGATGCACAATTAATTTTGTGCACTATTCTTCATTAGTGATTGAAAACCCTTGGCTATTTCCCTTGCATTTCCCTTTCTCACTTGGAGCTCTGAGATTTCAGGTCGTCTTTCTCTCCCTCTCCCCACTCACCATTTACACAGATTGAACCTTTTTTTCTATCTCTAAATAATCTAGAAATTGTTTTCCTCTAATAAAATGGCTACACTCTTGATTAAGGAATGCGATAAGCCTGCCATCAATTACCTTAATTGATCTGACAACCTGATTATACCTAGAAAGGGGAAAATTTCCTCAGTGAAGCCTTATTAAAAAGGAGAAAACAAAACAAAGGTCTATGTAATTAAAATGTGATCGCTGGCGATGAGTATGTAAAATCAGCCCTGAGAGGCATTAGTGATGAGAAAACTTCTCTAAATGACATCTTAGGAAGACAAAGGAACACAAATGGGTCAAATAAATCAGTGGGCTACTAGGGGAGAATGCTGAATAGAAACACAAGGGACTCTTCTCAATTCTTAAGTTATCAGAAGTTCTGAAATTAACAAATCCACTGTTGGTTTATGATGTAGAGAGCCCTAACGCTGGCCCTGTTTGTACCTCTATGAACCAAAGTAGAATGTCAGTTATTGGCACCATTTGTGGTTTTACATTTATATACATATTTTTTTTTTCTGGAAAATCATGCTAAAAGTAAAAGCTTGAGACCACATCTCAATAAGAATTGAATAAATAATCCTATGAAGCAGAGTTCAGAGCATCGATTCTACTTTATAGTAACCATGACAGCTCCAGCAAAAAGAGCAGCACTCAACATGTGTTCCTGATTCAAGGATAATTTTTCTAGTAGTCTTTATGATACATTTTCTTCTCTGACTCATTCTTAGTGGAACATATCTTCTGAATTTATCCTGTACTTGAGTAACCCCCAGGCCTTCAAGAACAGGAAAGCAATATGGTTCCCTTATTACTTTACATAGCAAAAATATCTAGGTCCTAAAAGTGCTAACAGATAGTATTAATTAGGATGAAGTGTCACACTGGAGTGCTTGATTAAATTAATTAAGTTGATGATTGGTCTGGAGGTGATAGGAAGCTGTTTTTATAATGCACCTGTAAATTGTGCTAATAACTGATGGCCCCTTAGAAATCTAAAGAAAAGATATTTTTAGATGAATAAGTTAGCAAAAAGTTGATAGAGTGATCAGAATGAATGAAAATGCCTCTTGTACAGTAAGTATCAAGTAGGTATCAAATATATGAATGAATGGACAGATTTGAGTTTCCTGCTCTCTTGACCTATATCAAGACAACAAAATAATCAGAAGTTTCAACTGGAATTCTTTTTTTTTTTTTTTGAGACAAGACCTTGCTCTGTTGCCCTGGCTGAAGTGCAGTGGCATCACCATAGCTCACTATAACCTCGAATTCCTGGGCTCAAGTGATCCTCCTACTTTGGCCTTCTAAGTCACTGAGATTACAGGCATGAGCCATGGCACCCTGCAAGGGATCCTCTTTAAACTGAGTATAACAGTCCTCTTTGACAATTACAAAGAATAAAGATTAAAACAGACCAAAGGGAATCAACATCAAAGAAGATTTTTGTCTTAATTTAGGGCTTCAACTAAACTAATCCATTTTTCCTTTATTAAAGACATACAGGAGAATTAATAGGTCTGTAGTTTTGACAATCTACTCACATGCCTAAACCACTTAAGCAATGTACTGTTCTTTCATTTTGTGTGAGGGTCCAGGGTTGGGGAGCAGGAAGTAAACCATTCCTTCTAGTACCACAGTGTTCTCAATGGGGTAAGCAGCAAAATGGCCTTAATTCTGACCAATTCACTCCAAATGTAACATTCTACGCCAGACTACATTTGCATGTGACCCTGAATATGCTTCACACAAAGCCTTCTCCATGTCTCAGAGCAAAGGTTCCTGGCATTTTATAACCTACATGAGTTTGCTACCAGGCTGATCTGCAGATGTGAAATTGAATGAAATGGATCAAGATTTCCCTTGAAGGCAAATCAAATGGGAACATGTGTCAACAAGTCACCAACACTCCTTGGTGACCCTAGAGTTAAACAACAGTTCAAATAGGATTGCAACTGCAATCTACTTCTCTTATTCGTAAACAACCTTTTATTCTAAGTCACCTGGAGTTTGACTTTGTTTAAACAGATGTGGTTATTTACCTACTTCAAATAGTCTCTGGACAATGCCTTCCATCACAGCATATCAACCGGAAAGCTCAGCGACTGTGTAGTTTTTATGCTCCATAGAACACCTAGCACATTTCACAAGTGCAGGCACTTACCAAATTTTTTTCACAGTTCAAAGCTTTAAATTTGAATAACAAAGTTGTACATAAATATATTGGGACTTTATCAAGACTCCATGATTTATCCACCCATTTATTCATTCATTTATGCACTCATTCTACTTATTTCACAATTTTTCATGGAGTCTTCTTTATGCAAGAAATAAATATAAATGAGGATAGTTCAACCCTGCCAGAGTTCATAGTGTGTAGGATTATTGGTCAAATAAAGAAGTCAAGTCTCCAGCCTTCTAACCTTTACATGTCTCCAGATAAATTAAACTCCATTTACCAAAATAGATTATCTAAGAACTACACATTTCAAATGAAAAACTTTAACTGTATTTTTTTATAGTGTCTAAAACTCACTCAATAAAATCACAGGAAAAAAAAGGGGCATTTTGAAAGCATTTTTTTTTTTCTTGAGATGGAGTTTTGCTTTTTCTGCCCAGACTAGAGTGCAATGGCATGATCTCAGGTCACTGCCACCTCCGCCTCCCTGGTTCAAGCAATTCTGCTGCCTCAGCCTCCCGAGTAACTGGGATTACATGTGCCTGCCACCACGCCCAGCTAGTTTTTTGTACTTTTTTTTTTAAGTAGAGATGGGATTTCACCATGTTGGCCAGGCTGGTCTCGAACTCCTGACCTCAGGTGATCCACCCACCTCAGCCTCCCAAAGTGCTGGGAATACAGGTGTGAGCCACCGCACCCAGCCTTGAAAACTTTTATCAATTGCCATTCCCCTATCATCACCAAAGCATAGGGTTTTTGGTCACCTTCAATAAATACTTTCAAAAGTAATAATGGATGAAGCCAACAAAAGGAATGAGAAACATTTGTTTTGATCTAAAACATTTAGTTTAGCTCAGATTTTGTAACAACACATACATTTAACTATATTTATTTTTTATTGTTTTTTCCCTATTAGCCTATAAGCTCCCTGAAGGCAGGGGCTACGTACTTCTGATAATTCATGTATTATCTGCACCTAGCACAATGCCTGGCATATATTACATGCAATAATTATGGAATAAATAAGTTAGTGATGAAATAAATCAATGTGGTATAATTTTACACACTGAAAATTATAAACATCTCTAAATAGCTTTCAAATTAAAACATGATGTTGCCACATGTTGCATGCAAAAAAATTATTAGAAGATTATTGCAGATCATTTCAGTGCACCAGGAAAGGTAATTTCCTTTTTTCTTTTGTAGAAGATTCACAGGAAAAAAAAATGCAAGTGGAAAAAAAAAATAGGAGAAAGAGTGGAGTTCAGCTCAAATGACAAACTAAACATTTTTATTCAATACTTCATAGCCTTCAAAAATGGATAATTATCTCTCCAGCTCTTCGGGCCAGCAGCATGAGGTTGAATACATCATCAGTCCTGATATTAAAACATGAGTTTGCAAGTAAACAAGAAGTTTATCTTATAAAATGGAGCTTTTTATTTGCACAGAAGTTTTTCATTAATAACAGAGATGGACTTTCAGCTACTTACTACAGCTGTGGCTCTCTCCCTGACATATGGAGCTTCTTAAAAGAAAAAAAAACACACACAAATTAGGAGGATTTTTCAGCAAATTCAATTCCTTTTCTCTCCCAGAGGGGTGGGTGGAAGCAGCAGGTGGCAAATTCATTTTTATCTAATAACATTTGATCATGTGACATTTTATTTCCACAGTTGATGTAACTTAATGAACAGCAAATTGGGAAAATCCGTCAGCATGTAGCAAGTTAGCGGGGCATGTGTGCATGCGTGTGTGTGTGTGTGTGTGTGTGTAGGGAGAATAGAAAGGCCTCTGTGGTGGAGATAAGGGGAAAAGATTGCTGTTACATGTTCTGGGTAGAAAACTTTTTTTTTTCTTCTTTTTAAGACATTAG
>NW_012101809.1:8659099-8706815 GCF_000951045.1 Mandrillus leucophaeus
TCTCAAAAAAAAACAAAAAACAAACAAACAAACAAACAAAAACAAAACAAAAAAACAACAACGAAAAGTAGAACAGTGGCTACCAGGGGGATGGGGATAGGGGAGAAAACACAGTTGCTTAATGTATACAGAGTTTGAAATTTACAAGATGAAATTTTTTTGAAGATCTGCTTCAAAACATTGTGAATATATGTAACACTAGTGAATTGTACAGTTAGAAATAGATAAGATGAAATTAAGATGCTTAATTTTAGGTTATATGTTTTTTATATTTTTATACAAAACAGATTAAAATGAACTTTGAAAACACACTAGATCCACTCTCCCTGGAAACTTTCTCCAACTAAAGCACAAACCCATAACATATTACAAATATTAACAGTTTATATAACTGAAGCTCAGTGTTAGAGTTCATAGGGAGAGATGAAATGACTCAAGGTCACAAGTTCAGATGTTCTTACACATTACTCACTCTATTTCCATAATCTATGACCCAAATACTGTTTTTGTTTGTTTTTTAAAGGCAGGGTCTTGCTCTGTTGCCCAGGCTGGAGTGCAGTGGTGTCATCATAGTTCACTAGGCTCAAGCAATCCTCCTGCCTCAGCCTCCCAAAGTGCTGCGATTACAGGCATAAGCCACCATACCTGGCCCCCAAAACTGTTTAATTTATGTGCATTGGTCCAGATATGACAAAGGTTTTTAGAATTTATTGTCCATGATCAATTTGCTGTTGCTGTTTATGTTCCTCTATCTTTTCAGTTTATCCTTAATGTATGTCCTACATTAAAAAAAGATGTACCTTTTCTATTCACTTCTTCTTGTCCTGAAATCTTAATATTTTACAATCTCATCATAAAAACATCAGCTTTTGTGGTTGGGTTTTCCCAAAACCTCCATACCATTCCCACATTGGAAATTCGCCTGTGTGTGTGTACTGTATGTGTGCTTGTGTATGCAACTCAAAACTCATTATTCCTTCCCAACATTCAAGTTTCCTTTCAGGAAATTAACCTCTCTATCACTAAAAAAAATATCATGAATAGGATGGTTAAAAGCAGGGGTCGGAACTAAAGGGGCCAAAATCCTTGTCCTTCCACTATGCGGAGTCACAGAGTGAGACTGTAACCAATACTTAGCCAGTGGGATATATGAGCTCAGGACTTTGAACTTTGAGAAACATAAGAATGGAAAAAACATTCGGCGTTTGGGCATTTGCTAAACAGCAACCTGACTTGTTAAGTTTCCTATTTTTCAGTCCTCTGGTGCAGCCTTGGCCACTGGCCATTCCTTCACTGGGACCCGCAGCGATTCTGTGAACACCAGTTATCCTGCACATACATTCCCCTTCAGTGAAAACAGTCATAGGTGGTTGTTTTTGCTTTCAACTAGAAAACATTGCCTGACAATGTTTATTTCCACAGCCCTTTCAAAAGAGCAATGCCGTGGTTGTAATCTCAAGCTCCTAGGGCAATGTGAAATATCCCTATTCTCCTGGTTCTATACGGAAAGGTTTTGAAAACATCTCCATGTTTCTAATTCCAGTCTTGTCATTTTGCTCTTCAAATTTCTTTAACTCCATGCTGATCAGATACTGTTCTGCCCAATGATGTCCTAAAATCATCTATTAAAATAAACCCACCTACAGCAGAGCCTGCTAATCACCCTCCCACCTAATTAGATATCTGACAGCCAACTTCAGCAGGATTGCTGTCCTTCTGCTGAGCTTTCTATGTACGAGTTTTACAGGTACATTAGGAACCAGTTAACCACCTACATCATAATCTTCTTCCTCTGCTTACTCATGAAAAGACAACCATTTCAACCATTCCAAAATGAGCATGGCACTGGAAACCTCCCAGCCTCAAACAAATGGCCACTGTCACTGATCAAAAGATAATTTTCGCGTAGGGGGTCGGGGGTAGCTGTCAGGGTGCAAATCTAGGATACACTGCTGAGAAGATGTAGGTGGTGTGGCTGACAGCAGTCGGAGCCAGACTTGTGGGGGAGTGGAAGACACGGGGCTGCCAGCCTGATTACATCATTCTTCTTATTCCCTCTTGGGTTTTCCTTATTTTTTGCCAAAGAAATGGCTCCTAATTGTAATGGTCAATTGTGACGGTTCTTCTTCCGTTCTAAGCCATTCATTGTTGCCTTTATCTTTATTATCACCTTTTCCCACAAACCCAAAGCCCCATTTATTTATACTCTGTCCCCAGCTCCTAAGTAAAGGAACTCACTGCCTGGTCTTGACTTCTTTGGTCAGAATAGTGCTGGGTTTTGGCCTAATTTCTTTCTCTAGTTTACAGATTAATTGATTTTAGATTTACACGGTCCTTAGTGGTTTACCAGGAGGATTCTTACTCCATAAATCATACATTTCTCACAATAATCTTTCCAGGTAGTGAAGGACCCATTCCAAAGTCCTACTGGTAGAATGTGGTACTGCTGAGAACACAGAACCAAGTCATATTTTTTCTGTAACAGCTATAAGCCAACCCTATTCTAACACATTTGCTCTTCCTGTCAGTCTACACATGAACCCAAGTGGCAGACATGAAGTTCCCTCTCTGAGTTCCTCACTACGCTCTGGGGATTTAACAATATGGGTTTGGCAAGAAAAGTAAAAATTCTCTATGTAGACTGAAAACTAAACTAGGCATTAACAGAAGAAGAATGAGGGAAGGAATGGTGGATCCTAAAGAAAGATAAATAAGCAACATCCTGCCCTATTACATGTCCCAGTCCTCTCCCCTCAAAACCAGCCAACTCTCTCTCCAGCACCCCGTGTGGACGAGCTGCAGGAGTACGAAGTCAGTTGTCTAGTCTGAAGTTCTAAAAATCACCCAGGGCTGCGCCATCTCACTCACTTCCTTTTCATTCCACCTGTTTACTATTACTTAAATCCATTCTGCCTCCGGGGCTTCCTTTTTTTTTTTTGCCAAAATTTTTACAGTAGCCTCTGAACTGGTCTCTATGCTTCCAGGGTTGCATTTCCAAAGGTATCTTCCAAATGTCACTTGAAGATCTTACTGTGTAGAGTCTTTTAATGACTCCCAAGGGCTTTCAAGATAGATTCAAAATCCCTTAACTTCCTTCATAAGGTCCTGGCACCAGCATGGATCTTTAGATTCAACAATTAGCCACTTGCCCAAATGAATGCTTCCTTCCAAGTATATAGGGTTACATGTAAATAGCAGAATAAGCCATGTTATTTCACTATTCCATCTTTTTGCACTCTTCCTCTCTATATAATATATATGTATATGTATATGTGGATCCACACACAAACACACACACATATTTCTTTTTCCTCCATGAGATATCCATCTCTTCCTTCTCTGCAAGGCTATTATCTACTCCTCAAACCTCAAAGAAGAAGCTCAAGGGACATCTCTCTTGGAACCATCCTTCCCAAACCGCACACTAAATAGGCATATTTTCTGTCATGAATTCTCATGATTGTTCTTCCTATGAATTTTCATCATATCCTGTTTTTGCATTTGAAACACTGTGCACTTACCACAATGTTGGCTTACTCCTCTGTTTGCAAAAACAAAACGATGAGCTACTTGAGTTCAGAGCCCATGTCTCAGTCATTATATCCCTGGTACCTTTCCCTGTGTCTGGTAACAATGCCTGATGAATAGAATTGAAATCAAAAGCTATATTGCTTTTGATTATACAATATACAATATACACTTATATCCTATTAATAGCCCTACTGCTCTCTGTGGCTCTTCTCTAGTTGCAAGAGTCTCCCTCCCCCTTCAGTGATAACAGAGTCAGGCAGCACATGCAGGTGAATTAACACTCACTGTAGCAGTCCTCAATCAACGGCCAAAAAGGTTATATAAATACATCCCTCATATAGGATAACTCAGAGGTGTGCCCTACACTGACTCCTACACTCTCCCAGTGAGATTAAGCTTCAGTCATCCCCAGTGGTGAATGGCTCCAACAGCTCCGTAACACTGGCTGACTTTCCATCCCTAACTTCCCCATTCTCCAAACTTTATTTTCAGGGGTTGTATTGCAAATAAATGACTTATACCAGAATCCTACCTTCAGAATCTGTTTCTGGTTGAACTCAACTAAGACAGTATCCAATACTATGTTTTTAAGTTTAAAAACCATTATATAAATCAGTGAAGTAGGAATTCATATCATCCTTATTACACAGATGAGGAAGCTGAGGAACAGAGAGGTTAAAGTTCAGTAAATTTAGAGCATGTCATTGAAGGGACAATCTATCATAAATGGGTCTCCACATTTTGGTTTTGGTTTGTGCGTGTGGGTGTGCTTTTTTCCCACTAACTTTCTTCTTCTGATCTCTTTAGCATTGTTAATGAAAATGCTCACATACCAGTGGCTGATGGTGCCCCTGATTCAAAAGGCAGCCCTCTGGAGAAGGATTATAGCCCAGCACCTAAAATAGCGGAGCCTGGCAACTCAGTAGAGTGGTAAACTAAACCTCTCCCTAAACTAACACAGAGATCACCCAAGGGAGTCGCAGGAACAGGGTTGCCATTGTGATTACTCAGGATAATTCACAGGTATTAGAAAGCAGCCCAATGCACAAAGCAAAAGTACATTTCTAGAGTTTTGTTTTGTTTTGTTTTGTTTTGAGACGGAGTCTCAATCTGTTGCTCAGGCTGGCATGCAGTGGCGCGACCTCCGCTCACTGCAAGCTCTGCCTACCGGGTTCACGCCACCTCCTGCCTCAGCCTCCGGAGTAGCTGGGACTACAGGGGCCCGCCACCACGCCCGGCTAATTTTTTGTATATTTAGTAGAGATGGGGTTTCACCGTGTTAGCCAGGATGGTCTCGATCTCCTGACCTCATGACCCACCCACCTTGGCGTCCCAAAGTGCTGGGATTACAGGCATAAGCCACCGCACCCGGCCAGTATTATCTAATTTTTTAAACTTTGTGGCCAGGGAAAGTGGCTCATACCTGTAATCCTACCACTTTCGGAGGCCAAGGTGAGCAGATCGCTTGAGCTCAGGAGTCAGAGACCAGCCTGGGGAACATGGTGAACCTCCATCTCTACAAAAAATACAAAACAATTAGCCAGGCGTGGTGGTACATGCCTGTAGTCTCAGGTACTTTGGGAGGCTAAGGCAGGAGGATCATTTGAACCCAGTAGTTTGAAGCTTCAGTGAGCCGAGATCATGCCACTCCACTCCAACCTGGATGACAAAGTGAGACTTTGTCTCAAAAACAAAACCAAAAAGCTGTATAACTTTAATTTTTACGAAGTTGAACACTTTGATGTGTTTTCCTCTCCATTATTTATGTTGTAGATAAATTTTTGTCTCTTACATAGCTTTCTACCATGTCTGGTTTGCATAAAAATTACAAAACAAGGCTGGGTGCGGTGGCTCACGCCTGTAATCCCAGCACTTTGGGAGGCTGAGGCGGGCAGATCACGAGGTCAGAAGATCGAGACCATCCTGGCTAACACGGTGAAACCCCGTCTCTACTAAAACTACAAAAAATTAGCCAGGCGTTGTGGCGGGCGCCTGTAGTCCCAGGTACTAGGGAGGCTGAGGCAGGAGAATGGCGTGAACCCAGAAGGCAGAGCTTGCAGTGAGATCGCACCACGGCACTCCAGCCTGGGCGACAGAGTGAGACTCCATCTCAAATAAAAAAAAGAAGAAGAAGAAGACAACTCACACCCATGTATACTTATATACAACAAAAATTTGTCTTGAAAATCATCAATTATTTATAATAGCTAATTAGAAAGAAATCACCTACATGCCCACTAAGAAAAAGAAATAAATGATTTAACTATACATTAGAATACTTAAACATTAAAGTTTGAGATTTTGAAAACTATAAAATGGCATGAGAAAATAATATAGAGAGCTTAAAAAATGCAAGGCTTATAATTTCATATATGGCATGAACTTATTTTAAATGTTAATAAATCAAGATAAAAGAAAATCACATGAAGGGATTCATAGTTATAACTAGTGGCGGTCTTATGGGTTACTTTTTAATTTACATTTATAAAATATGCATGCATTTTTTTATATTTATATGAAGTTATTTTAAAATATGAATTTGCCATACTTAGGAAGTAAACCTATAGGTGGTTATTCCTGCACAGAAAGACACCAGGGATTAAATTAAAATTACTGGGCAGGGCACAATGGCTCATGCCTATAATCCCAGCACTTTGGGAGGCTGAGGCGGGTGGGTCACAAGGTCAGGAGATTGAGACCATCCTGGCTAACACGGTGAAACCACTCCTCTATTAAAAACACAAAAAATTATCCGGGTGTGGTGGCAGGCACCTATAATCCCAGCTACTGAGAAGGCTGAGTTAGGATAATCACTTGATCTCAGGAGGTGGAGGATGCAGTGAGTGGAGATACACCACTGCACTCCAGCCTGGGTAAGAGAGCAAAATTCTGTCTCAAAATAAAAATAATAATAATAAAATAACTAGCTGATAAAACAAAATAATTCATGTAGCGCTCTCTTTGCCTAATTCATTCTCCAAATCTGGAGGGTTCATGCTTCCTTTCTCCTTCCATTTTAATGTTTCCAACCATAACATCCACCATTGGAGAATCTTGTGGTTGATGGGCATGTGCTAATTCTAAGGGTTCATGGACTCTATGAAAGCATTTGTTTTTGCGGTTTCCATTAAGGTGGCAATTGACAAGTATACAAAGCAGTAAAGCCAAGGCCATACATCTGGTAATGAATTACTTTCCTCACTGAGAAAAAAGAGGTTTACTGTGGGTGCCAGTTGCTTCTTGTCCTCTCCAAGAGTTACAGCAGAACAAATGTTACAGAATATAAAACTACAAGACAATCCTGTTGTTACTTGGCTCTGTGTTAATTTCCGATACCATCATCTCTCCATAATCAACAAATTTGCCTGAAATTTTGTAAATTAACAAACATTGTTTGTTTTGGAAGATCAAACTGACTCAGTAGGACTTTTTCAGAGAAAAGAAAGAGTGAAGATTTTGAAGGGAAAGCAACAATAAACCAAATGTATTTCTAATTACCTTTAAATTACATTAATAACATTCTCAGTAGGACAAAGGGATGAAATTCTACTTACTATGAGATTTTGCATTAGCTTGGGAAAAGGTTTTCTTTCTGCTTTGGTTGGTTCTGCTTTAGGGACTAGTCTATAGATATTTGCAAATCTCATAATTTATGTCCATGCTTGTATGCATGGGACAAAATAGTTGTATTTGCCTGTTTATTATGGTCTCTCTAAAACAAATGGTGGGTTGCATCATTACCATTGTTTTCCTTATAATGACTTAGAAAAATCATCCTTCTTCCCTCAATCCTCATTTAGAATCCAGCAATCAGAACTCTTACCTCTTGAAAAACACAGCTGTTTTTGTGCTTATAGATGAAACAGATAAACTAATTGGCATTGCCTAAATTTATGAAGTTGCTACTGAAATCACAGATATAATCCAGCTCCTTTAAATTTCTCTCCAGAATACTTTCAGTAGTAGATACCAGGGAAATCCTCACTATACAGATGTATTATCACTATCTATCTTATAGGTGGTCATGGAATTTGCCAAATTAAGCAGATTCATATCAAATTTAAAAGTTAGACTTGGTCTAAACGTTTATTTAACAAACCTTTATTTAGTGCTTATTATGGTCATGGTATATCCTCAGCTCTAATCAAGACACATAAGGGCCTTCTAGGAATTTACCTTCTAATGGAGAAAAGGAAATAAACATATCAACGGCTCAGCCCCAACAAGAGGAAAAACAAAAAGTGCCACAGAGAGGAATGCAAGTACGTATCATGGGTATTAAGTGATGGGAAAAAAAAATCACAGCTCTGCGTGTGTGAGGATTGGAGAGGATTGCTGAGGAGAGCAAGCCTGGTGCCTAAACTGAGACTTGCAATAGATCATTAACCGTCAGGGCATCCAGATCTCCATCTCATACTTTGGACAAACCCACAAAGTCATAAAAAGATGCACAGCCATGGGGCGTAATGCAGCTAAACTATCTAAGTAAGATTTTAGCTAAACTATGCCATGTTTAGAAAATTCTTACCTAATTATCCCACAAATGGATCCAACTGATAGATCTGTTTTGACCCATTTCTATTGAGATATTCCATCTAGACTAAGAGGAAAAGTTGGGACCGAGGTCTTCTGTACTGAGCAATGTTAATTTGCTAACTTCAAGAAGTAAAATTACATAATTAACACATTTTAAATAAAAACAATGTTATACTCAGAACTCAAAAATGCCCTACAAAAAGTATTGAGTGAAAGAGGAAATAACTGCAATTATAGACTAATTAGAAAATAATGAAAAGGCAAACACTGTTGTCAAAAACGGAATATAACACAACTCTACTGTGTAGATGAATAAATGTTTAACTTTAAATACTTCCATAATTAAACAAAGTTAAAAAGTAAGTATTTAATTGAAGAAAGTAGAGAAATAACTGCAATTCTAAAATAGCAGGAGGAAGGAAATAAAAGTAAAGGCAGAAAAGGTTGACTTAGAGAAGGAAAAATAATTTAAAAAAAACATTAAATTGCTCAATATATCCAAGGGTTGTTTCTTAGGAAGACATAATTAGTATATTATATTAAGCATTAATGTATGAACCTGGTGAATTTATTTAGAAAATTAAGTTGGAGAAGGAAAAGATAAACGCACAATCTTTAAATTAGAAATAGATTCCTCTTTCCAATTCCATGTTGATATATTTGGAAATCTAGGTGGAATAAATACATTTCTAAGAAAATAGATATTATCAAAATAAAGAAAAATTTTAAATGTTACCAGAATTATGGAGCAAGATTATAAAACTATTCTTGTCCCATAATTAGAAAACTATTCTTTCCTTCTCCCTACATCGCCCTGTTCAAGAAAAGTTTGTAGTGGATGGCTATTTTGCAAGTGATTTAAACATATATAAATCTAATTTTCACTCCAGGTAATTTTCTAATTAAAATAGTTATAATGGAAAAGAAAACATATTTGTAAAACAAACTGAGAGGGTTAGGGCTGGTTTTCCAATACTACATCATTTGGCTTTGGTCAAATCTCCACTTCTGTGAGTCTCACCTTCTCCATCAATAGCACAGGCTATTGTCTAGATGGAATATCTCAATATAAATAGAGGGTGCATGTTTACACACGTGTGCCTGTATGCATTTGTGTGTATATCAGAACGATATACACACAGAATGATAAATGTTATTGCATGTCTTGCATGTCTGCTAACTCTATCAAACATTGAAACACTGAATTTTAGAATTAAAAGGCTCTAATTAGCTTTAAAACAATCCCACAATGTATTATCAGTCTCTGCAATAATCTGCAAACTTTTTATACTATCTGAGGTCATAACTCACTTAATTTCTATCCTCTTATAACTCAATCTCATCTACCTCACATCAACACTGTTCTCCACTTTGGGAAAACTTTTAGGTTTAACCACTTGTATAACTCCATTTTCATGCCACTGATAAAGACATGCCCGAGACTGGGAAGAAAAAGAGAAAAAGAGGATTTTGTTTGTTTATTTGTTTGTTTTGAGACAGAGTCTCATTCTGTTGCCCAGGCTGGAATACACTGGCATGCTCTCGGCTCACTACAACGTCAGCCACCTGGGTTCAAGCAATTCTCCTGCCTCAGCCTCCCGAGTAGCTGGGATTACAGGTGCCCACCATGATGTCTGGCTAATTGTTGTATTTTTAGAAGAGACAGGATTTTGCCATGTTGGCCAGGCTGGTCTTGAACTCCTGACCTCAGGTGATCTGCCCGCCTTGGCCTCCCAAAGTGCTGGGATTACAGGTGTGAGCCACCGTGGCTGGCCAGAAAAAGAGGTTTAATTAGACTTACAGTTCCACATGACTGAGGAGGCTTCAGTCAGAATCATGGTGGGAGGTGAAAGGCACTTTTTACATGGCAGCAGCAAGAGAAAATGAGGAAGATGCAAAAGCAGAAACACCTAATAAACCCATCAGATCTCATTAGACTTATTCACTATCACCAGAATAGCACAGGAAAGACTGGCCCCCATGATTGAATTATCTCCCCCTGGGTCCCTCCCACAACATGTGGGAATTCTGGGAGATACAAATCAAGTTGAGATTTGGGTGGGGACACAGTCAAACGATATCATGACTATAACTTAATTAGAATAATAACAGTTAAGTCTGGTTTCAAATACAAACCTGAGAATCCAGATACATAAATTCAATGTCCTACTTGGATCATAAATTCGATGTCCTACTTGGATCCCAAAGTATCTGTCATCAATAAAGTATGGGATGTTCAGCTGTAACACCCAGGAGAAGGGGCTGAGTACTTGGTTGAGGAAATGTGCCATGGACTAAGCTGCTGTAATATCAAAGAATCAGCATCCAGACACAATAAAGGTATTATAGACCTAAAACAATGCTATTTCACCGTGCTTTTTCTTCCAAGCTAACATATTGACAAAGAATGAAAAAGAATGATAATACCCATTGCTGCCAAGTGTGTGGGGAAACAGGCACCCAAATAACTTGCCAGTAGATGCATATTTAGTGCAACTGCTCTAGAGTGTAACTGTGTACATGATTTTGCTTGAATCTTTGCAAGATTTTCTTATTATTTCCTAGCAGTGACTTAGCTAGGTCAATGGGTTTTATTCCAGTATTACATACAATAATAACACACTGGAAAGACTCTAATGCCTAATTATAGGAAAACCAATAAATATTGTATGACATATCCATTAAATATTGTGACATATTAAAATAATATAGATTCATATTGACTGACATAAAAATATGATTAGTACACACAGAAAGAAGAAATAAAGGACACAGTTGAAATACATTGTCATTAAACTAGCTATTTGTGTCCATACATACAGAAAAAAAGAAGTATATATACCTAATAAAGATGAACAGTTTTTAATCTGAAGGTGCTAAGATTATAGTGAATTTTATGTTATTTCAATTATTTTAATATTGAAATCTTAAAAATAATTAAATATTACTCTGATAATCAGCAAAATAGTAAATATGTTCTTATTTTGATAACAAAAATGAATATCCATAATAAGGTTAAAAAATTACATCATGGCTGGGAGCAGTGGCTCATGCCTGTAATCCCAACACTTTGGGAGGCCGAGGCGGGTGGATCGCCAGAAGTCAGGAGCTCGAGATCAGCCTGACCAATATGGGGAAACCCCGTCTCTACTAAAAATACAAAAATTAGCCAGGCATGGTGGCATGCACCATGTAGTCCAGCTACTCAGGAGGCTGAGACAGGAGAATCACTTGAACCTGGGAGGTGGAGGTTGCAGTGAGCTGAGATCACACCACTGCACTCAAAAAAAAAAAATTATGTCACATATACAGAAACTCTATTAATATGGAAATTACAGTCCTATTTCCAAATTTCTTGGGAGAGTTTTATTAACAGCCACAGACCATGATGCTTTCTCTGACATCTTAAAAGTATCCATCATTTGGCCGGGCGTGGTGGCTCACGCCTGTAATCCCAGCACTTTGGGAGGCTGAGGCAGGCGGATCACGAGGTCAAGAGATCGAGACCAATCTGGCTAACACCATGAAACTCCGTCTCCACTAAAAAATACAAAAAAATGAGCCAGGCGTGGTGGCGGGCACCTGTAGTCCCAGCTACTTGGGAGGCTGAGGCAAGAAAATGGTGTGAACCTGGGAGGTGGAGCTTGCGGTGAGCCGAGATCGTGCCACTGTACTCCAGCCTGGGCGACAGAGTGATAATCCATCTTAAAAAAAAAAGTATCCATCATTTGCCACTCAGCATATGGTGCCTTAAGTTCTTACTGACCATTTTTCTGGATAGAGGTCTCTCTATACACGTCAGGACTATATGTCATTATTTATATGTATGTATTTATATGTCCCTCTATGTATTTGAATCCCTGGCTTCTAAATGGCAGTTGATATAGTATCACACTCAAGTATTTTCATTTTTTCCCCTAATGTTGTCGGGTAACAGTTCCACGGGTTATGAGCTGTGGGCATATGCCAGCATCCCTTTTCCTAACTTCCTAACTGACATATGTCTTAAATACAGGTTAGGAGTTTTTATTATTGAGCTGTACTAAGAAGTTTCATGAGCACATAATTACGTAGAATATAGATGTCAAACTTGAAGCTGATGTAATCGCCTATCAACACTGATGGTTTCCAGGAGCCCTCCACTGAATCCTCTTTTATTCTAATGAGCATTTATGTCCCTTCTCTGGGCTGGAATGAATGACTTCTGTCCCCTCTCTGGGCTGGTGTGGATGACAGAACCTTTTCTGATTCAGCCACAGCTGAAGAGAGCTATGGCTGAAGCTCTGCTTGGGCGGATGTGTCCCCTGCAAGGCCCAAGCTGGATGCATCTTCAATGGGATTCATTATCCATTCTGTCCATTCTTTCCCAAGAGCCTAGTAGCCCTTACACACAGCATGCCCTGAACAATGGAAGAAGCCTGTCACAGAATGGTGCTCTTTGAGGCAATGGAAACTACCCGCGGTGAGCAGGCTGCACAGCTCCGCTTTTCCCAGTCAGCCGCTGAGCAGTTCATTTGTGACTTCAAGAACGACACCAACCTACGTCTAGGGAAGACATTAAAATCTGCCCTAGGCATCTTCAGCCTCCACCACTCAATTTCTGTTTCTTCAGCCATCTTTAAACTGTCCATTTAATCCATTTTTTATCTTCATGGTACTTGTATCCTCCCTGTCTTCTCTGCTTCTTCAGATGCTTTGGAAGAAATGTTTGCCTGTCTTCCAAGGTCAACTCTTTCTTCAGATGCACACCTCAGCTAACCACACAGCAGCCACTAGGCAGGCAAGCAGTGCCTTGCCCTCCCCACCCTCTTCCTTCACTGGGTGCGGTATCCCAGGCTCCTTGATGTTTGGGAGAGAGGTTCTGACACAGGCTTTTGAAAATCCACAGAACATATGGTCTTTGAGGACTGCATTCAATTTTCTCCCAGCTGCCTGGCCACCTTGCTTGCCCTCAATCTATTGCTCTCATGCTGAGGACCCTTGCTGATTTCACTGGGGTGAAAAGAATGCATTTCCTTTTGTCACAAGTCACCGTCTTTTCCTTGCAAAGTAGCTATAGGTATAGAGTGGAAGGAGAATACAAATGAGAGAGAGAGAGAGAGAGAGAGAGAGAGAAAGAAGAAGATACTCAGGAATAGAAATTGAGAGGTAGAAATGCAGATTCACACCCAGATGGTTACAGAGAGAGGGATTCTTTGCCCCCAGACCATGCATCAGACCAACTCTAAAATTCACATTCTCATTTCTCTACTTAACCTCTGCAAAACAGCATATGGGCATGCCTTTCCTACTTACTATGCATTACTGTCTAAGTAGGGGGTGGTGGTGTGTGCTTATCTATCCAGTTGACAGCTTAAAATCCCTTTATCCCACATCCTTCCCAAGAGTTTTGTGCATTCTGTGAATAATTAATTTTTAAAATTATTTTTGGCTCCAACCTGGTTTCTCCATCTCTTGTACAAATCACCTACAGTGGACCTCCACTGTCCATGAAATTTATTCTCCTTTCCTTAATATCTATGCACATACACACACACATATATATGCACTGACCAAATGATACGTATCCACCCAATATGATTGCAGGTATTGCTACGCATGTGGTTGCTGATGTGGGGGGAATGGTTAAGTCTCCAGAGCTGGTCACAGTGGGGAAAAATCCATGTTGTATATCATGGCAAGAAAAATGACTTTAAAAGCAGTCTAGCAATTTTCACTGACTCTTACCTACATACTGGAGTTTTTTTAATAGCCATGCCTCTGTTTCAGCAAGGCAAAATAACTTATCTAAATATATAATGCAAAGCAATTCTATTTTCGGTGGCTTCTACCTCTAAACTAATACCTGATTTTGCTCCCCTTGGCAATGCAACAAGTTTTAAATATAGTTGAGGTGGAAGAAAGTAGTTGATAATTGGGCTCTAGATACAAGAAGCCTGATTTCCTACTGATGTGAAATTTAGGGTATTCTACTTAACAATTCTGTGCCTCCATCTCTTTACATTAAGTGTGTATGTGTGTGTGTGTATATCTATATATACATATACATATATATATATATATAGAGAGAGAGCTCACAAGTGAGAGAGAGCATGCCACATTTCATATAGTTAATGACAGTATCATATTATGGGGTTGCATGAAGCTTAAATGAGAGGAAAACGTGCTCATCTGGCACAGAGTTAATCCTCTTAAATGTTTGCCTTAGACAGGGGGTCATGTAGGAGGTCTCATCCCATCAGTCACTGAAGAAATGTATAGTATACAGATAGATTATTACCAATGATATCAGTTAATATAACCGTCTCTCACAGAAGGCAAAAAGAGCTCTAGTAATTTGACAGTTGTTTTTCAATAGCACAGTTTTCCTCCACTGAACATATCAAATTATTATCCACTGAACAAAGATACACATACAATGATGATGTGACCAGAGCAGTATTGCCGAACCATGATCCTTCGGTGTGCTGCCAGCAGGATTCTACCTGATCCTGGACCATGGCATGTGCTATTGTTCACTTTTTATTTTTTTTTCTTTAAATCAATGATATTTCTTTGTTCTAAGAAATAACTATGACATCATAGGTCTAATGAGCTGTTAATCATTGCTTAATGTGCATAAGTAGCAATAACTAACATTTTAAATCTGTCTATCCACGTTTCAACTAGGATAATTACCTGGATTTGGAAGCAGAATAGTAAGACTTGAATTACCATCCCATCTAGATCTTATATATTTCTGATGCCTGTTCTTGGATAAATCACTTAAACTCTCTAAGCTCCAGGTACTTCATTTGGTCCAGTTCACAGATCTCTTGTAAATATCATGGAGGAAAATGCATGACAAAGTATTTTGTAAACTGTAAAGCACTAGGCAAATGCATGGTGTTAATTTCCAGTAAATGTCCAAGAACTCTTTGTTGCAGCTGATGACACCAGTAGATTAGCTTTCAACAACAGAAAAGCTGGCTTTTCAAAGGGAAGTGAACGTCCTTTATTCATAAGCTCCCTGGTTGATGTGTCTCACTCAGGATTTATAGCAGAGTGTACCACCATCCGGTGACACATTAGGACTCCCTTCTGTAGTAGCAGTGGGGTCACTGCCGGTACAGATAACACCACCCTCATGTCCATTGAGGAGAACAAAACCTGCAAATGTCCTTTTCTTCTCTTAAATTTTGTTTTCTTCAGTCACACAGCCTCAGCCCTATCCTATTTATAGATTAGCTGCATACATCAGTACCACAGAGCCAGGATCACGAACTCAGTATTGGGCAGTGTAGTCCCCACAGGCGATGCCACTGGCCCCACTAAATACTGTCAGCACCTGCAGTCACAGCATCGGCATTTGGCATTTCTCGGCTGGTCCAAGAACTCCTGTGGCTTTGCAGAGTACTTACACCAGTGGTTCTCAATCCTGGTTGTCCATTAGAGTCACATGGGAAGATTTTTTTCAATGTCAATAACTGGGAACCATCCCAAACCAATTTAATTAGGATCTGCTGGTAGAAGTGGGGAACTCAGGCATCAGTTTATATTAAAAGCTGCTCAGAAGTAAAGGCTTCTGCTGCTGCTTTAGGTTAACTGTGGCCAGACGGTAAGTCTGCACCTACTGAGCATGGAGAAAAGTAAGAATGAAATCGAATTATAGTGCTTAGTTTGGCCAAACCCTGTAAGTCAGAATAACCGAACATGAAACAAAACAAAATGAAGCAAAACACAATAGTGCCCACCCGATAGTCCACCTGTACCGCTTTTTCTTATGAAACGATCCTTTTATTTCTCACATGGGAAGATCTTGTTAAAGTGTGAATTTCTGATTCTCACTCCCAACCTAAAGGAATCAGAATCTCTGTTTGCCAGGGGATTTGCATTTCAATAGGTACCCCGGAGGACCTAAGCCCACAAAAGTTTCAGACCACTGCTTTCTAAGTGATTGCATTAAGGATCCTTGTATAATCCTTCTGGGGTTTTCTGCTCTGGTTGCAAAACAAGAAGAAATATAAAATATAGATTCCTGGTTCTACTCCACGCATTCTGATGTAGTACCTGCATTACTGTTTTTGTTTGTTTGTTTGTTTGTTTTAATGGAGTCTCGCTCTGTCGCCCAGGCTGGAGTGCATTGGTGCAATCTTGGCTCACTGCAAGCTCTGCCTCCTGGGTTCCAGTGAGTCTCCTGCCTCAGCCTCCCGAGTAGCTGGGACTACAGGCGCACACCACCGCACCCAACTAATTTTTGTATTTTTTAGTAGAGATGGGGGTTTCACCATATTGGCCAGGCTGGTCTCAAACTCCTGACCTCGTGATCCACCAGCCTCAGCCTCCCAAAGTGCTGGGATTACAGGTGTGAGCCACTGCGCCCGACCGGGCATTGCTGAATTTTTTTAAAGATTCATATAGAGTTCTGATTAAAAGCCGGATTGTGAGCCTGTGTGATAATGGCAACGCCACTGGACTGTAAAGAAAAAAAAATGCAAGGCTTACATTGCTAAAGTGTCTTTTCTTTGACCAGGTGTCATTTCCAAAACAAACTCCTCCATGTCAATTATCTTCAGAGTAAGAAAAAGTCTCTTTCTTGTCCATTTGCCTTTTGCACACAGAAAGGGACACAAATTTAGAAAGTATTTAAAGCAGTGGGCACTTCGAATGTTCATTATTCAATGCCGGAACCAAAAGCTCCCCGGGCATTATTAAACACACTGATGAACACTGTGGCTGGATTTAGAGAGAAGAAAGATGCTGCTGGAACTGCAATACACCAATTCTTCATTTAAATGTCTTGTAAGTAAAGACCCAGGAACTGACTTCATGGATTTTCATGTGGAGGCGATAGTATTTACATCTCAAAAGCCTACTCTACAGCTTTCTCAGTTATGCTGGCTATTGGGGCTGCCTGAATGAGCACAGGATGAAATGCAACATAATTCTATCTATTAAGGAGAGAGGGGTTTCATAGCTGGGTGCTGTGTATGGTGAGGAGGTTATTATGGCATGAACAAATGCAAACTCAAGCCAATTATGGCTTCAACTGCCTGGTGTGCTTTTCAGTAGGACTTTAAGGCATGCAAAATGGAGTACTAGTTCTTGTCTCAGCTCATAACTTCACACAGAAAGATCATTTTTCCTGTAAATGCTGAAGGCAGAGTGAAGCCCCCAGAGCAGGCCACTCAAATCTCACTCAGTAGGTGGCCATTGGAACTGGGCATCTGAGGGATAGAAGCTTAAGAAATGTCCTTGAGTTGCCACATTCTTTTAGGAGGCAAAAGGGAAAAATAAGAGCCACCTGCCACTCACAGAGAAAAGAAAATACAAGTTGAGTCCCTTATGTGCGTGGAGGTCCTCCCCAAACCAAACCAAACCAACCAATACACACATCCAGCCAGTGGGAAGATGGCTGAGAAGCTCCCATCTCTCCCAAGTCTGTGATTGACTTCAAAACACTGTCGTCAATCATCCTAATAAGCACTTAAAAAGTAAATCAAAGGCTATTAAAACACTTTTGACATTGAGCTTGCTTCCTCAAGCAAACCATAAACGCCCAGAATTTACAACATTTGCTGAAGGGAGGGAGGAGGATGCTGGGTTTTAAAAACAAATTTATTAGCTTGTTTCTTATGCTGTTTTTTTTTTTTTTTCTCCTTTCTCCCCTTGGGACAGTGATAAACTAAAACTGCTAGATGTTGTTACAGACTGTTAAATTCGTAGTTAAGGTTCATATCATTATCCAAGCTATCCTGGATTTCTGGGGGGTGATTTATAAGTATGTGCTATCAAAAAGCCACAAAACACTGTCTCTTTTAACTAAAGGGGTCTGGGGCTATATGACCAACATCTATATACAAAGTGCCAGGCAATAAAATAACACTGTATGTCACTCCCCTCACATTCAAAATACTGGACAGAACCAAGTAAGACTGTGAAATAAACTGAGATCAATGGCGGCCATGCTCTGGCATTATTGTGCATGGTGACTCTGGATAAGTCATTTATCCTCTCTGGACCTCAATTTCAACTGAAAAAGGCATGGATTGACCAACTTTTAAAGTCCTATCCCAAGCTACAGTCCCATTATCAAATTATCCAATTAGCTGATCAGCAAGCACAACATTAATCAGTTACCTCAGGGCTTACATGAATGACTAGTGTGGGACCTTAATTCTCATCTCTCCAAATTATGGCAGGTGGGAGTGGTGCCCCCTCGTGCTGACAAATCTGATTTCTAGCCTTTCACTTTCTCCTTTCAACACATGCTCAACACTGATCTTGGATTTATACTCCCATTGGCTCCTTGCTCAGTTTCCAATCAGTCGTGCTGACAGCAGGATGTACCCATTTCAAGCATGTGGAGTAACAGATAAGAGACTGTGACTGGGGCAAGACAACATCCACTAACAGAGGGATGAGCGTCAGCTTTTCATTAAGCAGGAGCACAGTGGTTGCTTATTTTCAGCTCAGTTCCAGACCTGCATTTGGCAACTACACTTAAGTGTCTCAAACTGACCTCAAAGTCAACTTTTCTAACCTGAACTTGTGATATTCTCCTCCAAAATGGGTCCTGTTCTAGAGTTTCCTCTCTCAGTGTTAGGCATGCTAGGCACCTAGCCGTCATCTTTCACACCTCTATCCCTTTCATTGGTTCATCCCCAAGCCCTATCATTTACTCCCTGAGAATTTCTTAAATAGAAACAAACCAATGCATTTCTACCAATGCTATCTTAGCTTACGCATTATCCCTCCCCTATTTCTATAATATTTTCCTACATGATTTGGCAGCACTTCCCCTTTGACCTTTCAAAATACGTATTTGGCCACTCCTTCCCCACCCCATACCACTCCACTGCCATCCTGCCCACCTCCCTCCTCATCCTCCCTACCCCTGTGGTCTCATTTCACACTGCATGCTCCCAGGCCCACTCTACTCTAGTCACATCGGAGCCATTTCCATTCCTCTTTCTTGTTGTGCTTCTTGGATCCACATGGCGATTTCCCAGAGAACTTGATATGCATGATATATTTGGGGAACATAGGAGACTCACACTGAAAAAAAGCTGAAAACTGAGGCTGCGTGGCTAACTTTTTTAAGTGAGGAAGAGTGGCTTCATTACAGATGTCTGACTTCCAATACTTTATCGCCCCCTTCCAGTTTGCTGCACTCCCAGAGTGTTTCGGGACACGCGGACCAAGTGAGAGCCACAAAGTGCGAAGAGTGAGCTATAACCTATTTTGAAGAGACCTGGCTCCAAATCCTCCTCCAGGAGGAGTAATGGAAACTTCTAGGAGAAAGCCAATTGATAAAAAAGTTGCAGGAAAAGATTGCTTGCAATGAAAGGTATCCTAAAAACCTCGATGCCTCTATCAAGACTTCCTTCTAACCTGCTTCACCTGGTCACTGTCTACACACCTCTTGCTCATTGCTGAAAAAATCTTCCCTGTCACTCTTGCCTAGGTAGAATCCTCTACCATAGGCTTTCATGAAGATAAAGATCTGCACATCCTAGTACTTAACTCTGTGAATACTTTATTCAATTAATTATTTTTTTTAGTTTGGTGCATTCCCTTTCATTAAAATGTAAACATTCTAAAAGCTGAAATCATTTCTGCTTTTGGTCACTAATATGTTTCCAAGGTCTAGTGCATCAAAGGCACTCAAACTATTTATTTAATGAATGAATGAAGTAGAAAGTTAACTGATGGCAATATATTTTTTTTTCGTTATACTATTTGCTATTCCAGGTCCAATGTTTTTGTTTCTAATTGTGTAGGGGTGTGTGTGTATACACATACACACGATTATAAATATACGATTATATATTATGTATATATGTATTATGTATATTAAAAACATATAATTATGTACATAATTATGTATTACATATAATTGTATATGTACACACACACACATATGCACAATTAGAAATGAGAAACTGGACCTGGAAAAAATATATACACAATAATAAATTGTATAAATATATATATACATATTCCCATTAGCGATATCTTCTACATAAAGTTGCTTATATCAGTTAAACAAAGAAGAGGGTTTACTTTCCAGTTTTTCTTTTATGTTTTTGAGACAGAGTCCCACTCTGTCAGCCAGGCTGGAGTGCAGTGGCATGATCTCAGCTCACTGCAACCTCCATCTCCCAGGCTCAAGCAATTCTCCTTCTCAGCCTCCCAAGTATCAGGGATTACAGGCATATGCCACCACACATTTTTGTATTTTTAGTAGAGACAGGGTTTCACCATGTTGGCCAGGATGGTCTCGAACTCCTTACCTCAGGTAATCCGCCTACCTCAGCCTCCCAAGGTGCTGGGATTACAGGTGTGAGCCACCGCACTCAGCCTACTTTCCAATTTTTCTTTTTTATCCTGTCATTTTTCACCTGGCCAGCTCTTTCTCAGCTGAAGTATGATGTTCTTGGAGAGGTGTTCCCAGACCATCCAATCTAACAAAACTGTTAATCTCTCTCAGGACAGCTCTAATTTTCCATTCCAAATATGATTACCCCAAGATACAGCAAATTTTGTGCTTCTCTTTTTAACATTTGTGTTTCTTGATAAACTCTAAGCTTCTTGAGGATAGGCACTACATCTATTTTGCTATACTTGTAATTAATACTGAAACGTTGCAGAGTTCCTGGTACATAGTTGGTGCTCAGTAAGTACTGTTGGCTGAAAAATTACTTCCACTAAATGGCCTATAGCTTTGCTATCCTCTGCATCCAGACTCTATATCTCTTGAGGAAAGACATGATATGTTTGCTTGTTTAGTATCTCCCTTGGTACTAAACCCACAGTTAGATTAGGGCCGGGGATTAATCCTGGAGGACAGATGATTGTTTTTTATGCAGTACATGCCCCATGTACTACAGCATGTTTAGCAATATCCCTGGCCTCCAGATGCCAGTAGCATCTCCCACACCCTATTGTGACAACCAAAAATGTTTCCAGACACTGCCAAATACCCTATGTGGGCAAAATCTGCCCCTGACACCCTGCTGAGAAGCAGTGGATTAAGTGATTAATTTAATCAATGTTGGTGAATAGACTGCAACGTGGCTCGGCAATCTCTGGGTTCTAAAGAGTCCCTCAGACTCTGAGACGAATTGTTCCACTACAGCCAAGGTATAGAACAAATATCTAAAAATATCTGTCAGCTCCTATGAGTGGTGCTCACTTCAAGTGCTTGAAACGGATGCCAACTTGGCCAGGAGCCTACGCTAACTTCTTCCTTAGTAATTGTTTTCTCAATAGCTACAGCTCATTTTGAACATCCTTGGAACAGTACATAAATTTTTATCTTATTTACTATTCCCTGAACTCACCAATTAAGTTTCCATCGTTGTAACTTAAAAAAAATCTTCCCGTCCAGGACATCCTCCTGAGGGTAAGAATATGCACCTGTTTCACTGCAGTGCCTTCTGCTAGACAGCAGAGAACCCAAGCAAAGACGTTTCTTTTCTTTTTTTTTTCTTTTTTTTTTTTTTTTTTTTTGAGATGGAGTCTTGCTCTGTCACCCAGGCTGGAGTGCAGTGGTGCGATCTTGGTTCACTGCAAGCTCCGCCTTCCGGGTTCACGCCATTCTCCTGCCTCAGCTTCCCAAGTAGCTGGGACTACAGGCACCCGCCATCACGCCCGGATAATTTTTTTGTATTTTTAGTTGAGACAGGGTTTCATCGTGTTAGCCAGGATGGTCTTGATCTCCTGAACTTATGATCCGCCTGCCTCGGCCTCCCAAAATGCTGGGATTACGGGTGTGAGACACTGCGCCTGGCCAAAGATGTTTCTTAATAGCGAATATTCTGGTTGAACTTTGTCATTTGCTACATACTTTCACATACGACGTCTCACTGAACAGTATGCATACTGAAGAGAGGGGAGACAGGGAGAGGGGGAAGAGGAAAAGAGGGAGAGAAGGAGAGGGAGAAAGGGGAGAAGGGGAGAGAGAGATGGGGGAGTATTCAGTGGTCAAAAAAGTGAAAAACAAGCAATTATCTCACCCCCAGAAGTTTCAACATCTGGGCTCAGATGAACAGAACAGGCAAGGCTGAAAAAGTTTTATACTTAATTTTACTGAAAAATTAACTACCAGGAGCTTTCGTAATAACTTCCTGTTGTATAATTGCAAAATAATTGAAAATTGTATAGCATATTATATATTTTTTTTTCTTTTTTCTTGAGACAGTCTCGTTCTGTTGCTCAGGCTGGAGTGCAGTGGCATGATCTCGGTTCACTGCAGTCTTGACCTCCTGGGATCAAGCAATCCTCCTGCCTCAGCCTCCCAAGTAGTTGGGACCACAGATGTGTACCACCACACCCAGCTAATTTTTGTATTTTTTTGTAGAGATGGAGTTTGCCACATTGCCCAGGCTGGTCTCGAACTCCTGGTCTCAAGTGACCCACCAACCTTGGCCTCTCATAGTGATGGAATTATTGGCATGAACCACTATGCCTGGTCTCCATAGTGTACATTTTAATGTCTTCTACAGTATTGACCACTTAAACACTTCCATATAAAGAGGTGATGGTATGATAGCTATGCCCTTTTCACTGAAGAAAGGTAAAATATTTGCCAAACGTCACCCAGTATCAGTGTGAGGTACTTAAACCCAGGTCTTCTGATTTTAAATCACATGGGGTTTTTCCCCCTTTTGATCCCAGTGACTCTTAAATGGAAAACATTTAATACTACCGATTTCCCATTTTCTATCCTGCGAGTTGTAGTCTTTCTCTCTCTCTTACTCTGGAATGTGGTCTGCCTGGGAAGAGGATGTTTACTGGGACCCCTGTCCAGGAACATGTAAGGATTCCTGAAGAGATACACATTGCTTCATTATCAGATACCTTGGTTTAAGTGTCTTGGCTGGATTCTGATAGGTATGTGTGTAACCCACAATACCATAGAGCATGAAGTGAAAAAAATGGAAATTCCCTCAGTTACTAGGTTCAGGGGATACCTAATGGTACTACATAGTAAATGTCATGAAGCTACCGAAAAGCAGGGTATGTTTTTAGTTCTCACTTCTAGCAAAAAAATAAAAATACATAAATAAAGTCATGCTTTTTTCTATAGATTGGGAGCAACAGAATATGAGTGGAGTGACTATGTATGTCCTGATTTGCTCAGGACAATTCTAATTTATTCCCATTGTTTCAATATGAATATTTATAATACCCATTCTTAAAAGAATTCTAGTTTGATCAAGATAAATGATACAGTCATGCTAAATATGGCTTGAGTTTCACAACATACCTGATTGGTTTAACATATTATCAGGTTTCAGGTTTAGTCACTTTTAAAGGGGGTATGCTTCCTCCTCAGAGGTTGTTGATGATGTTAGAAAGGTTTTAGGGAGTAGGTGGTAAATGCCTCCTCCTTTCAAAGTTATATTATCACTTCCCAAAACAAGCAGCTTTGGACAGCCACCACTGTTACCCCCAGTCACCACTTAATGCCAGAACAATGACCCCAGCAAAGAGAAAAGCAGACAGTGAGCAAGAGCTGCAGGGAGCCACCACCCAGCCACTAGGACTCAAGGCCAACATCCACATCCAAACCTGTGTCTGTAACCACAGTGGTAAGGAAACATGACTAGTGACTTAAAGCATGGTCTTGGTTTCTTTTTTTTTTTTTTTTGTGAGATGGAGTCTCGCTCTGTCCCCAAGGCTGGAGTGCAGTGGCGCAATCTCAGCTCACTGCAAGCTCTGCCTCCCGGGTTCACGCCATTCTCCTGCCTCAGGCTCCCAAGTAGCTGGGACTACAGGCGCCCGCTACCACACCTGGCTACTTTTTTGTATTTTTAGTAGATAGCCAGGATGGTCTCGATCTCCTGACCTCGTGATCCGCCCGCCTCAGCCTCCCAAAGTGCTGGAATTACAGGCGTGAGCCACCATGCCCGGCCGTTTCTTTCTTTAGGTTTTATTCTTTGGGAGCAATCTCCCTTGCTCCTGCATATAATCTCTGGCAGGCCCCCAGGCTTTCTATTTATTCTTTTATAAAAGATAGTCCCAGAGTCACTTTAAATCACACGCACAGTCTTAATTCCATAAATAAAATGTCTGGCTGAAGATAGTCATCAAAATCCAGTATACAACTGTATTAAATCCACCCTTCTCCCTCCCATGTCCTCATCCCCACACCCACCCTGTCCCTGAATTCCCCCGCCTTTTCAGGCTGACACCTGCACTGCAGAAAGGGTATGTGGTCATCTGCTCTTTAAGGAGCCTAATGGAGTTTCTTGACTCAACTCGCTACCTTGCTCCAGGAAAGTAGGAGAGAAAAGCGTGTAGGAAGTGAGGGCTGTTCTTTTGTGGCTGGGTAGTTTCCAGCACTCTGGGCCTGGCAGATGGTGAAAGTGACTCTTTTTGTTTGGCATGCTCTTTAGAATCTCTTGCTGGATCTCTGCCTTGTGGTCTTATGACCTGGAAAGATGCATCTCCAGTCCAAATAGTGCATAGAGACACCCTCCCCACGTGCTTTGTCACCTGGCAGCTCAACTCCAGCCCTTTTCACCGTGAGGCCTACTCATCCCTCCAGAGAAGTCTGCTGAACAAGACCTAAGAGGACCCCAGCAACATTCTCCATTGTATGCTCCTGGGAAAACACTCCCATTTTTCCAGCTCCAAGGCACCATGGCAAGAACATCTCTAGCTCATCATCTTGCAGGTGGTCAGCTCTTGACTCTCCCTCTCGATTTCCCTGGCAGGCATCAGATCTCAATCTACAAACCATTTTGATTATCTCAGTCAAGTGTTATGTTCCAGTTTTTATAGCCCCAAATTTGGAGAGATACAGGTGAAGCTCTCTTGAAGCCCATACATTCATGTGGCTCAAAGTGAGGGGAAGACTCCTCCTACCCCTATGTGGTGGGGAAAGAAAATAGCCCAGAACTCTGATGACTCTTTCTCAAGAAGTTCACTTCACTCAGCTCCTTACATACAAGACCTACAGAATGCCTCTGCTTCCCTGATCCTTATCAGGCTCCACTGATGCCACTGGAACCAAATTCCTGAAATAGGGAAAATGGAGTTCAGAGCATAACTTCATCTGGATATATAGACTTTGAATATTCTCTCACCTTCTCCTCTCTTGATCCATTTCAATATTCTTTATCTGACTCCTCTATTTGACTGAAGAGTGCAAATGTTATTAAACAGGTTCCATTTGCCTAATAAATATAAGGTATTTTTCCATTGCCTAAAAAATAATCATTTGCCTAATAAATCAGCGCAAGGGACACGGGGAGTGGTGAGGACGGAGAAAGTCTATCTCACACACGCCTTGGAACCATGACATCCATTGCATTGCTACCCCTGTAGAAACTATAAGGACTCAGTAAAAACAATAAGAAACTATAAACCCTCTGTGGGTATTAATGCTAAGGGTCTGGTGCTCCAAAAGGCAAAACCAGGTAAGCAAGCAGACATCTATCCTCCTCCTATTGCAAATTCAATCTGAACAATGCTTATTTCTTTACTATGTTGCCTGTGTTTCCAGAAAAGCCCTCTCTAGGGTCTGACCTCATTTAATTCACGCACCTTATTCCCATAAGGGAAATCTAAGAAATTGCTTTCCATTGTGCTGCATCTCATACCGAGTTGAGAAATCCCCTCTGATCTGCTGAACTTTTGAAGTCCCAGAAGTAGGAAAACATTAAGAAATATAAGAAAGGTCAAAACTCTGAAAATGCCACTTGTAAATGGACAGTCTTATTGAGTAGACAGGTCTCCTCAGGTGGTGAACAAAGCTTACATTAGAGTTTAGGAAAGAATGAAAGGGATAAGTTTCCTTCAGCACTTTAATTTTGAGCCAAGGACAAAGTTATGAATTTCAGAGGCGGGTTCCAGGTGACATACGCTAAACATACAACTACCACTGAGCACTATTACATAGAACCTCAACAGAGTAAGAAATTACAGGGTTGCCTTGCTAGGGATGTGGGAAATAAGACCAGCTGACTTCTCAACATGAAGACTACAGCAGACTCTGGCGCCTGGATAGATCTTCTGTCATCCCCTGAAGGGCTTCCAACAATAAACAAACAACGCAAATAGACAAAGAAAAAAAAAAGCCTGTTGATAATAAAGTCAAAACTTTGATACCATCAAATAACAAACTATTCAAAGACATTTGGGGCGTTTTTTTATTAGGCTTTTTTTAAGGGTAGCTTTAGGTTCACAGCAAATTTAAGCGAAAGTACAGAGAGTTCCCATATGATTCCTATCCCCCTCCCTGTACACACACAGCCTCCCCTGCTATCAACATCTACCCGAGTGGTACATTTGTTGCAACTGATGAAGCAACACTGACAAATTACTATGGCCCAAATCTACAGTTTACATTAGGGTTCATCCTAGATGTATACATTCTATAAGTCTGGACTAATGTATAATAACAATGTGTCCACCATTTTAGTATCATATAGAATAGTTTCACTACCCTAGAAGTCCTCTGTGTTTGATCTATTCATCTCTCCCTTCTTGCAACGCATGACAACCAGGCAGTCTTTTTTTTTTTTTTTTTAATTTAATTTAATTTTTTTTTTTGAGACGAGGTCTCACTCTTCACCAGGCTGGAGCGCGGTGGCACGATCTCGGCTCCCTCAAACCTCCACATCCTGGGTTCAAGCAATCCCCTGCTTCAGCCTCCTGAGTAGCTGGGATTACAGGTGCACATGCCACCATACCCAGCTAATGTTTATACTCTTAGTAGAGACGGGGCTTCACCATGTTGGCCAGGATGGTCTTGATCTCTTGACCTCATGATCCGCCCGCCTCGGCCTCCCAAAGTGCTGGGATTACAGGCGTGAGCCACTATGCCCAGCCAAATGATGGATATTTTTAAGATGTCAGAGAAAGGATAATGGTCTGTGGCTCAAGATACAGTATCTAAACCTGACATGAAAGCCCTGTAAGAAATTAGCTAGGCCCAGCCAGGCGCAGTGACCCATGCCTGTAATCCCAGCACTTTGGGAGGCTGAGGTGTGTGCTTAGTAATATGCATTTTACTCTACGTCTTTTTGTGGCTTAATAGCTCATTTCTTTTTAGCTGAATAATATTCCATTGTATGGATGTATCAAAATCCATTCGCTTACTAAAGGACATCTTAGGTGCATTCAGGTTTTGAATGAACTTTGTGTGAATATATGTTTTCATCAATTCAGTTGGGTAAAGGCAGCTTGATTGTTGGATCTTAAGGTAAGATTATGCTTAGTTTTATAAGAAACTGTGAAACTGTTTTCCAAAGTGGCTGATCCACTCTGCATTTCCACCAGTAATGAGAATGAGAGTTGCTGTTGCTCTACAGCCTCGCCAGCATTTGGTGGTGTCAGTGTCTTGGATTTTAGCCATCCTAATAAGTGTTAGTGGCATATCGTCGTTTTCATTTGCAATTCTCTCACATGGTGTTGAACATCTTTCCTCATGTTTATTTGTCATCTGCATATCTTCTTCGGCCAGTTATCTGTTCAGATCTTCTGCCCATTTTTGTTTGTTTGTTTGCATGTTTGTTTTTGTTTTTAAAGAGAGCTCTTTTTATTATTGAGTTGTAACAGTGCTTGTACAGTGTGGATAACAGTTCTCTATCAGATATGTCTTTTGCAAATATTTTCTCCCAACCTGTGCACTGTCTTCTCATTCTTTTGACAAATGACTTTAAAATAATAATCTGCCGGGAACAGTGGCTCATGTCTGTAATTCCAGCACTTTGGGAGGCTGAGATGGGCAGATCACCTGAGGTCGGGAGTTCGAGACCAGCCTGACCAACATGGAGAAATCCCATCTCTACTAAAAATACAAAATTTGCCAGGCATGGAGGTGCATGCCTGTAATCCCAGCTACCTGAGAGGCTGAGACAGGAGAATCGCTTGAACCGGGAGGTGGAGGTTGCAGTGAGGCGAAATAGCGCCACTGTATTCCAGCCTGGGCAACAAGAGCAAAACTCCATCTCAAAAAAAAAAAAAAAAATATATATATATATATATATATATATATATATACTTTTTAATTAAAAACAAGTTGTTTTTGTGAGAAATGCATGATAACGATAGTGTCTGAGGAATTGCTCAGTGATGGAAAGGAACATTTTATTGTAATAGATAAATGATATGGTAAAAATAAAGCAAAGCAAAATTAAAACAAGCAAATAAAATTTTGACAATTTTTAGTAGTATGAAAATTCCACAGTTATCTATCTATCTATCTATCTATCTGTCTATCTATCTATCTATCTGTCTATTGAATTTGCATTGGGCAGGAGCTACTCCAAAACATACAGAGGCAAAAGGCAAAAGAGGAAATTGGAAAGAAAAGAAGCGTAAGAATAAGAGGATAGGTGGTATGGAAGGACTTTGTCAAAAATAACTTTCCACCATCCTCACTTTCTATTTTTACAGATGTTGGTGCTGCTGCTAGTGAGCCTGGAGAAACAAATTAACAGGGATTCCCCAAGGCTTTTTTTTTTACTTTTAATTTTTACATTTAACTGCATGGATTTGTTTTGTTTTTGTTAAGGCAACCTGATTGCAGTGTGAATTAATGCTTTTTATTTTGACAAGAACGGAAAAGCAAGATGTATTCCTTGTGTAACTTTCGTAAGTGTCTCGGGTTTATATATTTTCATTCTGTTTTCAACAAACTTCAGATGTTCTGATCTATGCAAAATGACAATTCCTTTCCTCACTCACAAGATATATTTACATTAAAGAAACACATGCTTTCTAAACCACATCTACTTCAAATTTTTTTTTTTTTTTTTTTTTTTTTTTTTTTTTTTTGAGACGGAGTCTTGCTCTGTCGCCCAGGCTGGAGTGCAGTGGCGCAATCTCGGCTCACTGCAAGCTCCGCCTCCCGGCTTCCCGCCATTCTCCTGGCTCGGCCTCCCGAGTAGCTGGGACTACAGGCGCCCACAACCTCGCCCGGCTAATTTTTTTTTTTATACTTTTAGTAGAGACGGGGTTTCACCGTGGTCTCGATCTCCTGACCTTGTGATCCGCCCGCCTCAGCCTCCCAAAGTGCTGGGATTACAGGCATGAGCCACCGCGCCCGGCCAAAAATTATTTTTAAAATAGTACTTTTATATGCTATATTATATATCATATCTTATGTACTTAAAAATCATTTTGTAATGATTATTTGCAAATTAAAATATCAAAGCTCTGGCAGTATTGCTCATTTGGAGAAGGGGAAGACTCACAATTCTGCATAAGTGATTGTCCTCTCTATTTTTTTTTTTTTTTTTTTTTTTTGGTACAGCAGAAAGGCCCTTTCCCCTATCCTATCTGCCTCTGCCAGGGGCCAGAGCAGCCTCAGATTTTCCTCCAGGGCCCTTTGTGGGCCAGCACTCAGGCTGCCCTCTCTGCATGATTAGTGCTGCACAAGGTATAGCATTCACTCCATGCTTCTGGATTCCTGGATGGGACCCAAACTTCACTGGCTGTCCCTGTAGCAGAAACTTATCCAAATTATACTGGTTCCCTGCTTAGCATGAAATTAGTTTGAAATACAGAGGCTAAGAGGCAGCCCCTCCTGATGGCCTCAAGCTTGCTTACTGATACGTAACCTCTTCATATCCCAAGACAAAGTCAGATTGAGTGTCTCCAACCCCAGCAGCAATCTCTTCCCTCATTGTTCCCTCCACTTAACAACTGCTTTGGAGAAGTGAGAATATTTTAGCTCAAACAACAAGTTTTTATTTTTGTATCTAGATAATCTAAAATTTGTTCATGCAGCATTTTACATATAGTTGCTTCAAGTGTATTTCTGTGTTTTTATGATGAAATTGTACCTTCCCAGCAAAACAACACAATAGAGAACAATTGCACTGTATATTTGATGGTAACACTAGAGCCCAAGGGAGGGTCCATTCCATGGAGAGGTAAAGGCAATGATTTTGGTAAGACTTGGTAAGGGGCTGCAATGAAAGGTTTATTGGGCTCTCTATGTGTTCCTGGACAACTGTGTATAAACAATCTACGAAAAATAATGTTTTATAGACTTTACCAGAAATTTGATATTTAAACAATTCTAAATATTGACTACATTGAAACTATAAAATGGTAATTTTATGTGCCTCATCCTAATAACAGTAAATGTTCAATAAAAGGTAACTTTAAAATAGGCTAAGCACTTCAAGGGTATTATCTCATTTAATTCTCACAGCAGCCCATTCATAATTACTTTCTTAAATCCCCACTTTTCAGATGAGTAGTTGAGGCTCAGGAAGATAAAGAGATGAGTTCAGTATTAAATAGCTGGTTAGGAAGCAAGCTACTATTAAAACTCGGTTATTTTTGACTTTAGTCTTTTTATTCAAGGCACACAATTATTTAAAAAGCACATTCTAAAATAAGACGCTTTGAAAGATAAAAACAGACTGAAAAATAATTTCCTAGATGGTAAATCACGAGACATATACCAAATATTACCCATCAATGCACAACACAGGAGTAGATCAAGATACTGCAAGTGCATTCAATCCCAGCTAAAGCATAGAGCTATTTGTATCCTTAGAGTTATGTTTATCACAGCATTCTTTGTTGTAATGGAAGAACAGAAACAACCTAAATGATAATCAGGGGTTTAATATTTTTAAGATAAAAATAAAGTAAATCCATATGAGCCATTATGCAGCCATTAAGAACATGTGCTTTTTAAATAAATACCCCACAAAAGCAAAGCCACATGTAAACATGCAACCTCACATCTCACATAGACTATGGGCAGAGGTGTCCCATTCTCCTGGGAAGGGAGAAAGAGAAGTAGGAAAAAGAAAGGCTAAAAGGTGTCTCAAAAGGGGAAAGGGAATTAACAGCTTCTGAACACCTACCCAATACCTATTTTTTATCTATCTATTTTTTGCCTTTTAGCAAATAAATTTTCCATAGTTTTCTAATGTTTCAGTGAAAATATATATACCTATACACATACATTCACTGAATTATAAAATTAAAATTAAATATATAATTTTATAGGAAAAAAGAACAAATCTTTTTAAAATTGCAGTTACATGCAATTAAAGCACACTGATGGTGAGACATATGAAATCATCCATAAGAAATGCACAGGCTCTCATAGGTATGAAAGCAATGGCTCCTTCTGTGTCACTTTGTCTCCATGAATATGCTTCAGTAGTTAAAAACTGGCTTCATGTTCAAGGGTGGCTTAGCCTTAGAGGAGAGACTTAGAAGGGGATTATACTTTTAGATCAGAAGAGAATGAATTTTTCCCCCAGAACAAATGATTTCTAAAACCCTTAGAAATTGTGCATTACTCATCCTTTTTCCATCTTCTTTCCACTATACATTTTATGTGGGTATCCCTGTGGCAGTTAATAGAAAAATTCAAATCACAAAAGGAAAGAAAGAAAGAAGAAAAAAGACCTGGGGTATCAGAATTAAAGAGAGATGTGAATTGGCCCATTAGAGAAAACTGAGATCTACAGAGATATGGCTTATGTTTACTTCCCCTCCCTACTAACATGGACTTTCATAAAAAGAAAAGCTCTGTCTCTTTTCCTTTTCCCTCTCTAACAATGAAGCCACACTGAGACAGATTAGAGTGCTAATCAGCTTCTGGAAAAGCAGATCAACCAAAAAAGCCTACATTGCAGGCTTTCTGGTTCATTTTCCCTCCATTGTTTTAGTAGCCTGAGTTTATGGGAAATCAAACTTGGTCAACTTAAGCTGCTGTTCCTGGCTGAATTTTGGAGTAGTCAGCAAGGTTCCTATAACAAACAAATGACCACACACAACTGTGAGGGCACACGCATGCGCATGTGTGTGCATGCACACGCGCGCGCGCGCACACACACACACACACACACACACGAGTATTAATCAGAGCACTCAGTTGCTGAGATCCCAGCAAGAAAGAAATGAAGTATGGTCATTAAAATTCCTAAACTAATATTTTGAATATGGCATAAAATGAATGACTGCTAACAGAGAAGGGATGGAAGGACCTCTTTTGCTTAAGAAAATTAATTAATTAAAGGGTTAAGACAGATTGGTTACAAAATCACCAGGAAAGGTCACTCATAACAGAGTCATTATGCTTAGGGTAAACAGTCATCAGCTACCCTGCAAAATAAGTGGCAGGGCTGCTGTATATAAATACAAATTATTTGCAGAACCCTCAGCTATCCTTGCTTCATTTTGCTACTGGGGATATATGGAAGCTGGCATTGTATGTTTATGTGTGTATTTATGTATTTGAGCATCTCATTATAAATTATTATCTTCACATTAAAGAAAATAGCCAGCTCACAGGCACAACACCAACAAAGGAGGGCTTTATATATCACATGGTTGAATGAATTTTGTTTCATCTTGCTTTGTTTTGGTTTTTTCTTCAGAATTTGGAAAGATATGATGGTTCTTAGGAGTCAGGACTTTTTCTTTCTTTCTTTCTTTCTTTTTTTTTTTTTTTTTTTAATATGGTTAGTCAGATAAGGTTTCTAGGTGAAACTTCCATCAAAAGTCCAGGAAACCTAGTGTTCTAATGCTTCCCCACTAACTCCTTTGGAAACCACATCCGCTCAAAGCCTTCTCAATCAAGACATGGGGAATCTGCCCTTCCAAGAAAAGGTAATTTCAGCAGATCTCAGGGGAGTTCTGCAAGCAGAGTTTCCTAAGATACAACTGTGGTGGAACTGGCTATGAAATATATTAATGCAGATACTGTGGTTTTATAATCCCCACCAATTACCACAAATTATAGCTGTGTGATTCTGGAAAAGCCACATGCTGTGGAGTTAAATCCTGGAAAAATACATACTGGTTGTCTAATTTCCTTCCTAATTTTAAGAAGACTCATAAAAATCCTTGCCCTATCCTTCTTCTCCTAGAAGACTCTCAGGGAGCAAAAATACTTGAGAGGTGTTTGTACTTAAATCCTATGTAGGGAGCTGCAGAAATAATTTTTTTGGCTGTTAATTAATGAATCTAATGGTGATAAGCCTACTTAATGTACACTCCAGTAAACTAGTGACATAAAAAGAAACGTGGTCCTACCATCAAGGGGTTTACAGTAGCAGTGGGACAGAAAAGTGATGAAATATAGTCAACACAATGGAGCTAAAAAAACAACTGCAAGAGCAGAATCTCAGAAGGCAGAACCTACTGAGAAAAGCATGGAAGCGGGTAGGGAGAATAATTGGTAATAAGGACAGAAAACTGTTTCACCACGCTGGCCTTCAGTGTAAAGTCCTCTGAAAGCTGGCAGTCTCCCCAAGTGCACAAATACAGATGTTTGCTCGTTTGTAACTCCTGAACTGGAGAGCCACTAGCTCAGAGGCATCTTCATGGGAAACCCCCTGCAGTTTTCAGAGCTGGTGCCTTATGAATAATGGAAACTTTCAAGAATGATTTTGGTTTAAGAACAAGGATAAGTCCTTTTTTTAGGGTTGGGTATGTCAGCACTCTGCCCTGGTAAATTATCTGCAGACAGCATAGTCTATCAAAATGAACTCACTGCTGCTCATTTTTCCTGCCTGCCATGCTGTTTATTAACTACCATCCATTATTTTAAAAACATTTCTGGAATTAAAGGTAAGAGCAAAAGGAAAAACAAAAGGGTGATAGGAGATAAATGCACTGCAAATGCTGGTCGTATGTGCTAGTAAGATAGGAAAAATATCTCATGGGGAAAAACAAAAGCCAATTTTTTCATAACAGCAATATTCACAGGCTTGCATGCTTCCAGGAAGCTTAGGAAAGCACAGGGTTTGGGGACGTTGGCAGCTATGCCCTGGGGATGTTCTCATGGGGAAAGGTTGTGTCAAGCAGATTAGTCAATCTGATGCCCCATTTACAAAGCACTGATGTTATGTGAATTTTCACCCCCTTCCATACACACTGGTAGAAGCATACTAAAGTATTAATATAGTCTACAAATATATTATTATTTTTGAGAATTACATGATTTTTTTGATATATTTGAGTATATCCTGAAATTTTGTAAAAAACAAAGTAGAAAGCATTGTCTTGAGTAAAAATAACTTCACATCTGGCTGCTGATAACTCCCCTGATACTATTCATTTGGCATTGAATCCTCCTTTCCTGAAGCCGCTCACAGCACTGCTGTCACCTGTGTTCTTACTGGAATCTTAAGTCATTATTTAACTTTGTCACTGGTGACAAGGCAAAGGTATACGTTGCTGCCTTAGGGTCATAGTGATCTTTCTCCCCAGTTCTCAACACGTGTGTATGCCTGTCTCCAGCACAACTTATGCTTGCTTCTTGGACAAAATGACACCTCAGCAAGACTCAGGAAAATGAAAATGCTAACTCTCCCAGAGAAGCAAAGCACCATAATTCCAAGAAATGTAGACGAAGTTTTGTTCTAAGGACACCCCTAAAAAACACGCAAAGTGAGCTTATCTCCTCTGCCTTCTGTAGAATCAGAAGCACCTTCAAGGTGAGCATTCCCCTCGCAGCAATGGTAAATTTTAGCTGGTTTGTGCCAACACAGTTGCAAGCTAAATGCTTAAGTGGGGATTAGACTCCAATTCAAACCACTTTCCAGGCACTGCCTCCTCACTTTATAATGTTATAGAATGATAACCAATAGCTGTGATTCCAAAACTAATCTGAGATCTGGGCCTCTGCAATTTAAAGCAAATCAGTGATCTTTGTCAACATTCATTTTCCCCATCCTAATTTACGTTTCTTTCACACCACAAAGGGATCTAAGTGTATGATTTACATGGACAGCACGATTGTGTTCAGGTCTAAATGCAAAGGAGATTACATGTGCATGATGAATTGGCATCCTTGTAAATGCAGAATATTTTAGCCATGACGAATGGCAAGATGGGAGAAGATGTTCACTGAAACTAGGAAGCCCGGAAGTAAGGTATCAGCCACATTAATGAACAGGACAGTCAAGAAAACCCCAGAAAAATAACGAGCCAAAGTTCGTCAGTTCCATGTATTTTCCAGATTAAAATCACCTGGGTAGCTTTCAAACTACCTGTCCTGGGCTCAGTCCTAGAGATTCTGATTCAATTGGTCTTGGGTGGGGCCACATATACACTATTTTAAAATATTCCCCAGAAGATTTTAATGTTTACAGGATTGACAGCCACTGAGTATAAAATGTATTTAGCATATTTCCAGGCTTAGGATCAATAGAACGGTAGCTAAAATACAATCAATGATCTATTAATTCATTGATTTATTAAACAACTAGTTAATGAGTACCCACTATGTGGTAACTCTGGTGCTACAAGGCTAAGAAGTTGCAAACTGAACACTTACTCTCAAGGAGTCCAATAGCGAAACACAATGATATCTGAACAGACAGTTGTATCCAGGATGCCCCCTCACCCCCAGCTATGGCAGAGGAAAGCACAAAGTCCAAGTTTTACCTGCTCCAGCTCCCATGTAAGGATAGCTAACATCCACAGAGTACTCTACAACTTGTAGAGCACACGGACCATCATTAACTTTACCAGGTATTAATAGCAACTTCGACTATGAAAAACAGTTTTGGATGGGAGTGGCTCATGCTTGTAATCCTAGTACTTTGGGAGGCCAAGGCAGATGGATCACCTGAGGTCAGGAGTTCAAGATCAGCCTGGCCAACATGGCGAAACCGCATTTCTATTAAAAATACAAAAATTAGCCAAGCACTGTGATGCACGCCTGTAATCCCAGCTACTTGGGAGGCTGAGGCAGAAGAATTACTTAAACCCAGGAGGCAGAGGTTGCAGTGAGTCGAGATCACACCACTGCACTCCCACCTGGTTAATAGAGCGAGACTCCATCTCAAAAAAAAAAAAAAAAATCCATCAAAAAAAAAAAAAAAAAAAAAAAATTGAAAGCCCAAATATAATAGACATTGGCATGGATGTGGTGAAAAGGAAATGTCTATACACTGCTTATGGGAATGTAAATTAGTACAACCTCTTGGGAAAACAGTATGGAGATTTTTTATTTTTTATTTTGTTTATTTATTTATTTATTTAGACAGAGTCTCGCACTGTCGCCCAGACTGGAGTCCAGTGGCGCCATCTCGGCTCACTGCAAGCTCGGCCTCCTGGGTTCACGCCATTCACCTGCCTTAGCCTCCTGTGTAGTTGGGACTACAGGCGCCCACCACCACGCTTGGCTAATTTTTTTTTTTTTTTTTTTTTAATTTTTAGTAGAGACGGGGTTTCACCATGTTAGTCAGGATGGTCTGTATCTCCTGACTTCATGATCCGCCTCGGACGCCTTGGCCTCCCCAAGTGCTGGGATTACAGGCGTGAGCCACCGCGCCCAGCCAGTATGGAGATTTTTTTAAAGAACTAAAAGTAGATTTACCATTCAATCCAGGAACCCACTACTGGGTATCCCAATCCACAATTGCAAAGATATGAAACCAACCTAAATACCCATCAACCATTGAGTGGATAAAGAAAATGTGGTATATATACACCATAGAATACTACTCAGCCATAAAAAAGAAAAAAATAATGTCTTTTGCAGCAACTCGGATGGTGCTGGAAGCCGTTATTTTAAGTGAAGTAACTCAGGAACGGAAAACCAATTACCATACGTTCTCACTTAATAAGCAGGAGCTAAGCTATGGATACATAAAGGCATACAGAGTGACATAATAGACACTGGAAACTCAGAAAAGGGAGGGTGAAAGGGGGAGTAAGGGATAAAAAATGACATATTGGGTACAATGTACACTACTCAGGTGATGGGTGCACTAAAATCTCATACTTCATCACTATAAAATTCATCCATGTAATCAAAAACCACATGTACCCCAAAACTATTGAAATTAAAAAATATTTACAAATAAAAAAAGAAAAGAAAAGAATTCTTGGAATACCCACTTACAAATGAGGAAACTGAGACTCAGAAGCATTTAGGTATTTTATAGTTAGTTCTTTTCCCAGTTTGCTTTTACAATCAGAAGAGCTGAATTTCAGTTATGTTTCTACCTCTTAGAATGTGCCTAGTGAGTCCTTAAAATATTTTATTTACTCTTCACTGTAACCTAATTGATTAAATTATTATTTTCCCTAATACAGAATATAGAAATAAACGTCCAAAGAGATATGGAAACTTGGTGGAGATAATATTCTAATATTTACCATTTTAAGTCCTCTAATTTAGTAGTCATGAAATACCTGGCTTCCTACCTGCAAAACGATAGTGGGTTGACCTGTCTGGGTCTACCAGTCGTCAACCAATAATGAGTTATAATGGATACATTTTTTAAAAAAATTCCTAGAAGAAATAGGAGTAGCAATGTTTTATCATTAGCATTCTAAAATACACAAGGACACCTGCTGTAAACAAGGCAAATAGTTTGGGCAGCAATTATTAGAAATATAGAATGTTAGAGCTGGGTTGAAAATCAGTCTGTCTAGTACGAAGTTTCTGTCTTAAAAATGAGAAGACCAAGATTCTATGAAATAAAACAATTTGCCCAAGATCACACAATTAGTGGCAGTGCTAAGTTTAGAACACAGGACATGCTCACACCTACTCTCAATATGCACAGAACATACTATTTACTTTTCACAGCATTCATCAAAGTGATAATGTCACTTTTTACTGTTTTGATTGCAAAAGTTTGAGGGAAATTCAAGTAGGTGAAGCTATTTCAATTTGCATTTAGAATTTCTAACATTTCTAGAAAGTACTTTGAAACTTGAGAATTAAATTTAAGAACTAGTAGCCTGTAAACTCAAATTACCCCTATTATCATCTGATTGGAGCATATCTGAATGTTAACTATTCTTTACTGCCTCCTGAAAATCTGCAAGAGTGATCTTTGCAGTATGGTGCAGGAAGCTATCTATTCTTAAATACTGACTAATTGTTGGAAATCTCACTTCCCCTTTTCTCTAATTTTTGACTTGGCCTCAAGCCATCAGTTGGGCTTAAACTTTGGGACACAGCCCTTCACCAATCTTTTTCCTTCCTGTTTCCATTTACATACTGACCAGTATCTCATGGGCACTCACTTGCATAATCTTCTAAGGCAAGCAACAAGATGGTTGCTAACTATTCCACGGAATCCTGTTCCCAGAAACAGCACAAAACTGAGACGAAATCCAGTGAAGAGCTACTCAAGTCCAAGACAGGAACATAGATTTGGTTAGACAATCTCAGAGCAGGCTTTTTCTTAACCCTAGTGCATCTTTCAGTGGACCAACACCAATACCTTCTGGCATCAAGAAGAGAAGAATGTATGGAACATGCCACTAATGGAGGGAACTCACATTTAATGAGATTCTACTATTCATCTGGAGTTTCAAATATCTTCTTCCTTGCAATAAGTCTATATGAGACATATATGTGAGGGAATAAGTTTTTGTGAATGCTGGGAAGCTGGAAGCAGAGCTACTGTTCAGGAATTTCCTGAACTCTGATTTCCTCCAAAAATCAGGTATGGCCTTGATGATGAGAAGTTTGGTATAAAGCCCTAAGAAAAGTTGTATCTTCATTCCCCTAAGAGGAAGCATCAACTGCAAACACTGTTCTTGAATATAATGCAAGGTTCAACTCTAAAGGGATAATGGAAAACAAAATAGTTGAATTCTCAGATATGGTAGGAAACTATTCTTCAAGGACAAAATTACTAGCAATTCTTGGTGACCACTCTACTTCTGATAAATTTATGCTGTGGTTAAATACTATAAACTCAACCTAATCTTAAACTAGCATATATGTGTCCACTCCAGTCTAAAATGTGGAAGTACTAATAACCTCATTTACCAGATGATATGGTTTGGCTGTGTCCCTACCCAAATCTCATCTTGAATTGTAGCTCCCATAATCCCATGTGTCATGCAAAGGACTCATTGGGAGGTAACTGAATCATGGGGGTGGGTTTTTCCCATTGCTGTTCTCATTACAGTGAATAAGTCTCACAAGATCTGATTTTTTTTTTTTTTTTTTTTTTGAGATAGTCTTGCTGTGTTGCCCAGGCTTGGATGCAGTGACACAGTCTCAGTTCACTGCAACCTCCGCCTCCCAGGTTCAAGCGATTCTCCTGCCTCAGCCTCCTGAGTAGCTGGGAATTACAGGTGCCCACCACCATGCTCAGCTACTTTTTTTTGTTTTTTGTTTTTTTGTTTTTTTTAGTAGTAGGAGAGGGTTTCACCATGTTGGCTAGAGTGGTTTTGAACTCCTGATCTCAAGTGATCTGCCCTCATCGGCCTCCCAAAGTGCTAGAATTACAGGCATGAGTCACCGTGCCTGGCAGATCTGATGGTTTTTATAAAGGGCAGTTCCCTTGCACATGCTCTCTTGCCTGCTGCCATGTAAGACATGCCTTTGCTCCTCCTTCACCTTCTGCCATGATTGTGAAGCCTCCCCAGCCATGTGGAACGGTGAGTCCATTAAACCTATTTTTCTTTATAAATTACCCAGTCTCAGGCATTTCTTCATAGCAGTATGAAAATGGCCTAGGCTGGGCACGGTGGCTCACGCCTGTAATCCCAGCACTTTGGGAGGCCACAGCGGGCGGATGACCTGAGGTCAGGAGTTCATGACCAGATTGGCCAACATGGTGAAATCCTGTCTCTACTAAAAATACAAAAATTAGCTGAACATGGTGGCAGGCGCCTGTAATCCCCACTACTTGGGAGGCTGAGGCAGGAGAATTGCTTGACCTTGGTAGGCAGAAGTTGCAGCGAGCCAAGATCAAGCCACTACACACCAGCCTGAGCAACAGAGCAAGTCTCTTGTCTAAAAAAAAAAAAAAAAGGAAATGGTCTAATACACCAGATAAGGAAAATGAGGTCCAGAGAGTGCATCATTAACCCTAGCTTGGACAGGTTAAGTATCCATCTCAACTCTATCTTCTTTACAAGGATAAATAATTCAGAAGAGAAGAGGATATAGAAACTAGGGCCTGGCAGGGAGTGTCAAATCAATGAAGAAAGCAGGCCCAGAAAGTAGAGAGAAAAGGAATCAAAATTCACAGTCCCAATCTGCTCTAGTGTATAGGCCTATTTCAGGAACTTAGCACATCAAGTTGATGTTTGTCATTACACACAAGCTTCATACCTGTACCTTGATCTTTGCCCTACTACAATGAGTCTAATAAGAAAAATAGCCTGAAGATATTTTCGGTCTGATGACATCCTGTAGAGTTTTATGTTCGCAGAGATGGGGAACATGGATGAATTAGTTCCCAAGAGCAGAAGTGGCAAATTGATGGACCTCAGGCCACTCCGCTAGCTAGTAAAGCTAAGCTAATCAGGACCAGCAAGGATACAGCCATTGCAAATGCACCCTGCGTCCTACACTCCAGACAGTAGCTGATCTCACTATTCGTTCCTCCTTCCCACATGCTTCCTGGTGACATGAGGAGCGATTGTATCATGTGCTTAGACGGCCCAAAGAATAAGTAGGCAGCGATCCCATTTTAAGTTAACAGTCTTGCCGTTCTGCAGATTCTGTAAAGCTACTCAAATAAACAAACAAAGTGGTTATTCTTAGCAGAGCCCACAAATTCCTATGTCATATCTGTATCAGAACATCAACCTCTGACCTCTGGGGAGCTGCCAAAATGAGAACTCAGAGGCCAGACCTCTATTAATAGTGCAGCACTTGGTGTCAGCAAAACTGACTGCAGAGGTTACTGTAGGCTGGGACCTCCTGCTGCCTAGCAAAAGTACAGCCTCCATTTTGTAACATTAATTTGTTAAGTTTTGAAGAGACAGATTGTTGGGACTGTTTTTTTGTAACCCTAAAGAGAAAATGTTCCATGTAATGTAGAAGGAAGAGAATAGTGTAAATTCTGACTCTTTTTTGAGGTTGGAAGTGATAAATTCCTAATTGGGAGAAGGGCAATACCAAATTTAAGAAAAATGAGCTAGGAAACTGACAGATGATGGCAAAATAAGAAAGAAAACTGACATCACAATAAATACCAATCAAGTTCCAAAGATTTCTGGACCACATTTTCCTTGCCCCAGCAAAGAGAACGTATTCATCAACCTGCAGGCATGGCTAATTCAAGTCTTTGATTACTTCAAAGGGTATATGTTTGGAATAATGCAATGAGTATAAATTTCCCAATTAATTTGTTTGAGGGTTGGAGATGGGAAAGACAAACTTGTGAAGTCATCTTATTTCTTTCAAACTCAGATAGTTAAAGCGAAGTTCACACTGGCCTGACTCAATGTTCTCATTTGAAAGGGGCGATGATGCAGGACATTCAAAGATAAATTCCTTTCAAAAGTCTTTTTAAAGTTTTGGTCCCCAGAAGTGATGGCAGAAATAAATATACATTTCTGAAAGAAAACACAGTCCTGTGCCTTTCAGGAATTGATTGCATCTCCTGCTTCTGCAAGCTAAGAAGTCATAATCCTCTGCAATCACAGATTGTTTGAAGCCAATAACCCAAAGGTGATGACCTTGCTAATATATCCCAGCAGGAGAAAGAAATAAAGCCGTACTGAGGTATACCTCTTCAGCACACCATTTCCCTTTGGAAGGAGCAGAAGACTTGAAAGTGCCCCAGCCTGATTTATGGATGAGCAGTACTGTATTTTAGAAACTTCACCTGAAATAAGAAACAGGTTTTTCTAAAGTTCTCCAGTACTGCTGCGCTTATCCTCCTTGATATACAGAATATCTGTATATCTGTTCCTCCTACGATATACAGAACAATGCCCCCTGAGCCATGGATACTCGCTTCAGTGTCACACATAGCTCTAGTGGCCTTTGCTAAAAGTTGAGCCAGGTCCATAGTGGGGTCCTGTGTCCTGTTTCCTAAAGTGAATTGTCGGGAGACAGCACAAGGTGCAGACCTTGGAACTGGGAATTCAATGGGCCAGACGTTACATTTGTATTTGAAAAAACATACCTCCGCATTACCATTAGATTAGCTACAGCACCCATGAAGCATCATTACAGACATTCAGCATAGCAGTGTCAAGTTACATGCTGAAATTAGATTAATATCTGTCACCTCCCTCAAGTGCAATTACAATAGATTAGAGCAAAACATGACATTTGAGTAAACTATCTTCTGTTAACCATTGATTACTTGTGCTACATAATATGGGACACGCTTTATATGAATTAAACCCACAGATGACACAGATAATATATGTTTGTAAAAATCTCCTCTCCTCATTACATTTAACCTGTTGCTTCTTGTTACTGAACATACTACTATGCACTAAGGTCTGTACTTGGTGTTGGGTATGCAAAAATGAAGAAGGTAGCATATGTCCTTCAAAATGTTCCTGGTAAAGGTAAGAGATTAATAGAAAGTGCTTACAACTTAAATCGATACATTCAAAAGGAAAAATATGTACAACAGAAAGAGCACATGAGCAGTAATTTATTCTCTGTGTGGGTCGGGCATGGTGGCTCATGTCTGTAATCCCAGCACTTTGGGAGGCTGAGGAAGGCGGATCACCTGAGGTCAGGAGTTCAAGACCAACCTGGCCAACATGATGAAACCCCATCTCAACTAAAAATACAAAAATTAGCTGGATGTGGTGGCACATGCCTGTAATCCCAGCTACTCGGGAGACTGAAGCAGGAGAATTGCTTGAACCCGAGAGGTGGCGGTTGCAGTGAGCTTAAATTGTTCCACTGCACTCCAGCCTGGGTGACAAGAACAAAACTCCATCTGAAAAAATAATAATAAAAAAATTATTCTCTGTGTGGATAGAGATGGCTAGGGAAGGATTCTACAAAAGATGGTCCTTGTGGGGTTCAAAGCCTGGGCTCTGGAGCTAGACTGGGTTCAGATCTCTTCTTTACTGCTTAGTATCCTAATGACCCTGTTTGGGTTACCGCCCTATGCCTCAGTTTCCACGTCTACAAAAAGGGTGTAACGATAGTATCAATCTCATAAAATTATTTTGGGAATTTGTTCAGTCAATACATATAAAGCACTTGAAGGCATGCCTGGCATATAGTAAAATGTCAGTATAAATGGCTAGCAGAATTATTTTTTAGGCAAATTGAATAGAACGGAAAAGGCATTTCCAGCAAAGACCAAAGAGGTACAAAATCCAGGATTTGTGTTTGTCTGTTATTGTATTATTAATGTATGTTTATTAGGTGACCCACACTCAACATCAGTGTCACCACAAGCCTATTAGATAAGTATACTTTTTCTGATGAGGAAATGAAGCAGAGAGACTTAAAAAAAATCTCCCACAGTCTCAGAGCTAGTAAATGGACAGAGCCAGGATTCCTGCCCAGACAGCCCAAGGTCAAAGCCCACGTGCTGACCCATGACATGGATGGCCTTCCAAGAGCACATGTTGCCTTGGCAGAACCTATAAGTAGTTCACCATGGCTAGAACACACAATACCCTTCCTTTATTGAGAATTTTAGTAAGTGAAATGAACGATACCAAGGAATGCGTCTCCCAGTAGGAGAGGGATTGGAGAAGCCAAAGTAAAGTCAACTTAGACTCCAGAAAACTAAACTCTAAAAAATACATTTTTAAATATAAAAGGAAAGGAAATTTTGGAATGGGCTTCAGAGTAAGTAGTAGGGTGAAAAATGGTGACTAGCAAATCAGTATTACTTCAATCTCACATCTGAGCGACTCACTCTGTGTTGACAATGGTATCACAGGGACTGCCAGTTGTGGTTAATCTATAAGTCTTAGTTCTGGGAATAGAGAGCTGCCTGGAGAAAATCTCCCATAGAGAAGGCTTCTTAGTGTTCCCCAAAGGTGTGGAGGTGGGTTGTCACTCACACATAACTCAGGGATGTGGGAGGAATTGACAAGTAGATCTAGTTGTTCCATATACATGCAGAAAAATAACAGCTCCTTCTCCTAGAGAGTTGAGTGGATTTCTTAAGAGTAGCTTTTATAAAAGGCTTTTCTGATTAACTCCACCTGCTCTGACCAGTTCCCATTCACGGAGTTCCCTGGGGACAAGATATGTTCCAAGTTTTATAATACAAAAATTCACACTCCTCTGGGTAATATTTTTTTTTAAGTGTTCTTTAGGCTCTTAAATATGAATAGATCGGAGGTCCTACTGTTTCACTGTTTGTCCTCCTCCCACCTCCAGCTTCCCTTTCTTCTTTCTCTATTTAGTCGAGACCTCTTATCTACCACTCAAGCCCATCAGCTCCCCTAACCTCTTGTCTTTCCTCCTGGAATCATAAACAAATGCCTTCTTGTGTGTTACACAAGGCTCACTGGAACAAAAGCACAGCCATGTTGACCCCAGAGTGTAGCCTCATCTGGATCTCAGCATTATTCAGTGCAGTGCAAGCCAGTCCCTGAGCTGTCCCTCTCCTGTATTCTCAGTGGCTCTTCCAAAATGTCAAGTCCCATCTCACGTCCATCTCCCACTCAACATACAACCAAATGGCAGGACACCCCCCAACCCACATCGCTCAGGAAAGCTGATTTGTGGGAGTCCCTATCCTGGCCTCCTTGTCTCCTTGCTTGGTAAAAGGAAAGCTCCCCTCGGTCCACCCCTTGCCCTCCCTGATGTACTATGGCTGGATAATTCCTCCACCTGACCTTGGATTCCATACCTTCTCTACCACTCAATTCTCTAACAGTTCTCTATCAGTTCTATTCTCCACTATTTTTTTTATATTTTCAATCTCTTTTCACTGATTTCTCCCTGGAAAATGCAAACATGGCCAGGTTTGTTCTCATTTAAAGAAAGGAAAATGTTCCTTTTGTCTGTCACCTCCTTTCTGCAAACTCACGTCTCTTCCTTTTATTTCCCTTCACAGCTCCTTCTTGAGAGAGCTGTCTTCATATCCTGTCCCCATTCCCTGACTGCTCGTCCACTAGTCAGAGGTGCTCAGTAGGCATCACCAGGATAGATAGATGCACCTTCTCAGCCCCCTGTAACCCAACTTTTCCTCCCCCACTTCTGTTGAGCCAATGTCTTCCGAATTGACAAATTTGGTGGCTATTTCACACATATTTTTCTTACTTATCTGTGATGTTTAATGTTCTTCTCACTTGTTCCTCTGCCTAATTTTTCTTCCAACTTTCAAGCAGCAACTCCTCCAACTCCTCCTCAGACTTCTGTTTGTCTAGGAACTGGGGATCTTCTCAGTTTTTCTCTGATTTTCTTCTGCACACTCTCCCTAGGCTCCTATGAACACAGCTTCTACTGCTCAAATTCATGCCTTCCAAATATGTCTTCACATCAGTCCGTCTGTCTGGACTCCAAGGCCATGTATACTTTAATTAGCTGAAAATTTCCATTTGAGTTGTCTAACTCTACCTCAACCTCAATCTGTTAAAAAGTAAATTAATAAGCCGGGCGCGGTGTCTCATGCTGTAATCCCAGCACTTTGGGAGGCTGAGGTGGACAGATCATGAGGTCAGGAGATCGAGACCATCCTGGCTAACACGGTGAAACTCCGTCTGTACTAGAAACACACAAAAAAGTTAGCCGGACATGGTGGCAGGCACCTATAGTCCCAGCTACTTGGGAGGCTGAGGCAGGAGAATGGCGTGAACTCAGGAGGTGGAGCTTGCAGTGAGCCAAGATCATGCCACTGGACTCCAGCCTGGGCAACAGAGCGAGACTCCATCTCAAAAAAATTAAAAAATAAAATTAATTAGTTAATATTCTCTTCACCTCATCCCCATCTCCCATTCTAAAATTGCCTTCCTCCATCTTCTCCTAGAAAATAATCTCACCATCCTCTGTAATGTCCAAGACAAAACTGAGAAAGTCATTGCAGATATATCTCTCTCTTTCACCTTCTTACTCATCAAACAACTGGTCCTGTTCATCTTTCCCTTACAAAATCTATTGAAATCACCCCTACCCTCTATATATTGAACTCCATTTTTTCACTCTCTGAAAAGGTTGGCCCCTTCTCATCTCTTACTTCTCACTTCATTGACTACTTTGTTCATGGTCACCAATTTTGTTCTTTGCCAGGTGAATCCACAACATGACACCAAGGTAATTTTTTTTTGGGAAATTCACATCTCATCAACCGTTTTACTTGCCCCAGACCTTTCCGAGATGCATTACTTCCTCTGGGATAAATGTCAGAATACTTAGCAAAGAACTGACCCATTGCACACACAGACTGTATTGTGATTTGGTGCAATTTCCTCAATATGCCATGCTGCCAGCACCTAGAGGTGCCTGAAATATGGGAGGTACTCACTAAACAATCAGCCTCCCTTACTAGTCTAATTACTACTCCTTCTTTGAGATTCAGTTCAGGTCTCTTCTCCTCCAGGAAGCTCTTCCTTCCCCATCCAGAGAACCTATGGTACTTCTACTATGGCACTTGACATACATACTGATGTAATCTCTCATTTATCTATCTGTCTCCCCAACAGACTGCAAATTGCTTAAGGACAACAATCTGATCTTATTTATATCTGGATTTACACCAGTTAGCATGGGTCCATGTATGTAGGTATTTACATATTCAATTAAATTACCAAATCTCACTTGAATACCTTTGTGCTAGGCAATTTCCTGGACACCGAAAATAAGACAGACAAGGTCTCTGCCCTTAGGGAGTTTATATTTTAATGGTGGCATCAGACAATAGACAAGTAATAAATAGAATCATTCTAGATCATGACACATGTAGTGAATGAAAAAAACAAAGAGCTATGGTAGAAAGAAGCAAGAGCCTTTTTTTTTTTTTTTTTTTTGAGAATGGAGTCTCACTGTGTCACTCAGGCTGACGTACAGTGATGTGATCTTGGCTTACTGCAATCTCTACCTCCAGGGTCCAAGCAATTCTCCTGCCTCAATCTCCCGAGTGGCTGGGATTACAGGCTCCAGCCACCACACTCAGCTAATTTTTAGTAGAGACAAGGTTTCACCATGTTGGCCAGGCTGGTCTCGAACTCCCGGCCTCAAGTGATCCACTCGCCTTGGCCTCCCAAAATGCTGGGATTACAGGAGTGAGCCACCATGTCCAGCCAAGTCTACTTTCAATAGTATAGATACGAATGGCTTCTTAAAAAGAAGTTGGTATTTGGACTATGACCTGAAAAATACAGAGGATCTAGTCATGCTGAAGGAATAAAGAGACTCTGTCTTTCTAGAAGGTATGAAATTATGTTCTGAGGATCTTCTGACTTTCTTTGTGCCCAATACAGGACACTATACTCAAATAGCACTTAATTTCCATTGTTTGATTGCTTATTAATAAGCTTAAATTTTAACATAAAAGGATAATCCAAAACAGTGAATACATAGGAAAGCCTTCTGAGGAACTGTGAGGATGTGGAAGGTAACTGGATGGTGGTGATCTGTATCTCAAGGGACTTCACAGATGTAGAATTTTACCATGTGGTGTTCATATCAATGTACTAAAATGGGAATTAATATTCCAAATACTTCCAGAAATATATAAACAGGTTTGATAGCAGAATGTCAGTTGCCTTGTTTTCTCTAGTAAAATTTTTTGCCTTTGCTTTCTCAGCTTATATTGGCAAAGTTATTAGGACCTCAGGACAGTGTTGCTTTACTGTGTATTTCATCTATTACTTGCTAAAAGGAGAAGTGGGGAACTCAGCAGGGTGTCAATCACTGAGGCAAACAAGGAGAGCAGGGGCGCAAGCTGAGACCAGACTCACAGACAGTCTCACAGATCTCAGGAAGGTCTACAGCATCTTTTGGATGAATACATGTAGATCCTTGTAGAACCAGCTTTTATGTGGTGAGTTCTAACATTTTGTTAAAATCAAG